>NC_135419.1:2384268-2755102 GCF_051991245.1 Festucalex cinctus | reverse complement strand
ATTTTTAATGGAAAAATATTCAACAAAACGTCTGACTTCGGGTTGGGATTCACACCTTGAGCATGGAAGAATGTTATATGAACGGAACATTAAGCCTTAATATTTTATTTTAATGCTGTTCAAACATGAAACAGATTACAACCTCTATAAGACTGAAATTTCAGATAAATAAATCATACATTTTCATATAAAACTTACACTCTACCAGCTTACTGATTAGTATTTTCTAAATTTGAATGAAAAAAAATCTCAACAATCGACCTATAAATTCGTAGCGGGATTAATCGGTATCGAATCGAATCGTGACCTGTGAATCGTGATACGAATCGAATCGTCAGGTACTAGGCAATTCACACCCCTAGCCAGAGCATAGAGAAGGCTTTGATGCAGTCTATCTACTGCAGAAAATGGTTGAGTGGCAGCAGAGTATAAGAGATCAACCACGGCATGTTAAAACAGGCTGATTTCCCCACAGTTCCAAGCAGAATTGTGAAAAACGATGAAACTTAGCTATGTTCTATTGCTAATTGTTGCACAGCGGAAACAGAAAGGAATATACTTTTTTTTTCCCTGATAAAAGAAGAGACTCTAATCTCTCTTTTGGTATGTTCCATATTTTTATAGCAATAGAACATAATATTTCGCTGGCCTTGAAAAATCAGTCAAAATCCAGGAAAACACTTAAGTGAAAATGGTTGGGAGTGAATGAGTTAACAAGCTACTGTATATTAGACATACAATACAGTATATACATGATTTTTCTAAATATGCTTGTGTGGAGCACCTTAGCTCATATTATTTGGCTAACACTTTTTTAACATTACAAAAAACAAAACATTTGGAAATTGCTCTGCATTTTGAGGTTTTTACATTCATTTACAGTATATTCCTCATCATCTTTTTATACTTTATACCTGACGATTCGATCCGTATCACGATTCATAGGTCACGATTCGATTCGATACCGATTAATCCCGATTTGAATTTACAAGTCGATTGTTGCGATTTTTTCTACTCAAATTTAGAAAATACCATTCAGTAAACCTAGACATGTACACTGTAAGATTTGTGTGAAAATGTATTATTTATTGATCTGAAACTTCAGTCTTAGAACTGTGAGCCACTGTATTTAACTAACAGGTTGTAAATTTGTTCATGTTTGAACAGCATTGGAATAAAGTATGAAGGCTTAATGTTCCATTAATATAACATTCTTCCATGCTTAAGGTGTGAAAGTTAGACGTTTTTTTTAAATATTTTTCCATCAAAAATGGATGTTAAAAAATCGATTCGGCTGCCTATTGAATCGATTCGAGAATTGCGTGCTGTAGTATCACGATATATTGCCGAATCGTTTTTTTTTTTAACACCCCTACTATATCATTATCGACCATTGCTGTGCACATTCACAGTTAGTAACTGACAATTTACTCTTGCAAGTTAGATTCCAATATGTTTTTCCTTCCTCAAGAAACGATTAGTGCGGTTCAGTGTTGGAGCCTGCCCTGCGATTGGCTGGCAACCAGTCCAGGGTGTAACCCGCCTTCTGCCCAAAGCCAGCTGAGATAGGCTCCAGCACCCCCCGCGACCTTTGTGAGGAATAAGAAACTCGCAACATTCAGCTTGGGAGACAGCGATCTGAAATCTTCCTATCTACAAGAGACCAAAAACGATGTCTTTGGTCTCTTGGAGAAAAGAAAACAGTAGGAGGGGCATAGCTCAGGTGGCAGTCTCCCAAGCTGAAGCTCGTAAGTTCGTTCCTCAACCCTTGAGTCACGTTTATTTTAGTTTATTTTTTTTTAAAAAAAATTATTTTACTCTCTTCCTGGTATAAATCTTAGCCGACTTGAAAACTAAATCTAATTGGTACAAAATTTACTGTGTGCATTTAAAAAGATATCATTAAAAAAAAAACACAGAGCATAGAAATAAAATTGAAAATAAACACACGGGTGTCCCCAACATGCTTGGGGCCCCCAGATCGATGCCCTTGCTAGCTATACATACATTTGCTTACTGGTTTCTTTAAATGTATTTTTTTTTCCCCCATTGAATTGTTGACATCAATACCGCAATAGCAAAACGATGAGTTTCCTGGTCCCGCAATTCAGATGAGTTTTCTATTCTTAGTTGCAGCCTGATTATTCCGAGTCTGCAGGGACACGGGAACAAGCTTGAATCTGCGGCGGAGACAGACAGACGGGCAGAAAGGAGAGACAGACAGGGGATCTCGGATGAGGATAGGATGTGTGGCTGATAGATAAAAAGCCATCTGAGAATCATAGTTCAGAGACCGGGAAAGGAAACTGAACACTGTCTTTCTGCATCTATCGCTCTAATTTACGCTCCGCTTTTGTCTCCTCATCAAGGGGATGAAGTCAGTTAGAAAAATCTGAACCGTTAAAGAGACATGACTTTAATTATTTAAAGTGAATCTTTTTTTTTATTCATCACCTTCCAGTTACCCAGTATAACCCATCATTTCCACCCTTCTCCTTTTATTTAAAGCAGGGGTGTCCAAACTTTTTCATTTGAGGGCCACATGCAGAAAATCAGAAGGACGCAAGGGCCACATCATGTTATGAAGAGAAATTGTGTTTAGTCCTAAAAATTGTACAAGTAATTTATTTGTGCTTTTGCATGTTCAGAAAAATTCTACAGTATATAAACCAATTTATTTGTAATATGCTATAGTTTTGGAATTTTTCATTTTAGTTTTTATTTTGTTTTGAGTTTTGTTTTTTTAAATTTAGTTAGTTTTAATTATTTTTCAGGGTGGTTCTGTTAGTTTTTTTAAAATTAGTTTTAGTTCCTTAATAAATGCTTAGTTTTAGTTTAGTTAGTTTCAGGATTAGTTTTATTTTTATTTTTTTTTTATTTATATTTTTTTTTAAGGTGTATTACTCGTGCGCAACATTTGAAAAACACCATGGGTGCAACGTCATTATTCCACTTTATATCAAAATAAATCTAATAAAAGTCACATTTAAAATCATCCCCAAGGGCTCATGCATTAAATTAATTACCAAAGACTAAAATGAAGGACGTTTGCTATAATTCTAGTTTTATTTTAGTTAGTTTTGTAAACATAAAATGCAGTTTAAGTTAGTTTCTTTTTTTTTCTTTTTTTTTTTAAAAGCATCTTTCGTTTTTATTTTATTTCGTTAACGAAATTGTTTTTTGAGTTTTAGTTTTTTCATTTGTTTTAGTTAACTAAAATAACCTTGAATAGCACTTGTTTTTCGTCACCCTCCCTTCTTACTTTGACCATCTCCAAACATTTTTGTTTTTATTTTATTTGAACTGAGTCAGATGCCATTTTTAGCAAATGTCGCGGGCCACTAAAAAATGGACCCCGGGCCGTAGTTCGGACACCCCTGATTTAAACCTACGCTTTCCTTTCGTGTTGACATAATCTGTCACTTATTTCTCATTTTGAATGATGAATTAATGTTTCATTCTTGTAAAGGTGGATGAACCGGCTTGGTTTGGCTGCGATCGGCTACACACCCGATGACAAAGTGCCACGTCCAGATGAAGGTGAGACAGACGGGCTCTCATTGAAAGCGTTCGATTTTCTTCTAAACTTTAAATGGTTTCTTCCTGCTTTTCTCAACTTAGACTACTGGAGTGAGAGTGATCAAGATGAGGTTGATGGCTCCATGACACTCAAACAAGAGGGACCGTCCTCTCTCTGCGATACTTACCACCGCACACCATCAGTGAGCACAAACTTAACAACATCTTTTGCCGTGTCCCATTCTGATGAAATATTTTATTCAAGAGAGCCACGCTTTTAAGTGCTCTCGGCATCAATAAATCACAAGATTATCTGGTTCGGGAAGCAGCCAAGCCCGTGACTTGTGTTATGCTGCCAAGTCACAGTACGTCCAATAGATGGCAACAACTAGCCTGCATTACACTGTGTTGGTGTACGCACTACCTTAGACCAGAGTTTTGGAGTGAATCACCTATGTGCAAGTCACAAGCAAGTCCCAAGTTACTGTGTAAAAAAAAAAGAAAAAAGAAAAAAAAATCAAGCAAGTCGAGTTAAGTCGTTACTTGGTTCAAACAAGTCAAGTCAAGTCAAGTCAAATGATACTACATACACCTATTTTTAACACCCTGTAATTGGGGTACTAACAGCAGTGGTACTGTGCGATAATGCTACCTAAAAAGGATGGAACTCATTTGCTCCCAATAACGTGTAAATACGTTTTTTTTGTAATGTTTTAAGTGTCCCAAAGACGTATTTATACGTTTTTGTTTTTGTTTTTGTTTTCTATATGCTAGAGCATACAGAAGGCTTTGATGCAGCCTCCCAACTGCAAAGTACGGTTGCAGAAATGGTAGTTATTACACAAACGGCCAGCAGGTGGCAGCAGAGCAAAGGCGATCAACCAGGGCCATCTCGAAAAAAAGCTCAATTACTTCCAATTTTAAATAGATTTGTGAAAACTGATGAAACTTAGCTCTCTTTTAATGCTAATTGCTGCAAAACGGAAACAGATAGAAACATACTTTTTTTTCCTGATGAAATAAGAGACTTTAATCTTTCTTTTGATAGGTTCCATGCTTTTATAGCAATAGAACACAATATTCTGTGGGCCTTGCAAAATCAGTCAAAATCCAGTAAAACAGCCGGGAGCGAACGGGATTGCGAAATGTGAAAATGGCTGGAAGCGAATGAGTTAATGTGTAATCCTTTGGTCGCTACAAAACACGTTTAGAGAGCAATTAGGAAACGCTGCGACCTTGAAGGAACATTTGCAAGTGTCCCAAACGTTCATCTCACAGCGGGATATGGGCTTTACCATTCTCGGCTGAGCCACATAACAGCCATGTACACCATTTTTTGGAGTTATTCATCTGACATGTCATTGCTTTTTCGCTCTCATCTTTTGGTCTCTTTACACTCTGCTTATTTCTGCTCCCTCCTTTCACTCCCCAACTGTATACCCCTCTTGTTTAAACACCCGCTTTTCCTTATTGTCAACCCACCTGTCCCGTCCTTCTTACCCATGTCCACAAAGTCGAACCTCCTGCACACTTATGACCAATTGCCCCGTTCCGTCAGCTCCATGAGCCTCATGCGCTCCACTCCGTCTCCCCTTCCTCTACCAATGAGTGCCTCCACCTCCCCCATCCCTCCACAGATGGTCTCTTCCACCTCCCCTCTTCCCCTGCAGGTGAATTCTTCTAGCCCCTTCCCAGAGCCAAAGCACGGGCGGCATTTTTCCAGCGAGTCCACCCACTCCCACTCGTCTGCCGAAGACCAGCGCGGAGACGGATTGGGCATGGGCACAGGAACGGGCAGCACCAGTACGCACTCCTCAGGTTGCCGGTCTTCACATCGTGAGCGGCGCTCATGGCAGGACCTCATCGAGACCCCCCTAACCAGCGCGGGGCTGCACTTCCTCCAGACGGCGCCGGGGGAAAGTGATTATGGCGGCGTAATGGGGGGCATGACCGGCGAGATGGGGCCGTACGGAGGACTCGGCAGACAGGGCATGTCCCCGGAGAGACGCAGGCAGGCGACCCTGCCGGTACGCCGGCATCACGCCGCAGAGAGGGACAGGGATCGAGATGGGCCTTTTCCTCTGGAGCGGGGTCCGCACACACACAGCTACACGCGCCGACGCTCCCATAAGCAGCGCAGTCAGAGTCTGCCCAGGAATAGGGACCCATTTGGAGGAAAGCTGATGCACTCGTCACCTCACATGGAGGAGAGAAGTGAAGATGAGGAGGCAGAGAGGCAGGCTGCTGATATACTCGAGGGTGAGGAAGGTAAGAAAGTTGGACCTTGTTTTTTTTTTTTTTTTTTTTTTTTTTTTTTTTTTGTTTTTTTTAATAAGAATGGATAACGAGTCTGATCCAGTATAGAATAGTCATTTATCACTGATTCAATAATTTGTATGAATAAAACGATTGAATTTTATCAATGACCGTTTGGTAGTTTCACCTACCCACAATGCACCACGCCGCTACCCATAATGCACCTTTCCTTTCCTTTCCTTTTATTATTTTTTTGAACATATAAACAGATGAACAGCAGAGATAAAACAAAAAACAACAACAATCAAAAGAGAAGAAAATCCCAATAACATAATCATTCAATTAATCATAACTTACATGTTCAAAAGGGAGTAGGAAGAAGTTAAAAACTTATCTAGTCCTACCCCTTTTACTAAATATATTTAAACTTATTTCATTATTAATACAATTTTAATTGACTAATTATTAAAAAATAATAATAAAATAATAAATGATATATATAACCCAAGTTATATATATATATATATAAGTTTAACATATTCACATTTACCAAAAACATATATACATAAATTTACTAAACACCTTGAATTCGAGATGCGCACTTCGCTTATTGCCAATAATTATCGGCGGATTTCTTTATCATCTGGTTTATCTGTATATGTCAGGGGGGGGGTTGTCAAGTTTGGGTGGTTTTTAAAAAATTGTGACTTTTAACACTATGGTATACCGTCAAACCAATTATCGACACATGTTTAGTTACCAAAGTATTTACATATATTCCACGAATGCCCAAATGAGCATAGTAAAGACAAGTAGGAGCACAAGCAACTGTACAAAGTGACATCGCCAACTTCTGTATTGACACATTATTGCAATAAATTTGAACATGCCCTTAAGGGGAAAAAAAAAGTCAACTATTTACTCAGTATCTCTTTTCTGGCTTGCTTCCTCAGACTTGCGGGAGTTGAGAGTTGAGAGCAGAGAGAGGAGGGTCTCGGAGGGAAGGGAGCGACGGGTGTCGGATGGACGTGAACCTGAGCCGTTGGATGGCCTCGAGCAGCTGTACCGGGCCCTGGAGCAAGCCAACGTCACGGCGCTCGGTGACCCAAGACCCTGTAGCAGGCAGGAACTTCGACGAGGATTCAATCAGAGAGTCAGGGACCCCCTTCTGAACGACAGACTGCACCGCGTCAGAGCACTACGCAGCACCTTGAAGGTAGCTAGGTGTTTATTTCCAGAAATTTTTTTGAATGATAATAGAGTATAGACTCTCACCAAGGAGGAGGAATTTTAATTACATTTTAATGTTAAGCAGATGTGGGGAGCATTTGGCTGGATCTGTACCAAAATTAAATGGATTCTTCCTTCTCTGATCAAGTCATTTTGTTTTTTTTCCATAATCCTACTAACAAACAAACTACAATGGCAGAGTCCAAGTCCAAACAACCGTGATTTAAGTGATCACCAAATTACCCTCATCAAGTGGCACTTCCCGAGTTGTCTATTCTGGCATAAAGTAAAGGTTGACGTCAGATTTTCCCCATCGGATATGCAGGAAAGGAATTCAACTTAATACAGTAAATCAGTGGTGTCCAAACTACGGCCCGGGGGCCATTTGCGTCCCGCCGTCCATTTTTTAGTGGCCCGCTAAAAATGGCATTTGACTCAGTTCAAATAAAATAAAAACAAAAATGTTTGGAGATGGTCAAAGTAAGAAGGGAGGGTGTCGAAAAACACACAGGTGCCATTCAAGGTTATTTTAGTTAACTAAAACTAACGAAAAAACTAAAATTCAAAAAACAATTTCGTTAACGAAATAAAATAAAAACGAAAGATGCTTTTTAAAAAAAAAAAAGAAAACTAACTGAAACTGCATTTTATGTTTACAAAACTAACTCAAATAAAACTATACTTATAGCAAAAATGTCCTTCGTATTAGTCTTTGGTAATTAATTTAATGCATGAGCCTTTGGGGATGATTTTAAAATTGATTTTTAGTAGATTTATTTTTATATAAACTGGAATAATGACGTTGTCCCCATGGTGTTTTTCAAATGTTGCGCACGAGTAATACACATTAAAAAAATAAATAAACAAAGAAAAAAAAAAAACTAAAACTAATACCGAAACTAACTAAACTAAAACGAAGCATTTATTAAAGAACTAAAACTAATAAAAAACTAACAGAACCACCCTGAAAACTAATTAAAACGAACTAAAAAAAAACTCAAAACAAAATAAAAAAGTAAAATGAAAAATTCCAAAACTATAATAACCCGACTGCCATATTACAAATAAATTGGTTTATATAATGTAGCATTTTTCTGAACATGCAAAAGCACAAATAAATGACTTGCACAATTTTTAGGACTAAACACAATTTCTCTTCATAACATTATGTGGCCCTTGCGTCCTTCTGATTTTCTGCATGTGGCCCTCAAATTAAAAAGTTTGGACACCCCTGCAGTAAATCTTAACATTCATTCACTCTAAAAGGAAGTTAAGCTCTCCATATTAAAACTAATGATACAGCCTGTAGTTTGTTTGTTTGTTTGTGTCATCCTGACAGCAAAACACAAACTCCGTGCCCACCAAATTGTGGTCATGTCTCCCCCAGGCCAAAGAGTCCGAGCTGGCGATAATCTGCGCCCTCTTGGAGGACCCCGGCCTGTGCTCCCAGACCTTCAGAGAATGGAAACAGTGGCACAGCGAGCTCTATTCCGACATCTGTCAACTCAGCCCCGGCACCAACGGCCAGGACGATCTCTCCCCGCTGAGTGCTCCCATCATGACCCACACACACTCCTTTATCGAGACCCACGTGTGAGATTGAGGACAGGACTGGACTCGCTGTCGATCAATTGCGATCTCACATTCGGTACACAAACACACGCATACAATAAGACACCTGGTTAAGTGTAAATATAAGAGGGAGCAGTGAGACGTGTGCGAGTATACTTTTGATAACTGAGGACCCCACGGGGGGCGCCTGTTGCATGCCTGAACAGAAACCATTAATCTTCTTTTGTCTGTGGAGCTCAGCATAAAGTCCACATGCCTGTCAAGAACGAAATGGGGATAATGGATATGTTTGGACATGTTACCGTACATGTCCTTTGTATACTCTATTTTGTTTTCGCTCGACGTCTGTTTTGATTTTAGGGTGGAGGGGCATCTATGTAGCAGCAATACAGAGGAATTGTTTCACCACAACACTGTACTTTTGTACTAATGAACTTGCAACGAGAGCCACCAATCCGCCCCCTCTTACTGTTTCTCTTTTATTTTCTCCCTGCACATCATGCTGATAACTCTTATTCAAAGTTGATCGGACAAGAGAATTGTGGGAAAAGTAAGCTCAGTGACTTTATTTAAAGACTGTGAAAGGTTTGCCATTAGCGTTACCAATGAAAACAACCACTGCAGTCCACAACAACCATTTTTCTATACACACAACTTCAAACTGTGAAAAAGTTGATCTGCACAAGGTTTGACTCCTCTGTTTGTGTGCAAAGCTACAATTTAACTTTTATTTTCTTAACACCGCTCCGATCTTCATTCTCCGCCATCTTCTCTTTCTTTTCTTTTTTTGTCTGTTCTCTTTCTAAGATTGTGTATATGTGTATACTACTGTAAATGTTTGCGTTCCACTACCACTGTGATTTGCTTTTCGAGAGGAACACTGAGAATATGTATTTGAATGAGTGCATTATTTGTTTGTTTGTTTTTGGTTAAACTGTGATAGCAAGAGTCACTGCAAAGAATGCACTTTCTACATATTTTCATCTCATTGGCAACATCACAAGGGTCCGTCTTATTGGCCTCTACCATCGCTGTTCAAAATATCAGGTAAAAAGCATCTCATTTTCTGAAGATTTATGTACAGTCGACTAATATATTTAAACATAGGCAAATATATAACTATATTTACGTTTTGTGTCATAAATATAATGTAAAGTATGATGTATTCTATGCCAAGGTTTTGCATTGTACCCCTCTTTACACTGTTGCTGTCGATGCAGTTTAACTCGGAGCAAACCCCGCCATCGATCTGAGGGACATTTTTTTTTTAATTATTATTATTGGTATATACAGAAACATTAAGGTTGACCCATAGACATTCTCCTGGTTATGCGTTGCATGAGATAAGGCCTGGGACTGATTTAAATTGGACAGGGTAAAATATTGTGGATCATTTTTTTGTCAATTCTTTTATACTCCTCCTGATCGCAGGCTTGATCGACTTGTACCGCATGATACACACAAGAATACCATTGAAGAGTGAGTTAAAACTTTTATGTTTAGCGATTTGAGCGTTCTCTGTAACTGCGTTAAGACGTGTGGTGTCAAACAACTGGGAGATGGGGGCGGACAGGCTATGAAATCAGCATTGGATGCGTTGTCCGTCAGCAACCTGTAACACAAATTTTGTTTATGCACCCACAGAGTGAGCCTAAAGTCACAAACATACTGTCACTTGACAAACATGTCAGCCCTACAACGGGCTAAGGACTCAATAGTGCCCCCTGGAGGGAACGACTCGGATGTGTAGCACCTACCGCACCAAGCACTATTGTTATATTTAGGTATGCTTCACCTTTCTACTGTTATTCTTTTAGTATAGCTTTAGTTTATGTCATCATGTTACACGCTTGACAAATATCAAACACAACCCAGAGTTCTGTTTTTGTTTTTGTTTTTAATTGTTTATTTGAGAGTACTACAAAGAAACTAAATGATGCAAGCACTTTCCCTGTGCCTCTTTGGCAACGTCAAACTGACTATACTGGACTTCCTAACATACACATAGCTGTAGACGATTGGGAATGCAGTCTGGTCTGCAGAGTTCTATACGGTATTCATCGTTTGGTTGGTTGTCTTTTTTTTTTCTTCTTTTTTTTTCCCCGCCACCTTCTGCTCAGCGAAACAGGAACTTGACTGTTAGACATACAGGGGACAAGTTCTGATTTGTGGCCACAGACTTTGTTATCACGCCCTCGTCTTTGTGTGTGTGTGTGTGTGTGTGTGTGTGTGTGTGTGTAGATCTGCAGAACCAGGCCGAAAAGGGAGATTCACTGTGTGTCCTTTCAGGGGTGTACACCTCATGGTACATTGCACAGGTGTGTAAGATGTAAGTTGCACTGCGACATAAAAAAGGAACATATTGCTCTTTTTCAAGGATGATACTAGCTTACTGTAATTCTGTACAATAAATGGACTAAAGATGATATTAAAAAAAAAAGAAAGACAAGTACATTTATTCTTCCTAAAGTAGCCTTTTTTTGGTTTCATATATATGAATATATATTACAAAAAAAAATACAGATTGTAAGTTGTTAAACTTTGACTCCAATAAACTGAATCCTCTGCACTATGAGCTCGCTTTCGCCTACATGCCTCACTCTTCTGGGAGTAATGAATAATGTTACACATTCAATCCTTCAATATTGTACTTGATTTGAGAAAGTGCAACCATTTTTTTCTATACCAATTTTTTTTTTAGATCATCCACACTTTATTTTTCAAATGCATGCTTAATAATCATCATTCACAGAAACACAAGGCTATGCAAAGCAGCATTGGATTTTGGCCAAATATATAATCTCGTGATTATAATGAGCTGCAGTACCATTTTATATCGTTAGATGGCAGTAGGTAATCGTGATTTGGAGAACTCGAAGCTGCAAAGTGGAACAGTCCCAGAAGAAGAAGAAAGAGGAGCGGTGTCATGGCGGCCAAGGTGAATAGTTGCTATAAATACAATTCGGCGAACTTTCTACGTAGTAAATTATTTTCCTGAATATATATATACACGATGTGTTAATGCCTGGCCTTCCGGTGTTGTTGGTCATCAGATATATCTTATACTCAGACATTAATACCGTATGACGAAACATCTGGGAATGCCTGGCAAAATGAAAACAAGACTAACAATTCAATATTTCATGCAGTTGACAGCAATACCTATCCAGTGGTTTAATCTGCACTGGCCACGCTAGTTCAAAAACACTTATTTTTACCTCCATTTAGCTGCAGGCAGTATAATTCGCAATAGATAATAATAATAATAATAATCAATTCACATGTAATGTGGCGAAAAGTAGTAGGTGGGGGAAACAGCCAAGCATGTCAATATCTTGTGCAAAGTGCGGTAACTTGAACTTTCACTGATAAGTGTTATTAGTCAAAGGGAAAAGAAACACACGTAGCCAATTACACTCTGATTTACAGCTTCCTGCTAACAGTGTATGACTGTATATAGTGTGTTGATTGTACTTTTAGAACACGCGAATCCTTTTGAATTGCAATTGTATTTCTGCATACATAGGTTATAAAACGTGATCTGATCTCATTATACGTTTAAACTAATCCCACACAAACAATTATGTATCCTATTATTTTCACATATTAGATAATCCTCAAGGAGAATTTTAAGCACTTCATCTAACTCAGGAGTTAATAAGAACATTTAATCAAATTCACTCTATTTAGTTGACATTAATATTCATGATATTTGGTGGTAAATATTAGTAGGCTAACTTAAGATATAAGCAGGATAAAGTGGCCTAAATCACGTAACTCACCTTTTGTTAAGACTGAATTGATGTTAGTAGGGGCTAAGGAAAGTGTGATTAGCAGACGCACTCATGCTGCTTTGCATCCCTCATGAGTGCCTCACTTTTTGCCAAATTTAAGCATTTTTGTAAAACGGAGGGAAAACTGCAGTCTTTGTATATGATACATTTACTTCCTCACTCTATAGCAAACAGATTGTTAGAAATGATTTTGATTTGTAATGTTATATTTTCGAAAGTCAGACTCAACAGTGTGTTGTCTATTTTCCTAGGTGGCTATGGTGGCCGTCCCGGCAGTGCTGGGCATAGCCTCCATTAGAGTGTACACCATTAGTGAAACGCCCACTGAAGGCCTCGTTACACGAGAGAAGGTACCCCCGTCCGTTTTTGCTTGTGACGGTTGCACCATAATAACGTTATGCCTTTGTCCCTAGCTGAACATCTACACCCCGGTGACAAAGTCTGCTCAGGTCCAGCGTGTTCCTGATCAGCCGGGGCAGATTGAGAGTGGCCTAGCTACAGCGAGAGAAGGCCTGCTACCCTTTGTCCATGCAGTGAAGGTGCTCAGATCTATATTTAGACTTTGTTTTGGCACAATCCCACTTTCTGCAAACGTCTTTTCAGTTCAGAAGTCACACAAGAAATAAGTGTTTTTTTGTTGCAGTGACATGGTCATCATATTTGACAGTGCGCTATAGTGTTGTATAAGGTGGTGGAAGCCACTGAGAGTCCCATTTCCCATGCATGCATGCCATTTAGTTCATTGAAGTTGCTTTTATTGATGGTTGTGTCCCATTGTACCCACAGGGAGCCTGTGTCTCTGTGAAAACAGGAAGTGTAAATCTATACCACGCTGGCGAGGGTGAGTTCACTGTAGGTACCTGCAACTTTCACAAGCTGTATTTTCACGAATGTGTTTGGATGTACAGGGCGTAATGAACATTTATTGCTGGTTTTCTTATTCCAAAGCACAAATTACATACATTTAATTGCATTTAGTCCAAATTAAAAAACAAAAAAATCATTACATACCAAATTAATTGTTAGATTGTATGAGCAAACATAGTAACCGGACTGTCAGATTTTCTGATCAACACATACTCTGAGGACAGAAATTAGCGAATTTAAATTAAATAATAATGCTCACTCTTAATTGACACCAGAGAGAGGTGTTTATTTGACAACAGGTTTAGAATTGTTGTTGCACAGGTGTAGAACAATATGAGAGCTGTTTCTAATATATGCATACAGCCAATTTAAACTATCTTAATGAATATTGTTAAACTACTAACCATTGTTAATCTACAACAGCACTCAGTAGAGCTGAACTCCCCAATGTGAAAAAAAAAAAAAGTCTAAAATATTCATAATCATGTTTTCACCCCTCCATAGTTGTGTTAAGTATTTTTTTAATATCAATTGCACTGTACTTTTGTGAACTATAATATTTCCTGAAAGGATTTAAAGGGCCATATGCACAGTAACACATTGAGCGTTTTTCCAGGGGTAAGATTTGCCTGGGTATGTGTTTCCAGTCTTTGCAAATTTCAAGCTATTGGGACACCATCTGGGGGTGAAAAAATATCCTCTTTCTTTGGGGTTGTTTAATAGGCATATTAAATAGTTAAATGCTGGAGATTTTCAAGGTGAAAATGTCATCCAAAGTTTATAATTTTGTAAAGACTAAGGGATAGACCCTACACAGTACACCGGCGTACACGGACATGTACCTACTCAGAATCTGCAAATGACTCATTAAATCAGATATGGATTCTTAAATCATAATATTTTTTGCTTAATTCTGCTAACTAAGCAATAATCAACCAAACCAACCAATATGGGTAAAAAAAAACAAAAAAACAATATCTTGCACAAATATGCCGCCACAGTCTCAATTAAAAGTGTCCGTGTCGTGAGAATTATCTGTTGAAAAGAGACGGACATCTTATTTTCTGTGCCTCTTTGTCTTAGATGTGTACTATTACTTGAAAGATCCTCCTCCGGGTTTCCTACCCAGGTTGGGCACCATCACCATGGCTGGCCTACTCGGCATGTTCTTGGCACGCAAAGGTAACAACATCCCCAGTCACACACTTACGTGCACACGTAGTGTGCGTACAAGAAAGCGCACGGCCTGTGGGGTCGGCTGATATGCACATTCACAAGATCATATTTTGGGATTCTTCATTTGCATTCGTAGTCATTTTTTCTGTGTTCTATTCAATTGTTTTCTACTATTTTACTATTTTAACACTATCCGAAGAAGGGAAAACATTTAGTAATACATTATAATTCCTTCCCCTTTGAAAATGTTTTGCTTTTTTGATAGTTTCAATTTTAATTTAATTTAAAATTGAGCTTTTATAGACTTTCATTGCTGTGTACACCAATTTTGATTTTTCTGTGTGCATATTTGTAATCACAGGTTCCATTTGTAAGAGTATTTTATGCTATGTGCCATAAAAAAAAAATCTTATGAAAGGAATTTGCTGGTTTTCCAACAAATCTGCCACTGTCGACATGGTGCTTGCTTGTACAAAATGTGCAAAAAAGATTGAAATGATTATTTTTTCCTCTGTGAAATGGTTTTTTAGGCTCTCGTTTGAAGCGGATCGCAATCCCACTGGGTCTTGTGAGCGCTGGGGCTTCAGTGTGCTACCCGGCGCAGGCGGTGGCTGTCCTTAAGGTGAGGACGTTGTCAGACGAACCTTTTGTAAGCAAGCATCTACAACACAGTATTCATGTGGCAAAACACTTATTTTCTCTTGTTACCAAGGTGACAGGCAAGAAGATGTATGCTGCAGGCCAGTGGAGCCGCGCTGCTGTGTCTTCGCTGCTCACCTCGAAGCCCCCAGAGCCTGACGCTGCTCCACAGCCACAGGTTATTTATGCCCTTAAGCGTTCAAACAGATGCATTATGGTCATGGTTATGAATGGATGCAAATTTGCAGTGTTGGAGTATTTATTTATTTTTTTTTATACCGTGTTTTTTAGTAAATGTGAAAGACCATTTAAGCAGCATTTCATTGTTTCTCTAATATTTAGTTTCTTCTTTTGCATTTGCCTTTTTTTTTCTTTTCTTTTTTCTTTTTTTTTTTTTTGCTGCAATATTTTTGCTCATGGTTACCATACCCTCAACCTGTAGTTGATATAGTAAAAATGTTTCATTTTGTATGTTTGCTGTTATTTGTGGGGGTTTGAATGGGGGGGTAGTTGTTGGTTGAACGGTTGAATGCTATTCTCATTTTGATTGCATTCCTTTCACGTGCTGTTCACAGGCAACTCCTGTGCCACCTCCAGAGGCCGCAGTCGTTGATGAGCCTCGTCACGCTTCAGAGCCGGGCTCGGCGCAGTGTGTTGCCATCCCAGACGCCGAGGCGGGATCAGTGGAGTGTGTTCCAGCCGCTGATAAACTCATCATTGCTATCGCAGCAGAGGAGACGTCAGTCACACTGGCGGAGACTTCAGCCGAGCAGGCGCCTGCAGAGATAGACTCAGGTACGATAGATATTGATCTCTGTCTTCCTATTTCTCTGTCTCCATTTCTCGATGCCACATCGGTCACGTGAGGCATCGGCTCTTATTTGCGCTTGTGTTTTAATGTTGTGATCTGTCCACCCTGGCTGGTAAAGAATCACTCGAGTCTGTTCAAAGTGAGGCGTCTCAAGCCTCCAAAATAACACCAGAGGGCGCCCTTGCTGCATCTGAAGATGCTGTTGCTTCATCAGAGGTCATCTCTCCGGCTTTTGATGGCACCCCCGTTGAGATCCTGCCCGATGAGCCCACACTAAGTTCTGAAGCAGAGTCCGCGCAAGTTGAGTCGGCTCCAGCTGAGGTTCTCGCTTCCTCAGAGGACCTGCCCACTCGAAAGGCCTCACATGAACAAACAGGTAGAACTAATATTCTTCTTGTCAGTATGACTCCTCTACACAATTGATCTAAAAACGGCCAATTAATGCTGGATGCCTGCATAATATAGTAAATGACATCGAGTACAAATTGGGGTAAAGCAATGAAAGTCCCTTTCACTGTTTCAACGATTTCATAGTTGCAAGAGGTTTGGACTTTCCCCAAAATAATCACAGGGGGAAAAAAATCCCCATGGCTTGTATTGCAAAAATGTACTTGACATTTACATTGTAAATCACGTTGTGTATTCATACACATACGTTGGAGGGACGAAAAACTTCAATGAGTAATCGAACTGTATAAGGGGAGACACTTTGACAGCTTTCATCAAACCATTAATTCCCCTTCCATCCAGCAACTCCATCAAGAATAACAGCTGCGGCCATCCAATTGTGAAGTCTGGCTAGCGAAGCATTCATGCTTCACTTGTGTAAGCCGATTCTCATTTGGGGACATCTCAGAGGAGACGTTAGGTCTCTCAGGTTTTTATTGTGTCTTTAAACTGATTGTTTTTTTATTTTATTTATTTAATAATTTATTTAATGTATTTATTTATTTTACATTCTTAGTGATTTCTTTCACTTCGGTTCACTCCCATTATTATTATTATTATTATTATTATTATTATTATTATTATTTTGTAGGGTTGGCAAATACAGCGGGTTTATTAGAACCCCTCGTCCTTGGCTGTTCAAGGGAACGTTCCGTGGTCCACTACACCCCCGCACCCACCCACGTCGCCCACTTGACAATCCTTCTTTTCGGGAATATGTCCGACAGCACGCTTCTACAAACAAAACTCGTTAACAACTTTTATGTTGATGGAAATCCAAGTATAATTGACGCGTTTGGTATGTAAGTCGGTGCATTCAGCATATAGTTTGTTCCTGCTAAAATTAAAAAAAATAATAAAAAATGCAAGTATGCAAGTTTGCGACTGGTGATTTGCGATGCGGTGGGGGGTTACTTTAGAAAGCTTTATCGAAATAAATGTACCAACTTTTGTAGTAGTTCAACCATACTTTTATACAACAGACACGATACAGGTGACAATTGTGTTGACGCTGTTTTTGTGCATGTATTGTCGCAACCAGTACCGGATGCGGAATCCACAAAAATGACGCCCGCTGGATCGGTAGAGGAAGGATCACCGGCACGCACACCCGCTGAACAGCCTGCTGCAAATAGTAAAGGTACTGTATGTATCATTAGGTAGATGTGGCAGAACTTGATTTGAGTGAGACGGCTTGCAGCAATCATGACTTTGTACAACTAAAGCAGACAAGATGACATGCTCAATCATAAGGGAAGTTATGTGACTGACACTTTAGCCTTCGAGCAAAACATGTCTGAGTTAGTTAAATCTCTGTTTTGAGCTTGTTATTAAATTGTTTTTTTTTTTCTTCTGTTTCTTTTTCTTCATTTTTTTCCCCCCTCACACTATTGTAGTTAAAAATGAGTTGGATTTACTTGCAAGAGTATTGGTTAGATCAAGAAAACGTTCTAAATCCAAAATGTATTATTCTTTCTCTGTCGTTGCATTTGTCCTGCTGGCCACCAGAAGGCGCTGGGTTTACAGCGGATCCGGCACTCTTGGACTTTGGCCAGTCCAGTCCTGAGGATGAAGATTTGTACAGCACTCGCTGATAAAACCGGCTATCACACATCTCATCCAGGCATGACGTACGCTGTTGTCAACTTGTCACACAGCATAAAAGGTGCATTTTGTTTTTTTCATCTGAAAACAGTCTAATTCCTGCCGCAACATTTTACTTTGAGTCAAAACCAAAAACATTGGTTTTAGATATATTTGTGGAACAGATGCGTGTGCATGTGTGCTACAGATGGCCGACTGTGTAATTCTCACATTCTGTGATGTTTAGCAACTGTTTGCTGATATGTTGCATTCCCCACTCTCCTGAATGCACGATGCGGTGGGTCACCGTGTTGTGCATTTGGAACCTTTGTATGCCATCTATAATGATCGGGGGGGGGGTTGATGTAAACTTGTGCAATTTTGTTATCACCAAAAAAATTTTTTTGCGTATTGATTGAAGAAGTCAAATAAAGCTATATTTTTCATTGATTCGGGTTCAATTGTGTTATCTGTTAAAACAACAGTTACATCACCATACATCATGTTTACGAAGTGAAACCATTGTAGGTTGTTCATTTTGAATTATATATATAAAAGAAAAAAGAAACAGGTAGGCTTTGGGCCCCTAAACAAACCCAGTTTTAGACAGAGCTTATATATTTTTATGTATTTGCATAATAAAACATACATACAAGGTAACAAGACGGAGAAAAAATAAAACAATTGTGCAAGAAAAACAATTAAGCCGAAGGGCTTATATGAAATCCTTCCATTAAAAATAAAAACACAAAAGTTAATCTACTGCAAAGGGGGAAAAATTATAATACATAATAAAACACTACCAAAAATGTATAAAAGAGGTTGGAGTAACGTTCTGGTGGTACGACAACAAGGTAATTGAAAGTTCATCTGGTTTCTTAGTAAGTGATGAGTATCAAATGAGAAGTTATTCATCCCTTATCAACAGTTGCATGCCTGGAATTTCTTGGTTGTGATGAATGTATTCAAACATGAAAAGACACATTAATAGATTCAAGTTTAAATTTATTGAATCAGTGTGGGAGAGGTTGTTCATCTAAAACCACCTAGAGGTGGTTTTAGATGAGGTGGTTCCAGGACTGTGTTGACATTTCTAATTAGCCTTCCAATGTCCGGGTGACACATAGCAATATTTGTATCATCTGCAAATATTACAGCAAAATCAAATTACAAAATTTGAAACAGTAGGGGCCCTACAATTGACCCTTGAGGCACACCATATTTTAAGCCTCTTTTCCATTGTGCGATTCTACACCGAAATGGTGAAATCTTTACAAGCTTAGAATGATTATTGTTCTTTGTCTCATCAACAGTGCCGAAGGCCTAAAAAAAAAAGACCCATTATGGCTGAGTAAGCAAAGGTTAAAGTTTAAAGGTCAGGTTACATGTTATGTCACCACTTTTCTGGGCTCAATTTTCATGCTATTATTAAAAAAAAAAATTCTTTAGTTGAACAATTATAGGCACGATTCTCTGCTTCTAAAATCATTCCTATTAAGTGTTATCAATAAGCACATTCCTTTTACCATTACACGTGAACAAAATTGTTGGTACCCTTAAAAAAAGTTAAGTGAAGAAGTTATCTTTGCTCTTTCAGTCTTTTTTTGGTGATTATTTCTGTTATGTCAAATCAACATTACTTTTGAATGACATCCGCAATGATATATTTATCTGTGTTGTAACAGTGGCACATTATTTTTTCTTCCTAATATTATAATGTACAATATAGTTAATTGGATTTTTTGTTTCTGTCCTCGCGGACTGATAAGCAATAACTATAATGTCGAAGCACAATTCTTCCTTCACATCCATTGAATTCCATTGCAAATAATCTCCCTCAGGGCACTTAAAGAGTTGATGGAACTAACATTAGCTCCATCAATCAGCATCTTCATCTCAGTGTGACTTGAATGACGAGCGTTGCTACCAGCATCATTCCGTGCCGCTCCTGTCCCGGCTGTCAGTCACATCAATCTTTAACGTCACTTTATAAGCAACGGCAAAGGCGGCGTTAACCTGCGACATTGACGCAGAGCCTTCACTAACTTTGGAAATCTTTCATTCTTCACTCGGGGTCTCTGCTACGTTTCTCACTTCTGTGACTGTGAGTTTGTCATCAATGCGTTTCGATGTACGCAACAATCATGAATGTGAGTGCAAGAAAAAAAAAAATCTTACACTAAAGATTCCCTTTTGGTCATCTGTTGACTTTCCCACTGATGAACAGACACAAAGATACAATGCAGACAAATGTAACTTTTTTTTTTACTCTTGTAGTGTGTTGAAAAAATACATTTTTCTGAGTGTATTTATTGTTATAAATGGAAATATTAGGCTGGAAACTTCCACCTCTTGTTTAGTTAAGAAACTCACCATGGCTCATCGGTGCACTGGATCCAGAGTTAGATGCCAAGTCACACAGTTGTTGTGGCTTTTCATGACTTCAACATGCTTGCAACACAAATGGAATGTTCATTTTTTTTTTTTTATAACCAAGAGACATGAGAATTGCACAATTACAAGCCTGTACCACGAGCCACCCATCCATGATTTGGGAAACTTTGTTGGTGCCACACATGCAATCTGTTAACATAGCATCTTTACGGCTCCTCGGAGGAACTGAACCTCCGAAAATCAGTTTGAGGTTAACCAGCGTAGTGACCCTAAGTTACTCTGTGCTTGCTCACATGAGTGACTCTGGGGGAAACGAGTTAAAAAAAAAAAAAAAGATGTCATCTTGTGATCGAATTTTCGCATCCATTGGATAAACAAGCATCTGGGAACCGGGCAGCCCGTGGCATCGCTTTCTGCTGTTGGCTTTAACTGTGGGGATGTTTTGGTGAAACTACCAGATGTCACAAACAAGTGAGCATGATTATCCTCCACCAACTTGCATGAATGGAATGCATGCTGACAACCAGTCCAGCTTTTCCATTCAATTGTCAGTTGGGATCCTGAACATGCATTAGAAAAAAAAATGGATGGATGGATAATTAGTCAAATGTGATGGTTTTTGAGCTAGTTTTCAGAAATAGGAAACTAGTAGCTCACGCATGTAGTCAGGACTGTTTGTTTGCTTCTAAGAAAAAAACAAAAAACAAAAAACAAAAACACACACACAATGGTCACTGCAATGACTTGAAACTGATGACGGGAATTTTCCAAAATGAATATTTAAAAGCCACAAAGCTGTAAAAATTCAGTTGAAACACAATTGAAACTTTTAGTAAGTCATATTAGCTCTTTGTTTACAGAGTCAAAAATGAAGCCTCCAAAGAAAATAATGTATCTACTGCGATGGTTTTGGGACAGGGCATCTCAGGATAAAGACTTAAAACAGCTTAAATCAACCAAGCATGGTTGAAATAAAAACATAGCACTCTTATGATTTGTATTTCTATGAGCCCGCGGACATAAATCCTCTGACATGAGCCAGTTGGAGAAGTTTGCTCACGAGTGGGCCAAAAGTCACATTGAGTGTTGCAGATAGCATTTGCAGAGATTGCTTCAAAAGGTTGTGCAACAAAATATTAAGTAAGGATCACACAGTGTTTTTGTTCAGGCCAGCAGACTTTTGAAAAAATAATTCTTTTGGACCACAGGTAATAAAGAAAACGCTGATTTACCTTTCTTTCTACATTATAACTTTTGTGAGTTTCAATGTATTTCTGTGACCATTAAATGTTTTCCTTTATTTAGAGTTACCAACAAAGTCCAACATAAAGTAAAGACTGAGAAAGGGGCAGAGGTGCTAAATCAAAGTCCAGAACGTTAAAAATAAATAAATTTCAATAATAATAATAATAATTAAAAACAAACAAACAAACAAAAAAAAAAAACTTCAACAGTCTGGCTTAAGCCACAGGCGCTTCTAATCAACCGGTAGGTAAACAACCTTCGAGGGAGCTAGCTAGCTAGCTAGCGCCTGGGGCTAAAACCAAACTATGGAAGGGTTTTTAATTTCTGGACTTGGATTTGCCACCTCTAGAAAAGGGAGACTTACAAGACTAACATTAATTCTATCTAATAACTTTTGTAACATTTACTGTGAACCTGTTTCATTTCTTACTCATAAAAATTTACATTACTTGAACAAATATGTTTCTCACAAAATAATAAACAATAAGTTGTTTCTTTTTCCAAATCTGTTAAATACAATATGTGGCTCTATTCATTATTACTCCATCATAATATTGGAAAATATTGTGTTACAACTCAAAATGAGGGTGCCGAATACAGGTTTCATCATTTTTATGTTTTTGGTTTGAAAATGATTTAAAACTAAAAGTTTCATCGCAAACTGTGAAGCTTGAAGGAAACTGTGCTATCGACTGAATTTGTAAGTCTCTCAACATATTTTATCCTTGACAGAGGCTGTGCTGGATGTTTCAGAGCCCCCCGAAGCAAGATGGGATGTTAAGCGTAACCTTCTCTCGCCTCTCTCCGGGGTCCCCTTCGGCTTGTACACGCACCCCACCACCACCCTCGCCCCAGCTTCCCTTCACCACCACACAAACAGTAGCTTTAATAACGTTCCAAGAACTTTTATGTTCAGCTGGACATCGTCATGTTGTCCGCTGTGCTCTTGGATGTTTCTTGTGCACAGAGGAAGTGGATTTTACAATCCTGACCTCCCACCTCTCACCCCAAGAGCCACATTTTCCACCGGGAGACCGCGTAAGGGGTCCAGTTTGTGGTCACTGTCTTCCCAGGGTCTGACCAGCAAGGAAGGACCTCGGCATAAAATAAACACGGGAGTGCACTTATCAGCAAGACGTAACAGCATAAACATGTGAGTTGATGAATGTTTTATTAGTGCACATGATTTCTCCGTTGATCCTTGACAAATGAAATCAGAGTTTAATACAAACAAACAAGTAAATAACATGGAGTCATCGCCCTCTAATTTCTGCAAGAGTCAACAATAATGAACTTTAATGAGTGCGAAGAGTGGAAATGAAATTCAGATAAGCTACAAAATGATAATGGAATGAGCAAAAAAAAAAAAAAAAATGCCTGTTATGATAAATGCTCATAAGTTTGATGCTCTCTGCTCTGTTGCCCTCCTTATCTGCAGCCAGTTCGTGTCTGTGCAACTGCAACTGATGAGCAAACAGCAACACGGTCACACCGCACTGTTCATCACTGAGCCTCACAGTTGGAGCCCAAGCGGAGCGAAGGGCCAATTACGACGTGTTTGCAGGGGTAAACATGCTCAAATTCTTTGAATTCCACAAAACGTTAAGTGTCTACTACTACTACTAGAGCACCGCTTTGCACAGACTGATTGTCGGCAGATAGGAGAAAGTCAGATTGGCCCCTGCAAATGTTGACAAAGGTCAAAGGGGCGCTTTAAGTTAAAAACAAGTGAAAGGAAAACAAAGGAATGAGATCATTTGATAAAACACTTTTTTACCAGCCAACTAAATCATTATCACCTCATGCGCAAAATAATGAGATCAAAAGGTCATAAACTGTGTAACATAAGATTTTACAAAGACAAAAATATCAGTTTTGAGTTGTCACTTTGGTCACGGGCCTATGTGGTGCCCTACTCGAGATTTTATTTGGCGCAATGATTTACATACACTTCCAAAAGAAGTTGAAATTTAAATTAAAGTGATTGACACATTGAGCCATTTTCAACATTAGAAGGTAGTACTTTATCTATAATTAATATTATAACTTGAGTATTTTTCATAAAGACAAGTCAACAATTTTTAAAAAGTAATTTTGCCACTTGCTGTCTACTTCAGATGACATCACCTGTGCTGAGGAAACAGGTAACGACCAAACATAGCTCAGTTTGCTGACTAAACCAAGAAAACAGGTGAGCCGTTCATTATTATTCTAATTATTATTCAAAGGGGAATTTCAGCTGATTTTTGGCGCCCCCTACAGTCCATTGTACCCTTACATCTGTCTATCTCGCATAATGGGCGAGCCGGTGTCGGTGTCAGATGTGATCGGGCTGCCAGATTGTATCGGGGTCGCCTGCAGATGACGTCACGCTTACAGGATTGTCTGGAAATTGTCCGTTTACAATTGTTCAAAATAACCAAATTTATGGACTAAAATTGTAAAAACGTAAATTAACCTACAAATATAAAAGCATGATACTTTAAGAGTGAAAAAAAAAAAAAAGATAGAAGCGCATTCGCGTAGCACAGCAGCGCTAACGAAATTAGCTTCGGTTTGGTTTCTTTTTTAGCTGTTCACAAATCAATCACAAGAACAAAAAAACAGTTTAATGATCATAGGAACACATTAACAATTAAACTGACAATATTTGTCACATCTGAGACCATTATTTTGTGTATTTATCATGTAGTCAGTCTGGTCAATATATTTTGCGTTTATATTCTGAGGTTTATTTACGTTTTTACAATTTCAGCCCGTACATTTTGTGATTTAAATGACATCTTTAGTATTTTCTTTCCAATGTTTGACGTCAACTGGATCATTTCCGGCCAATCCCGTATTGCGGAACGTGTTCGGTTAGGCGACCCCGATACGATCTGGCAGCCCGATCACATCTTACACCGACCCTGGCTAGTCAGTGCTTTACTTTAAACTCACTCACTGTCATTGATGGCTGTAGATGTCAAAGATCATTTTTAACTGGGCTGGCAGTGAATTAGTGTTTAAAAGCACTAGTACACACTCAAAAAAAAAAAAAAAAAAGGCTGTTTTTCTTTTTAAACATTTTCTCACATTATTTTTGGCATATTAAAACGAAAAAGGAGGACTAGGATGGAGCAGAATTGGGCAAGTAGGGCAGAAAAAAAAAAAAAACCTTTATACAAGGGTAAAGTTTTCACCCCTTGATTATGGTGTCAATAGAACTCACCCACGCACCTAAGAATCATAATTGCATAACTGGCCATCTGTTCATCCTCCTTCATAAACCAGAAAGTAGCCTGCCATCTGACGAACAGATGGACAAACATACACAAATCCTGCACAAATATCTTATATTTACAGTAATAATGCATATACATATATTTCTAATCAAGTCTATGAAAAACAAGTTTGTTTATTTTTTTTAATAAATAATATAGGCTGATATATGACCAATAGTAAATTATTAGCTGACCATTAGGGAAGGCGGAATTCTGCTGGATTGTGCCATGCCTTTATCTGCCCTCCCCATTGTCAGCTTTCTCCCAACTATTAGGGCACATCACGTTCTGATAGATGGTCAATGGAGCCGATCGAGTGCACACACATCTGAGCGGGCGCGTAAACAGGGGCGTGCATGGCAGGGTTAGATGAAGTGTATCGGCTTGAACAGGTACTGCATTGAAGCAGACGCGCTCGCTCATGCCATTGATCATAGGAGCTGTGATGTAATCAGTCATCGAGCTTTGCGTGCATCCCTCATTAACTTGCACCCGAGGCTTTTATAATGAAAAAGCACTGGAGAGAATCTGCGCATTCGCTGTTTTCGTCCCTCTTTCTCCTTCTCATCCGGACTTTCACGCCCTGCGATATGCGATCGTCCTCCTCCTCCTCCTCCTCCTCGTTCATCTCGCGCCCACCCTCCCCCAAATGCCCCAGCGGCTGGCTTGACTTCCGCTAAGACAAAGTAAATATTTCCCATGGCTTATCTGACCGCTGGCAGAGTAAGACAGTGCGAGGATAATTAACAAGTGGTCAAGTCACAGGCCCTGGTGAGGTTTAAGGTCATTTCGCTACCTTCAACCCGATCAGGACTTCATTAACCCAGACCCAACTTGAAAAATTCACTTTCTTCCTGGTAAAATTCTCACCACATTATATGACACTAACCAACTACTGTAACTAGAGTATAGAATTTCTTTAGAAAAAATGTGGAATGTATCGGAATAATATTGAATAATGTGGAATGATATTGAATGACATGAAATAAATCACCTGGAATGAGCGATAGATAGATAGATAGATAGATAGATAGATAGATAGATAGATATTTGAGGAGGAAAAAATGAATCACAATTTCCTTTTTTGGTGGGTATTTAGTGATAAAAATTGTGGATTTTTGGTCAGTGGGAATTTTTGGAATGTTAAAAGGATACTTCACTTATTTAGCCCATTATAGCAATAAAAAGTTAATATTTTGTCTATAATTAATTTGATACTTTCATTATTTTTCACGTACAATTAGTACATTTAAAAACACATTTTGCAACTTGCTGTCGACTGAAAATGACATCACAAGTGCTCAGGTAACCAATCACAGCTCACCTGTTTTCTAGGTTTGGTCATGTCACAAGCTGAGCTGTGATTGGTTACCTGAACCCCTTATGATGTCATTTTCAGTCGACAGCAAGTTGCAAAATGTGTTTTTAAAGGTACTAATTGTACATGAAAAATAATGATGATCTGCAACTGGTAAGCTGAATGTGCCATTGGGAATAGATTTTTTATTTTTTAAGATGGATTTTTTTTAATTTTTTTTTATTTTTTTGAATGAGATGTTTTTTTTTCTGTGTGTTGAAATTGGAATGGTAATTTGTATTTTGTTTTTGACAAATTGACAAATTATTGGTATAAATGTAAACATTTTTATATGTGTGAATTTTTGGAACGTTGAAAAACCTTCCCAAGTTTCAATGGGAAATGAATGGGAAATTTGATGAAATATCTGAAATTGTAAAAAAAAATTAGCAAAACAAGAAAATATGATACTTTGGAAGGCATGAATTTTCTCATTATTTTGAAATTGGAATGGAATAAATTGGTTGAAAAATGTGAAAGTGTACAAAAAAAGTGATTAGAATAATAATATTAAAAAAGAGGAGTGATGTAAGAAACACAACATATAAGAATGAAATGTACTAAGCAATCATTTGTGTCCCTCTTTGATGATCAGTAAAATAGCTGGGATAATCACGATCCCAGTAAAACAAAAAGGCCACATGTCTGCAAGCGTGCAAAACTCCCATCTTGACTTGATTATTTCATTGTTCGTCCTTTTCCTGGAGAGCAAAAAAAAGAAAGGAGGGGTGGAATGAAAATATATTTGTGCAGACTGGCTTGTGTCCAGGTACAGCCCCGCCCCTCCGATGATGACTATGTGACGCGCGTGCACCTTCCCCTGTTGTGTAATCATCATGGGGGCTATAAGACCCCCGCACCGCAGCCTCATCTGGTTTCTCAGAGGCTCCAGACTGCGTCCGGCGCTCACACAATCTGAGGCATGACATAGTTCGGGATCCTTGACACAGATCGGGCCAACGCTCAGACGTTATGGACTTTAGCCAAATGAGGCATTAAAATACTGGACTGGTCAAACAAACATTTGAGGTAAAGTGTTTTTTATTATATATTTATGAAATGTTTGTTTTAGAAGTCAGTTGATTTAATGAAGTTGAGAAAGTTTGGTGGTGTAATCCCTCGTGTTTGTATCTCTGCCAGCCTTCTTTTGAATATGATTATTTCTCTATTAATAATGTATTCTTCCAATGCAACCAAAACCAGCTGCTTCCTCTAGATTCCCCTTTAAATATCAAATTAAACTTGACGCCCTGTTCATATATGGTATGAATTTTTCAAGAACTTACTTTAAAGTATTTAATATGGCATGCGAGTTTCAGGGAAATCCAATAAGCAGCCAACACGTCTTCGTTTGGGGTCATTAGAGGGCGACTGCAAGAGTGGATCAGTGGAATACTTGCTCAATTTATCACATAGAAAAACACATTGTTATCCATAAAAGGAGGCTAAATTCCCCTTTTGTTTCCTTCCAGTCGACCTCGGCGCACTGAAAGAAGGGAAGTGGAATTGTTCCACGATGGCAGTCCCAAACGACAGCTCCGCTTTTAACTCCACCTTCGCTCCTTATACGGGCAAAAGCGGCGAGGCGGCTTCTGTCTGCCCGGACTGGCCGCCGGTGCCGATGACCACCATCATCCCCTCCATCTACAGCGTTATCTGCATCCTGGGCGTCATTGCCAACGCGCTGGCCGTGTGCGTGTTGGCCCACGCCAGCGCCTCGAGGAGAAGCGTGGCCAACACCTTCATGCTGAACCTCTGCGTGTCGGACCTTTTGTTCCTGCTGTCTCTGCCGCTGTGGGCCGTCTACTACTCGCGAGGTTACAGCTGGCCCTTCGGCCGGGTCGCCTGCAAGATCTCCGGCAGTCTTCATAACCTCAACCTGTACGCCTCCATATTCTTCATCACGTGCATGAGCATGGATCGCTACCTGGCGCTGGTGCACCCGCTGCGCTCTCAGAGCGTCCGGGACCTGAAACGCGCGAAGCTGATGTGCGTCCTGGTGTGGGTTCTGGCGTTGGCTTGCACGGCGCCGAGCATGGCCGTGAGGGACACCCACTACGTGGAGATGCTTGACGTGGAAGCTTGCGTGATTATCTACCCGGATCACACCTGGTATCGAACCCTGGCCTGGATGAAAGTACTCGTGGGCTTTTTGCTGCCGATGATCGTCATCTCGTGTTGCTACTGCGCGATCGGCAGACACTTCCTGACCGGTTCGGGACTGGCAAACCTGCGGAAAGTGTCGCACTCTGGCAGCGTATGTAAATCGTCAGTGTCGCAGGACAGCTGCAGTAAATCAGAGCGACCTCCGACCCCGAGCGTGAACCCCAGCTCCAGCGGAGGCGGACCCAAGGAGGGACGAGGGCTGGAACGGGTCTTGTGGACTGTGGCGGCCGTCGTCCTGGCCTTCTTCCTCTGCTGGTTCCCCTTCCATTGCGTGACGTTTATCGACATCCTGAAGAGTGACGAGTGGTTGGACGGTTGCTGGGCGCATTGGACCGTCCAAAATCTCACCCCGCTCACCCTCTGCTTGGGCTTCGCCAACTCGGCCATCAACCCCGTGCTGTACTGCTTCATCGGGAACCATTTCCGGGGCCGACTGGCCGCCCTGAGTAAGGGTTTTTGTGTGCGTTTGAAGGCCCGCGAGGAGGATCACAGTCAGAAGAGGGGCTCCTTCAGCACCCGCCTCAGTTCTTTCTCGCGAAAGCTCAGCGACTTAAAAGATCTGGCGATTGTTGACGCCTCTGCGCACGCTTAGGTGAGGTCATTTCACACTGGGCAGATGCAAGAACAGATTGAGGCTGCTTTTGAAAAACTCATATGAGTAATACGATTCAACATTTCCAAAGAAAAAGAAGAAGGAACAGTTTTTCAAGATGTAAACCCACAGAGTTGTTCCTGCACAATAACTTTCAAATAATGTACTTTTTATATAACCTATATGAGCCACCTTGCTTCCATAGATCTCATTGTGGACCATTAAGATGTGTGTTTTTCCAAAATATGACATTTCTGCACATCCTTGACAATAAGAAAGATTAATTCAGGAAGAAAAATTGTTTTTCGGTTGTCCTCCATGAATGTATCAAAGCGTCATACTCACCTGTTTTTTCAGGGTTAAGTTAATCTACGTAAATTCGACGACTATTGTGTCTTCCATACATGTTGTCCAACAATACTATTACAGTAGCCTCTAATAAGACCAAAAACAATTTCAATTGGTTTCATTGCTTGATTTATCTCCTGAATTATGAAAAACCAACCAAATTTCCACATCTGCCTCACAGTCAAGAGGATTCATGATGAATGTTCAGTTTTTATTGACACTGTCAGAGAGGTATTAATTTAACAATTCATGTTGTACAACTGTTCTTCATCATATTCAAGTATTAGCCTGTTATGACGGTATATACAATCTCCGTCACGTTTCTATATCCACTGTACCGAATGCCATCTCACAAACTATTAAAAATGTGAGGCTTCAAATGTTTTGCTTTGGTTTGCTATTGCTCAACTTGACATTGCCGATCAAACCATACTGTCACAATAATGTTCTACAATGGTAGATGCAATTATGAAATTGCAAATTATTCATGTTTTGAGTGTCTTCATTTTAGCTAGAAATAACACCAATCAGTGGTAAACGTGACGTAAGTGGCAACGTCTTGTGTTCAGATAGAACCATTTAAAACACTGTTTTTAAAACACATTTTGATAACGTCCAAGTACCATGTCCAAAATAAAGCACACAATGTTTTTCTCCTGTCTAATGATCTACATACAGTTTATTGTGACTTTCTAGCTCATGATTAGTGATTCTCTTCATGTGAGGTGGTCTAATACATTTGTCAAGAGCTGTATTATGCACAGCAAAATATACAGATATGAAGATATTTTATTGGTCTAACAGTTAGGAATACCAATCTACAGTATGCGTAATTGCATACATTGTAACATTTATATTACTTTTTAAAATATACTGAGTATAAATCAATTTCTTTGGCTGAATTTCAAAATAAAATCAAAAAGATGACAGCAATATGTTTAATCCCTCCTCCTCCTCCTCCGAATGACCTCGCAATGGATCGCACATATCAAGGCCGCCTATCATAGTCTCATCCAGATGCTCTGATGATGCATTCCAGTCCAAACACTCGTGTTGTGCCAATCAATGGACGAGCGCCGTCTGCTACTTGTGTCTATAGATCCTCCACTGAGCACACTGACCCTGGCCTGTCCCGATGTGAGCTGGGAGCTTATAGCACATATGAGTTTTCCCTGCTTGAAGGCCACCCAACAAAAAGAATACTGCTAAGCTTATTTTGTTAATGATAAATGATGCGGCAGAAGAAGTAAACATGTTCCATCAAAGTACTTAAGTAGATATTTCTGTTCACTTGAATGTTCATTTTTTTCTGATCTAAGTTTACTTTTCATCCCTACAATTGAAAACTGATATTTTCACTTTCTGCTCCTTACTTCGTCAAAATAGGCAGGATAAACAAAAGTTTTTCAATCTCTGCAGATGATAAACAAGAGAGCGAAAGTCAACCATGATTGCAATTTGATTGACTGATAGCGATCTTGGGGACAAACAGGGACAGCAGCAACACGTACGAACGCCCAAAAAGGAACATTTCGTGATGAGTATGCAACAAATGTGAAGAAGAAAGATATTCCCATCAATGGTCAGGACGATTGTTTGATGTCAGCTCGAATGAGGAGAATATGTTCGAGGCTACGTCAAGGGGGGCGCGTTTGACCTCGGGGAACATGCTTTTTTATTTTTTATTTTTTTTACTGTCTTAGAATAAAGTGCAATTGCACCTCCACTACATTAGGGGGCAGCGGCGCTCTCATTATTGGCAGAGTGTGCGCAGGAAGCATTCGCCTGGTGGTGTAGGGGTTTTGTTTGCACTGAGCATGCGCGCTTTGAACACAGCACAGAGTATGAGTATGAAGTGTAGGCATGTTTTCCTCTTCCTCGGTGGGGCATGACAGACAATAATTGAGAAGTACTGGTCTAATGTGAGAGAGAAAAAGAAAGAAAGAAAGAAAGAAAGGCATAGGTTCTGTGTATTTATATTTTTCTTCAGCGTCACCATTAAGCAGGTGTATCGTGCATTTCATACACAAGGTAACTCAATGTGTTTCACTGAATTAAAAGTACAACATTTAAAAACATTGACAAACAAACAAGTTAAAGACTAGAAAGCTAAGTAAATGAACAAAAAGGAGCTGACTAAAATAATTGAAAACAAACAAAAAAAAACAAAAAAACGCACAGCTCATCAACAAGATTTGGTGGAAAAATTGATTTAAAAAAATACCAACCTAGATTTAAAAGCATCCATTTTTAATATATAGTTTTATCTATTTATTTATTTATTTATTTATTTATTTAGGTCAGTTCTCAATACAATCCCTATGCAAGTTAATAAGGGAAGCTATTTTAGCTAAAGCTAGCTTATTTCTTCTTTCATTCTCAGGTGTTTTGTTTTAAACACAAGTATATGTACTTTCACTTAAGTACAGTGTGAGTAAGTCTGCTTCTTCATACTGTAAATATTTGGAATTAACCAGTGGGTGGCGCTAACATGCCGCAGATGCATGCCGGCAGACAGACAAGGAACTCGCTGGCTGTTTCCCCACACAAGTCAGCCCAGAAGCCCCCATGCTCATGATCTTTACAAGCTGAGGGAGAAAAAAAAAAAAAAAAAAAAAGAGAGCCGTGATGCAGACTGATGACTCGGATGCTACACAAGTTGTGAGTGCGGAAACCTTTAAACTAATCCAGGCTGAAAATTCTCAAAGTCACTGAAATGTCTTTCATGAGAGCATGTGGTCATTGCATGAAGGACACCGTGTACTGTAGGCACGCGTGGCCTTCATAGCCGCTAATGATAATTCACATCTCAGTGTGACGCGCCAGATGCTACAGCCACACACTTAAAACAAAAAATTGTGCACACGACATTCCATATTTTAATCAGCCAGCTCTTGTTTACAGCAACATTGACACAACAGCAACTAGCTGCAACTGACAGGACAGATTGCAAGCGGAGTTTGGAGCAGCGCTGCAGTATGTTGAGGCACAATTAAGCTGCTTCTGTGTATGCATGATCAATATTGAACGAGAAATGAAAAATGAAGATGAGCCGACTCTTTGGATGGCACGTTTTTTGTTGTTGTTGTTTGCCTGCAAATTTGTAGGATTAAGTATAACTGTTTCTGTTATTCATTTGATGGATTTAGTTCGAGTCAGCTGGTTTCAATGTTGGGTTGTGGGTGCATCGCAGTTTCCTCTCTGTCCATAAATGCGTACTTTTTGATGTCCACAGAATTTTTTTTTTTTCCGCATAGCCTGGTCAGGATGTGAATAAGCTCACGTTGAAATATAAAGAGTAGGAGTGTCAAAATTAGTGCATTTATTTTGATTTAATTTAAAGTTCCTTTAACGCCACTAATTTTTTAAAATGTGCGATTAATGAGAGACTGGGGTCAAGTTGTATTTTACAATTTTAAAAATGCGCAGAATGTCACAACTTATTTCATGTTAAAGATTAGATCGCTGTCAACTCATTCACTTCCAACCATTTTCACTGAAGTGTTTTCCTGGATTTTGACTGATTTTGCAAGGCCCGTGAAATATTATGTTCTATTGCTATAAAAATATGGAACCTACCAAAAGAGAGATTAGAGTCTCTTTTTTTTTTATCAGGAGAAAAAAAAGTATATTGCTATCTGTTTCCGCTGTACAGCTATTAGCAATAGAACATAGCTAAGTTTCATCATTATTCACAATTCTGCTTAGAACTGTGGGGAAATCAGCCTGGTTTAACATGGCCTGGTTGATCTCTTATACTCTGCTGCCACTCAACCATTTTCTGCAGTAGAGAGACTGCATAAAAGCCTTCTCTATGCTCTGGCATAAAAAAAACAACAACAACAAAAGTATAAATAGTAAATAAGTCTTTGGGACACTTAAAACATTTAAAATATGACGCAGTTATACGTTTTGGGGAGCTAATGAGTTAATAAGAAAAGAAAAATGCACTTACAAAGGCCAATTATGATAATTATGCCATCTAGTGGCAGAAAAATGATCTCAACACAAATCAATATCACACTTTTTTAAATTTTTTTTAGTCTTTTTCATTTTAACTCAAAATCATTATGACATTTCTGTATCAATGACCAAAAGATGCAGCCATATTTCTATTAATTGAACATTTTTTCCCCCACTTTTATATTAACAAGAGTTTGAAACCTTAGAAAAAATATTTTTATTGTACATTTTACTTTGCATTTAGAACAGGTACAAAATTTGCAATTAATCGTGAGTCAAAACTCACGATTAATCGCACATTTTGCATCTGTTATATTAATTATTAATCGTGAGTTTTGACTCACGATTAATCGCGAGTCGTGTGATTAATTGCGATTAAAAAATTTGAATCGCCTGACATCCTTAACTCATTCACTGCCATTGACGGAAAAAGACGTCAAATGATGCATTTTTGCTGGGCTGGCAGTGAATGTGCTAATAAAGACTTTTAAAAAATATTTTTATGTCCAACACAATGATGGATTAATTTTGAAAAATGCAATCTTTGGGTAAAAATGTTCGGTTGTGTTCTGTGTGTCATTTGTTTTCCGCAGCACAATATTATCAATTGAATTTTGTGAGCTATTTACACTTTAATAGCAAAAAGTGGTAATCTTGTAGAATGTGGAGAATCTTGAGAACTGGAACTGGACATTTTTGCTGCTTTCTCATTCTGCTGATGTGCACCATTATGCAATGACTTACTTTTGCTTTCTGATCCGGTTGAATGCTAATTTGTGGCTCCTGAACGATGAATATGCACAATTTACATGTGCGCGTTTATACACGTCTACGCTTTATAAAAAAAAAAAAAAAAAAAAAAAAAAAAGAGGAAGTTTGAGCTATGAGCGGCGCTAGCAGCCGTCAGTGCCGGATCGCAGGAAGCAGTTTGAAATCTCGTTTAGTCAGAGCTCAAGCTCCGAAACGATACTTTTGAAAGAGCGAGAAGGTCGAAGTTAGAAAAGCTGAATGTGAGAAAGAGAACAAAATAACAACAAAACGGGAGTGGCATGTTAAGCTGCCTTTTAAAAAAAAAAAAAAAAAGGTAAGATGGAAAATCTGTCGGTCTACCACGGAGCCATTGGTAAGAGGGAGGGTGAGAGGCGACTGGCTCTGGACGGACGCGATGGATGCTACTTGGTCCGAAACAGTGACTCTGTGCCCGATAGCTACTGCCTCTGCGTGCTGTGAGTACAACAATCCACTTTGACTTCTCTTCCGTCGGCGTCCGCTACAATCAGATAAACGTAACATCCGCTTGTAACTTACACATTATCGAATCGATCGTGTCACCGTGAAGAAACTCAAAAAAGAATCATCAAAGTGAAAGTAGTAAGATAAACTTGGTGTCTGTGTGCAGGTGCGACGGAATCGTGTTTACATACAGACTTCACAAGCACGATGGAGGATCATGGGCTGCCGAGGTGCGATGTATAAACCACAATGAATTGGTTGACCTCAGTTGGGTGTTGGTAAATGCGATTTTAGTGATGCTCGAGTCTTATTTATTGATAGTGAGACATTTTTTTTTTTGCGGGAAAAAAGCTTGATGAAGGCCCTATTTAATCCCAGCATGAATTGTTGTATACAAAGCGAGGTCCATAAATACTGTACATTGGTTGTTTGTGAACGAGTGACCTTTGGGATAAATTACAGCGATCGTAAACCATTCTAGTGTGTGGAAAAACCTCAAAATAGGAAGACCCTGAGCTGCCAAACAAAATTTTCCTGAAAAATGTGAGCAGTTCTGCACTCTAAATAATTGTTGAACCAACTTAAGTCTAAAGATAAAATTGTTGACCGACTTAATTGAATTGCTTCAAGTGTTATACCAATTAATTGAATCATTGACAAAAATGTGGAAAAACACAACATTAGCATAGTCAACAGTTTTAATATGTATATATATATATTTTTTTGTAAATGTTGGTCCCGAGTTGGCTGCTGAAATTCCAAATCATGGAGTTAATAATTGTACCTCGATCGTCACACATACAGGACTGTCTCAGAACATTTGAATATTGTGATGAAGTCCATTATTTTCTGTAATGCGATTAAATAAGCAAAAAATGCCATACATTCTGGATTCATTACAAATCAACTGAAATATTGCAAGCCTTTTATTGTTTTAATATTGCTGATTATGGCATTTTTTTTACTTGGTCTGAGGAAATATTCTAATATTTTAAGATAGGATATTTGAGTTTAAGCCATAATCAGCGATATTAAAATAAAAGGCTTGCAAAATATTTCAAATTAATCTTGTCGTTTTTGTTGCCCTGTTGTGACACAAATGCTGCACAGTCGCGTGACAACGCCTGATCTTGTACGCTGACACGTTCAATCAAACGATATCGACGAAGACAAACGTGGAGCAAGTTCAACAATCATTTGCATTATTCATAAGCTCAACCAATATCACTTTAATGAAAATATTTTTCACAGTAATGGAAGTAAGGAGAGTTGGAATGATGATGAATGATTGTAAAATGCATGTTTTTTTCAGTGTGACTGATAATAAAGAATAGAATGCAAATAACTGAATAAAACCTACTTGACACAAGCAGACAATTTTCAAATGTTAGCTCCCGCAAGTGGGCTTCGATTATGCCAGGTGGGGAGGATGACTTCCAAACATTTTTTTTTTTGGTGCTTATTTTGAAGCCGCATATGTTTGTGCCATTTCAGTTTTAATTGGCCACAATGGAAGCTCCAGAGACAGTGGCACATATTTCAAAAAAAATGTACTCGTGATCAACATGAATAATTGTTTTTTTTGTTGTTGTTGATAAACGTGAAAAAAAAAAAAAAAAAGCCTAAGGGGAGTGAAGAAATCTCAGTGTGCATTTTCCTAATTTAGCCTCGAATACCCCAGTGTTTTATTTTCCCATCTGCTATCATTAGTTAGTCCCTCTTCTATTCATTCGCTATCTTTAATGAGCGTTCTGCCAAATTGATTGAGCCATATACGAAACAGATTTTTTTTAAATATAAATATATTTTTTTTTAACACATTCACTGCCAGCCCAGCAAAAATGCATCATTTGACGTCTTTTTCCGTCAATGGCAGTGAATGAGTTAAATGTTCAATGCCTATTTGTATCCTGGTTAGTCTTTGATGTATTTTCTTAAGGCTCATTCCAAACTAAAATGTGTCTCATTCTGTTTTCCATATGATGTCAAGATAAAGTCTACGAATTCTCCCATGCCTCCTGTTTTACTTTCTTTTTCTTTCTTTCTTTTGCCCCCCTCCCAGACTATTCCTGGTGTGCCGAAACGACACTTCCGTAAAATCAAGAACTTGATCGCGGCTTTCCAGCAGCCGGGACAAGGAATTGTCGTCCCCCTGCTTTACCCTGTCACTGCCCAGAGACGGGCGCAAACACCCGCGGCGGTGCAGACGCCCGGTAATAGCCTGTCACCATCTCACAGCCGCTCGCGTACTCTCCTCCAGTAGTCGTGTGCTGCTTCGGGGACGGGAAAATGTGATGAGAACAGCCCCAAAATGTAAAAAAAAAAAAAAAGTATATTTTTAAAAATTGTCATCTCAAACCACACTCTCTTGTTTTGTGTTTTGACGGTTGTTCATGTTCTATCACTTTAAATCAAAATAGAATAAATCAGTCCAATTCATATTTACAATGTGTCTTCCAAGTTACGATTACACAATCCACAGCCGCCGACCGACACTTCTATTCCACCAAGAACCATTCAAAAGATAAGTAAAGCTTAACTCATTCAATCCCAAAAACGTATAAATACGTTTTTAATACTTTCTCATTCACAACCAAAAATATATTTATACTGTTTTTTTTGTTTTGTTTTGTTTTTAATGATTTTTATGCTATAGCAAACAGAAGGCTTTAATATAGCTTCTGACCTGAAGAAGTCGCTTAAAGCAATGGTAGTATTACAAAAAACGGCTATCAAGTGACAGAAGAGTATAAGAGATCAGCCATGTTCCAACAAGCTTTTTTTTCCCCCAATATTTTTTTTTCCCCTGATGACAATCTAATCTTTCTTTTAGTAGGTGTCCATGTTTTTATAGCACTAGAACATAATATTCTGTGGGCCTTGCAAAATCAGTCCAAATCCAGTCAAACAGCCAGTATTGTTTCAGTCAAAATGGCTGGGAGTGAAAGAGTTAATCACAATCATTAAAATACACATAGTACCGAAATCTAAATGCTAAGCTTAAACCGTAATGCATATTTGTGTTTGAAATTGACCAACAGAAATTGTTTCCACATAAGAAAACAGATTGCTGCTATGCACAAGAAATAAGGACCGCATTTTTTTTTTTTTTAAAAGGGAACCAATTAATTATTAAGTAAAATGATTTCTTTTCTTTCTTTTTTTTTAATCAAGGAAAAACATTTTAGCCAAATCGGTGATTATTGGATAGAACTTGCTTACTTAGTTAATCAAATTAATCAAATCTTAGTTAATTACTTACTTAATCAAGCAATAAGAGTTAAAATTTTGTCTGTAATTAAGTTGATACTTTCATAATTTTTCACGTACAAATAGTAGCTTTAAAAACACATTTTGCAACTTGCAGTCGACTGAAAATGACATCACAAGGGCTCAGTTAACCAATCACAGCTCACCTGTTTTCTCGGGTTGGTCATGTGACATTCACAAGCTGAGCTGTGATTGGTTACCCGAGCCCTCTTGTGATGTCATTTTCAGTTGACAGCAAGTTGCAAAATGTCCTTTTAAAGGTACTAAAAAAAAAATTTAAAAAAGTTTTTAAAGGTACTAATTGTACGTGAAAAATAATGAAAATATAAAATTTATTATAGGAAAAATATAAATGTTTGACTGCAAAATATGGCTAAATAAGTAAAGTATCCCTGTAAATACTAAAATATCCAATAGCTGCATCTCTAAAATTCCACCTTTATATTGTCATACTTTTATTGCTTAATTAAAATCTTGTTTCAGGTCACTGGGATTAACCCACAAAAAATCTCTCAATATTACAACGTTGCTCCTTTAATTATGTCATTGATTGGGCAAATATGCTCCTTAAAAAAAAAAATAAAAAATAAAAAGTTATTTCAAGCCTGTCATAAAAATTTATGATGAGCCCAACTGTATACTTGCAGCCTGTTCTCATTTTTGTGCCACACAAAATGTCTCACGACTTCCTAGGAAGTCGTGACGTAAAATATTCATCCACTGAAACATTCATATCCATTACTGCATACATGAATTGGAAACAAATGTATTTTTTTTTTTTTTTGTGAGTGAAAAGGAAAATAAAGTATTTGGGTGAAGCAAGCAAACTGTATCAAATGAGTTCTCATTCGCTCTGTGACACACCCACGCGCGCACACCCGCATGACACATAATATGGAACAAAATTCAATTTGACATATTGAAGTGCTGATCTCCGCGGAGGAGAGAGCGCTGCCTGCTGGGGTAGGATGGGGTGGGCGTGTGCTACTGTCATTTTTGGTGATTGACATTACTGGCTACTCTCGACAGGAAAGAAAAAAAAAAAAAAAAAAAAAGAAGAAGTGTGGGTGTGAGACAGAAAGGAGGCGAGAGTGTGAGCATCCATTCAGCCGGGACAGCGGTCTCCTAGCAACCGCCCTTTCCTTCTTTTCAGCACTTGCAATGAGGCCGGACTGTATATCGAGCGAAGCATATGCATTAGCGGGAACGGCGTCGCAACGAGCTCATCAGGAAAAGGTAGATCTCACCTGCTCGCAGTCACAACATATGCAAGCGAGCGACTCTGTCATCCGCAGCCCACCAGAGAAACACAAACAATTAATGGTGGGCAGATGGCGGAGTGACGCAGGGAGGGGAGGCAGATGGAAGAGGAGGTGGATTAGTGAACGCTCACTTAAAAAAAAATAAAAAATCTTTGCATAAAGTTTTTTTTTTTTTTTTTTTAAGCTTGGAAATGGTTCACATGCTACCCTGATTGGCGTTTCCTAATGAGACGAGACAAGCTGTAGAGTACGCCGGAGCCAACTCCAAGGTCTTGCCCCCTTCTGCGCCGATCGCCACCCACTCGCCGAGCCTCAGCTGTCACATTTCTTCCTCCCTCCCGGCCGAAGGGGCCGCTTTCTCTTCCCCTCCCGCTTGGTCTTCGCTCGCGACAGATGCAGGTTTCTCACGCGGGGCGTCGCTCGAGTCGGAACCGTAAATGACGGGGCGCTAGCGACAGCGCAGATTTGAGAGCGACAATCTCCCCGAAGACGAAGAACAAAGAACGCACGGCAAATGTTGCGCAAGGGAGGCGAGTGAGCGAGCACACGCGCGAGTTGCCGAGCCAAATAACAAGCCAGAATGCTTGGAGCGTTCATACATAATAGCTTTTTGTTTTTGTTTTGTTCTTTTCGCCCACCCCGTAACAGAGGAGGAAGAACCGGGGGGACGGGCAACACCCCAGAACCCCAGGCCCAGCGGGGACAAGGTCCCAGTCATCATGCCAGCATACCTAGCGAGAGCTAACCCTGTTACTGAGTAGGAATGTAACGATATCGTGATATTAAAACTGCCACAATATCGTCGTCGTCATGTTCACAATATTTAAAAGGATCACATCTGTTGAAAAAAAAAAAAAAAAGAGTCCGGTTGATTTCCATTTGTGCAGTTCTAGCACCCTCTAGTGGCTAGTTGATTTAATTTCATTAAGGATGTTTTGGCCTTCTATGTTTAAAATGTATGCTAATAGGTCGCTTGCACATCGTAATGCATCATGGGAGTTTTTTTCTTCGGGCGCCATATTGGGTGGTCCGCCGGTTCACAAGGTACACTCGCGAGTCACACGGTAGAGCTTATCAACCTGATGTCATTTTCGCAGTATTTTCACGATTTACCGGAAGATCAAAAACAACGATACAGGCAGAAGGTGTCTCTGTGTGGCGGGATTGATCCTAATTACGTCCTGACCAAGGGTGATTTTTTTTTGACGGAGAAAGCTTGCTGGCCAAATGTGACTTCTCTGGACATCTTTCACTACCTCGTGTTGACAACATGCTCCATAACACGCCAACAAATCCCTGGAGGCTTACAATTATTTTGTAAGCGGGTGGATACAGAGTGTAAACTTTAACATCGCATCAGAAGAAACTTGTTGCTGTTGCACGTAAGTAAACCACATGGTGTTGGTAATTCTGCACACAAAAATGTTGATTTGTTCTCAGGCTTCCTGTTATCATTGTGTTTACATGCACAGCTGGGTTTACCTGATGTGGTTTTTCTAATCATTTTATAACAGGCAAATATGGCAGAGCGTATAAGAATAAAAAGTAACTATGCACAGCCTCCCCGTGGCTTAATTAAATTTAATGCTAACCTTTCACTAGTTACATGTTATTTAATCAACTTATTCTAAATGCTTAAGGTTAACCACTCTCAGAGGACGTATTTTTAGCTTCAGTTTCCAGTACAATAAAACGTCACAACACCCAATTTCTGTCTGGTGCCGGATGGCAACAATTCCCATCACTTGTCACGACAACACCAATATTATTACCAGGTATGTATGGCTTTACTTTTTGTAGTTTCTTATTTAATTCTATGTTTCATATTTTCATTACAATGTTTGTAATATTTTCAGATTCAGGCACAGATGAGTTTAACTGGACGGGACTTCTGCGACTTTGTGGTGTGGACAAAGTGTGATATTTACATTGAGCGAGTCCACCCAGATCGCTCGTTTTGGCCAGCTGGAAAAGCCAGAGTTTTTTTTTTTTTTTTCCCAAAATCCCCTCCTTATATCACTTGAAGTGTGCCAATCTAGACTGCCAAAAGGACAGTGGTTTTGTGACAAGTGTGAAACAAGGATTATTGGGAAAACTGTAACACAGTACTGGTACTTGTCTTACATTAAACAAATTTAAAAGAGAGCAACTTTTTCCTCTGTACATAGCATAATAATTGCGTACCCCATCAACATTACATCATACCGTCATACTCTTGAAATAATGGCCTAATATTTTGACACAAATTATCAACCCTTGTGAGGATAAGCAGTAAGGAATGAATTAATATATATATATATATATATATATATATATTTTTTTTTTTAATGTAAATATCTCAGGATGGTAGGCACCTGTGCTAAAATAAACTACATTAATTAACAGTTCAATTTTATCCGTGAAAATACTACATCTAATCATTATTCACTTCATTTTTTGTGTTTTTAGAAATAATAGAGATTTATGCCATTATTTTAAGAGGGACCATATTGCACATTGAGTCAAATCCTGTCATTTGTATTATGTATAGCTTTGTAAACAAACCCAACAATAGAATTTGTATCATCGCTGCCTTTATTAGCGCCAAACAAACAGTCGCATGTTGTCCTCCTCCAATGCTTTGATGCTCGCCTTCGTTTCCATCATGTCATTGGCAATCAAGTCGGTGTGGCATGAGATCCCTAAAGAAAAAAATAAATAAAAAATCACAAAAAAATACGGTACCAGTAATAGGTTTAATATAGTAAAGTAGTATAGTTTTTTTGTCAGTGTAAAAGAAATGTACACATTTTGTTGCATTTTTTAATGTATGAACATTCCTACAGGCAAATACTTATTTCTATAAACACTTCCAAATGTCTCTAAAATATAAGGTGCGTGTACACACACAAACATAAACACATACATTCATTCATGCATACAATGTAATGAATTCTGAGTGGCATACCAGAGTCAATGATGTCAGCAGTACTTGAGGTTACAGGTTACTGGAGCCAACTGGCTGCATAACTGCAACAAACTCTCTGCCACTTCGAGTCGTCTTTTCTTTGCTTGTCTCTCCTGTGCACGTTCATATCTGAGACATAGATGTTGTCACTTGGGACCCAACTTTAATGTTGGAGCCCAGTCGGGATGATTGGACAGAAAAACGGGCGCAGGGCGACCTGTTAAAATAAACAAATATATAAACAAATAAAATATGGAAAGACTGGTTATTTTGCCGCAGTAGGGTGGCCGTGAATAAGTTCTTTAGCATGATGTGTAGGCTACCGGGGGTCTGTTTTCTTGCATCACCCCCTTCTGTCTCTTTTTTTTCCAAGTTTACATTTTGCCACCCAAAAACATGTTATCGGCATTAAGAGCCCAAGACTAATCAATCCAATTTCGGCAGTAAACACTTTGCACTGGCACTACTTGGGTGAAAATGTTCGATGTTAGCTTTCGGCTAACGTCCGCTAGCCAGCTTGTACTACCGAACTTGCTTGCTCATGAATCCAAAAAAATAAGCAACTTGCCCATATATGGGCGGTCGAAACGTTATTAATCCTCATGCATTAAATAAAGGTAAACAAGCTTACCGCTCACAAAGTGATGGCTGCACACACGAGCCCAAAGTAACGACTTCCCTCCGGAGTCCGCACTCCTCTGTCTCCAGGCCCTGGTTCCTAATTATTTTCGGAATTCGGAAAAGAAAGACCGACCATTTTCTCCCTTGGCTTTGTTCGAATAGCCAATAATGCAGCAACAATGTGCCATTTTAACCGCAGACAACAAACGTGATACGTGTTTGAACGAATCACTACGTGGAGGTGGAGACCACCCAGGATGGCGACAACAACAAATCCGTGGCGGAAGTGACGACATGTGCAAGCGACCTATTGTCAGATGAAGGGGAACCGAATTTGCTTGTGAAGCGATCAATGTGTGCTTGCATTAGCAACTAAGTGCCTCAATATTGTTATTAAGAGATTGTAGGTGGTTTATATGCATTGATGTTATGTACAAAAGCACAATATTGTCCTTTTTTTTTTAGTATGAGCTCTTTTTTTTTTTTTTTTAAACAATATTGTGATCTTTTTTTAAATATCGCCAACCCCCCCACCCAGTACATATACAAGTGTGTATGTGGTGCATTCAAATTGGGATGGAGTAGAAGAATGCACAACAAATGTTGTGCAAGGGAGTCGAGTGAGCACACACAATTTGCCGAGTCACATAACAATCCAGAATGCCATCCCAGGGAGCACTGGGAGTATTCACACATAATAACTTTAATCAGCATTTGAACCCCATAAAGTCAGATTTTTTTTTTTTTGTCAGCGAGAATATTTACTATAGCCATGTATAATTCTTTGCAAAAATGTAACTGCTCTTTCTATTGATTAACAATACTGACACTTATTTATGAACAACAGAACTTCCAGTTGAGCACTTTTTTTTTTTTTTTTCCCCCTCCTCAGTACTGGCTATGTACATTCTTGATTGGAGTATACACACTCGTACAAACTAGTGTTGGAGCACAGCAGAGGCAGCAACTTCTCAGAAGAGGTTCGCTCCTCTTTTTTCGGGAAAGCGTCCGAGTCGACAAGGCCTCTCTTTACACGTTATGTAAACGGGGAGTATATCTGGAGTAATTGGCAACTAGAGAGCTCTTGATTTGACTCGTGAAGGAGATAATCCACTGGCAACCGTCTCTAGTTTGGGGTGAATTCGAACAAAATCCAAAAAGTGAAGAAGAGTGCTTAGGACAGGAGAAGGAGTCAGTCGGCTCCCAGGCTAGCCGGGATACAAAAAGCAAAGCCACAACCAAACCACACTTGCTTGTGCCACTGTTAGAAACCAGACAATAATAATAAAATACCATCATTCTGTCACAGTTAAAGGCATTTTGGAAATCTTTTTCCTCTAATCTCTCTTCTTGTTCTTTTTTTTGGGATGACGTCACCTTGTTTTTTTTTTGATACAGTATAGAAAGGGTAGAACAAATTGGAGTAGAGTAGAAACAGGCAGTCTTTGGTGGGCCGAGAGCCGCTTGAAGTGTTACCTGCCCCCCACCTCGCCGAGAGTCATGAAGTGGATGTTGTAGGGGCAGTCGGACAGCTCCGGCTGCTGCTCTATAGGCAGCGAGTAGTAGCCGTCGTAACCCTGCACACGTCCGGCGGACAGCAGCTGCTGCTTCTCCGCGTCGCTCCACGTTCGGCTCCCGGCGTCGCCCGACTCCGCCCGCCTCCTCTCGTGCTCCCACGCCCCCTCCACCGCCCTCCGCCGCGCCTCCTCCCTCACCCTCGCCCTCTCCTCCTCCTCGCTGCCGCCGTAACGGATGCACAAGCACAGCGCCCCCTGCTGGAGTGTGATGTCGGCGAAGCGACGAGTCCTGCCGCCGAGCGTGGCGCTCATTTGCGACACGCTCACGTTGACGCCGCTCTCCAGGACGCGCCCGCCGACGCCTAAGCCCAAAGCCAGGTCGTCCTCGATCGGCCGGGACTGGAGGAAGTGGTGGGTGTCGCAGCCGCGCACGGTGAAACTCAGGCCGTCCAGGTGGACGGCGCCGTTCAAAATGGCGGCCACTCGCCGGCTGTCCTCGCTGGCCACGCCGATGACTTCGGCGCTGACGCGGCCGCGGGAGACGGCAAAGCGGATGCTGGGGCCGAGAAGGAAGGGCCGGGAGCCGAAGGGAGGGGGTCGCGCTGGCCGGTGGCAGGTTGAGCCGACGGGCGCCGAGACGAGAGGTAAACGCTCCAAAGAGATGAAACGTTTCAGCTGCCTGCGGAGCTCACACTGGATTCCCAAAACCACCTACATGGAAGAAGCACATTTTTTTTTTTTCTTCCAGACTTGGCACCTGCAGAGCCACATAATCTCAGATTTTGTTTTTTCTAATTTTAAAAAATATTTTACATTTTTTTTTTTATATTTTTCCGTATTATATCCATGAAAAACAAACAAATTCCGAATAGCTCTGGTTGGATTCAGCAAACAGAACAGCAACCGGGTATTCACCTTGCTGGAGTCCCAGTCTTGCGTCTTGGTTTGGGTCTTCATCAGTTCGTATGTTTGTTCCATGCGGCTGATCTCAGGCTTTGGGAAACCCGGAACAACATTATGAAGTTGGAAGCCAAATAGCTGCAGCCAGCTGCCAATGTCTGCACACAAATACGGAAATGAATTATAGAAAATTTTTCAGACCTCTGAGGATGGAGATGAGATTGGTGGAAAACATCGGCTTATTTTTAAGAGATCGGCTGATCACCGATCTTCTAAAATTAAGGAAATCGGGGCCGATATATCGGCCGGCCGATCGATCGGTGCACCTATATATATATATATATATATATATATATATATATATATATATATATATATATATATATATATATATATATATATAAGGGGTGTTAAAAAAAAATCGATTCGGCGATATATCGCGATACTACATCGCGCGATTCTCGAATCGATTCAATAATCGGCAGAATCGATTTTTTTTTTTTTTTTTTTTTTTTTTTAGGATTCACACCTTGAGCATGGAAGAATGTTATATGAACGGAACATTAAGCCTTAATATTTTATTTTAATGCTGTTTAAACATGAAACAGATTACAACCTCTATAAGACTGAAATTTCAGATAAATAAATAATACATTTTCATATAAATCTTACACTCTACAAGCTTACTGATTAGTATTTTCTAAATTTGACTGAAAAAAATCGCAAGAATCGACTTATAAATTCGTATCGGGATTAATCGGTATCGAATCGAATCGTGACCTGTGAATCGTGATACGAATCGAATCGTCAGGTACTAGGCAATTCACACCCCTAATATATATATATATATATATATATATATATATATATATATATATATATATATATATATATATATATATATATATATACACATATATTTGTCAAATCAAAACAGTAATACGGCCATGGAGTCAACTTGTTCCACATGTGAGCATAACATGCTGCAGGGGTTCAGTTGCGTCTCCATGACACAGATTCTCTCTTTAATAAACAATAATTATTGCAGTAGATCATGACGGTCCAAATGAATGTTTCATTGTCGTGAAAGACGGATGACCCGACGAACATCCGACATTCGCTCTGATACTCTGCTATTCCATTTCCTTCTCTTGTTCAAGCTTTTGTTTCACCCTTCGGGGAAACAGTGTGTTCTTGACAGACAAAAGAGGACAAAGCATAAAAGCTTGTGTTAAAAAAAAGAAGAAAAGAAAAGAAAAGAAAAAAACAGAAAAACAAGATGATCACAGGCTGTCCTGTTTCTTGCCGGCATGTTCTTCAGTCTATCGCATTTTCGCTGTCTGACACGTTGCCTCACCTGTGTCATCTCATTCGCAACGGCAGATGTTTTCTACGTGCACGTTGGTGCGTACGTGCGGTTGTGTGAGAGACGGCGAGTGGGCGAGTGAGTGCAATATTGACGCTTATTGTGCTATAGTTGTCATATGGCACTTCCCACATTTTTCCAAGTAGTATAGTGCACCACGGTGTGCTTTGCATGAGTAAATTCCAAATCGGCTCATGTTTTCCTCTGCCGGGTAAGTAGGCGGGATGGCAAATTGGCAATGCAAAACACTTGCTTTACAACTGTCTCCTTATTTACATACTGATGACCGTTATTAGTACAAGTTGAGTACCGTATTTTCTGCACTAAAAGGCGCACCGCATCATAAGGCACACCTTCAACGAATGACATATTCTAAAACATTTTCCATATATAAGGCGCACCTCATTATAAGGCGCACCTCCAATGAATGACATATTTTAAAACTTTTTCCAGATGTAAGGCGCTACAGTAGAGGCTGGGGTTACGTTATGCATCCATTAGATGGTGCTGCGCTAAAGGGGATGTCAACGAAACAGTCAGATAGGTCAGTCAAACTTTATGAATAGATTACAAACCAGCTTTCTGACAACTCCATTCACTCCCAAAATGAATAAACAGCTGTTTTATTATTTTCTCTGAGGTAAAGTATTAGTATTAGCTAGCGATCCAAGATGGCCGGATCTTCTGCGCATGCGCGTCACTGATCGTGCAGGGTCACCGATGGCGTCTTGACAGCGAGACCTCAATATTGATTCATATATAAGGCGCACTGGATTATAAAAAAAAATGAAAGGCTTTTAGGTGCGCCTTATAGTGCTCCAAATTTTTGAGAACACTGAAAACCTTACTGAACTGAACCAAAACATCGCGCTTGGTATAAATAGCTCTCGCGCTTTTCATGACATCTCACCTGTTGTAAATTGCGTCACCTCTTCCACTCTCCCAACAGGGCAGTTATTTTTGAAGGCGTACAAGTTGAACGGTCTCGGCTCCTTGCTCAGCTCCGCCCACAGTTCATGGTTGGGTGAAGTCCAGCGGCCAGCCAGAGTGTCATAATCCCGCCTTCCCAGGTGGAGCAGCCGCGTGAGGGGATCATACAAGCCTCCGTGGAATCCGACGATGAGCTGAAAGTCGGGGTTGGTGTCCCGATAGATCTCCCCGTAGGGCGTGTACAGGATCTCCTTGACCAGTCGGCCCTTGCTGGAGAAAACGGCCCTCGGGGTGCCCACGCCGTCGCACGCCACGTAGTACTCCTCCCCGCTGCTCAACTCCATGGCGATGAGGTGACCCTGAAGGTCGTAGTACAGCGACGTGATCAAGCTGCTGCTGTGGTTGTACAAGTGGCTGACCCTGGTGGGGTGCGAAAGGTCAGCGTAGAAGAACTGCAGCTGCTCGCCCTGGCTGGTCTTGGTGGCCACGCGCCGGCCCAGCCCGTCGTATCGGTACCACACCGAGCGCTCGCTCGCTCGGTTGAAAACTCGCATCAGGAGCCCGTTGGAGTTGTAGTCGAACAAGTCGCCGGCTCGCTGGCGGAGGAATCCGTCTTCGTCCACGCTGTATTGTATCTCGCCGAGGTGCGTGATGCGGTCTCGCTGGTCGTAACGCAGCGGGACCAGCCTGGAGTCGAGCAGAACAGTCAATCAATCAAATCAATTTATTTCACTCTTTAAAATAAAAGAAATGAACGGGGACAGAAAGAAGTTAAACTTGAAAAAAAGAATCAATACGAAATCAATTGTTTGCTGTTACAATACTACCAAACAATTAAAAAATAATTCAACTGCATGTCCTTTTATGATTTATATTTTTGCAGTAAACATGCTTTTATACATTTAAAAAAAAATACAAATAGATAGAGAAGATTTTATTTTATTTTATTTTTTTTTTTTTTTTTTTTTTTTTTTTTAATACTCCAAATTGTTCCATAGACTGACAACTTGAGTTGAAATACATCGTTCTTTTTGTTTTGTTCTGTATTTAGTAGGGATGGGCGAGTACCGTTACCAGGTATCGGTATCGTGCCGATACCAGCCTTTTTTCCCCAAGTACTCGAGCACTCGTGACGCAGACGAGTACAAGCGACCGATGGCAGAGGGGGAAGACGTTAAGTGAGTCCTCCTTGCCTGTAAGTGGCGCTATAGCTTGCAGCAGTTTTTCACCAAAACTTCACCGGTTTGGAAATACTTCAAAATTGTGAATCTTAAACTAAAAGAGCATTTTTGTGTTTTATTTTGAGCGTTAAGACTATTGAAGAGACACTGTGCCGTTTTTGTTTTGTTTTTTGTTGTTGTTAAAATTAAAGGAAATATATTTGTTTAAAAATATCTTTTAGTGATTTTTTTTTATTTGTCAAAATGTACTACTGGTATCGGCAGTTGGTATCGGTATCGGTGAGTATTGAGGGTCTGAGTATCGGTATCGGTCTGAAAAAAAAGTGGTATCGAACATCCCTAATATTTAGGTTTAGAGAAAATGTATATTCCTCTTAATTTATACTCACTTTCCCTTTTTATAAATCTAGTTTGTATATTAACTAGTAGAATTTCACAGTAGGCTTTACACAATATTTGAAGGCGGTTAAACTCCATCAATTCATTACATTTTAAAATCTTTAGTTGTTGATTTGTGTGGTCTCTGTATCCACAACCGAAAATAACACGGATAGCACGTTTCTGTATAAGAAATAATAACAGTAATTAAGCTATGGACGCAGTGACGGGTCTGCAAAAATTCTACAAATGTGACTTGAAATGCCTCATGGTTGGAGATACAACATTAAAGCCTCTTTCCGTTTAATGTTTTAGGAGTCACAATTGTTTTTTTTTTAAAAGGATAATAAATCATCCTTAGGGTATCAATAATGTTCCAAGGAATATGGCAATCTTAATTTGGTGCAAAACAACTACTAATATAATGTTTCGTGCCTGAGGAAAGGTTAGATGCGCAGATTTCAGGTTGTAAATCTTAAATCATAAAACCATTGCCAGTTTATCTATGTTGTAATAGATCGGTGTAAAATTGACCTGCTGCGAAACTGAATGTCAAATTTCATGAGACTGCTGAAAAGATCATGACGTAGTTTGGACCAAACAAATGGCTGGCTACAAGAGCTAAACTGTCGAATACACTTGAAGTAATAGCACCAATTCAATGTTAAATTAACTGCTTATTAACAGTAGTGATAGACTGATATGTTTTTTTTTCAGGGCCGATGCCGATACCGATTATTCGTCGTCAAGGAGGCCGCTAACCGATATTTCAAGCCAATATCATGTGCAGTAAAAGAGAAAATAATTGTGCAAAAAAATTAAAATAAAATAAACCCTTTTAATTTTAAAACATATAAACAATAGACACTTTTGTTTAATTAAAAATTTTAACAGAAATTGTAGAAAATGTAGGGAACTTCCAGGGTCATCAGCATGTGTTGAGCTAAATTCAAAACTAAGCAAGCAAATAAATACATAACTAAATAGTTTTCTACTGTAAATAAAGTTTTCCAAAATTTCAACATCATTTCTACATTTATTATTATTATATTATTATTATTTTTATAAATTAAAAAGTGTTGGGACTTCCCAGTGTTTGCAGTGAATAAATAAATAAATAAATAAATACTTTTCTAAAGTTTTCTACTGTAAATAAAGTTTTCCAAAATGTCAACATAATTTCACTTTTTTTTTTAATTATTATTTTTAATAAATGAAAACGTGTTGGGACTTCCCAGTGTTTGCAGTGAATAAATAAATAAATAAATAAATAAATACATAAGTAAATGCGTTTTCTTGAGTTTTCTACTTTAAATAAAGTTTTCCAAAATTTCAACATAATTTCTAAATGTATTTTTTTTGTAATTATTTAATGACATAACTTGATTCCAGCTTTATTGCCCTTAAAATTCGTAAAACGGCCGATGCCGATATTTGTCAACAAGTCAAATATCGGCACCGATAATCGGCCCGGCCGGTAATCGGCCTATCCCTAATGTAAACTTATATGGTGAGAAAAAAAAGCTTAATGCCCATAAAATCCAAAATACTACGTCGGTTGTTTTGACATTTTCAGAAGTTGAAGTTGACTCGAGTTTCGTGTGAATGTTGGTGACAATTCATAGTATGTTTGTGATGTTTAGCTTTGAAACATTTACGGTTGTGCTCATAATACATCAAGCACGACTGTGATGAGAAAAGCACCTCCCAACCTCCATTACATCCTTACCTTGCACTGGTGCCGTGGCTCAGAAGGTTGATGTTCCCGTTGAGGTCGTAGCTGTAGCGCCACTGAGGGCGCTCGTTTACGGCGGCGCTTTGCAGCTGGCTGTCGGCGTCGTACTCGTACGTGTATCGCGTCACGTTGCTGTCCACGCCCACCCGGATGTCACAGGTGGTTGTGCGCCCCGAAGAGTCATACTGGATGGTCATCCAGTAGGCGATAGATTTGAGGATCTCGTATTGGACCTCCACCACTTGGCCGTAGGAGTTGAACACCTTGGTGTGCTTCATCAGATGTGTCGTGATCACCTAAAGGCGACATCAAAACTGTTCGACAGGCGTACGCACGGTAGACAGCAAAGCAAGCAGTGCAGAGAATGAATGGATGAAAACACATTCACAGGCTGCAGCGTCTGTGCCAAAGCAACCTCCAAAATGTATGGACAGTTCAGCCCATTAGAAACCAAAAGCTTTAAAGAACGGCACAATTATGTAATATAATTAATTACTAGATGTACAATTATAAAAAAAATAAATAATGGACGTTGATGTGATTGAACATATATTTTTTTGATATTATTGAAACTAAGTGTTTTCTTTAAAATGAATGAACATTGAAAAAAAGAAAAAATCTACACACTGTCCTTTAAAGGGTGACTTCTTTTTTTTTTTTTTGGGGGGGGGGGGGGCATATTATACATGGGTAAATGTAACCCTGTAAAGCCAAACGTATCATATTAAATACAAGACATTTTTAGTCCTCTATTTCATGAGTGTAATATTTTTTTCCCCCATTAAAACCCTGGCGTATATAATCTGACATGCATTGCACGGATAATCCAGTAGAGGGCAGTATCACCCAGCTGGTGGCTTTTCCAGTGACCTTGCAAGATCGCCCCAATTAAGAAAAGCGAGACTCATGTTTATTAATATGTTTGATATGTCTGTTTATTATTATATTTTTGATAGTTGTAAATGTACGAAATTAAAAGCATTATGGCTGGATGTATCAAATATGATACAAATCAAAAATCAAGTCAAAAAGTTTTTTTTTTGTTTTTTTTTTTAAATACTTACTCTATTTAGAAAGTATCACAATTTTCTCATATCTCATTGTTCAGCTTTTTTTGGGTTAAATGTGAGTAAAAAAACAAAAAAAACATTTAACATAACATTGCGTTTGACCTTAAAAGTGCTACTCCATAATGGGGGAAAAAAAAAAATGTAATCACCCCAAAAATATACGAGTATGTATTGGTGAAAAACATTGACAGTTGCACCCAGAAACATTTTGGAAAGTTCTCACTGTGTCCAGAAAAAATTAAAACAAGTAAAGCGTTTTCAGCAATCAAAAACACCCAGAGACCAAAATATAAATAGAAACAAATAAGGTGTGAACTGTATATGACTTTAACATAACTTACCTGGTTAAGGTCATAAAAGATGACGCTGAACTTGCCAAACTGTTCCACCCGCCCCGACACGTCAACGTAGCGGTACAGGTCGATGGGCAGGGGAGTCTCGTTGATGACGGCCTGCATGCTGGTTACTCGAAAGTTGTTGTAACTGTAGTCGAACCTGGCGTTGACCAGTCCCTCTTCGCTGAAGCGGAAGATCTGCCGGCTGGTCAGCGGACCTAAGCAACAGGAAATCACAAACCTTCCCTTGGTTAACCATCACCCACCCAAGCCGAGGCTGCCTAATCGATTCAATTGACGGAGAGAGTTCGACATCATAAACGGCGACACGCTCAAGCGCAATCCATTCGATCGTAACTGCCCGGCGCACCTCTCTGGCATTTCCAGTCTTGACCTTTAATACGGACAGATAATGAAGTCCAAAGACAATAGTCATGATGGCCCAATGTGCTCCTTAATGTCAGAACATCAATTTCAACATTGTTCGCCTAATCTCTTGCAAGTGACTACCACTCGTCCTCCGTTTTTTTTGGGGGGGGGGATGGTCGGGAAGAAGCCCGTTAATGAAACGGCATTATAGCACCATTTGAAATGACTCTGATTGAACTTAAAATTAGGGATAGACCGATTATCGGCTGGGCCGATTATCGGCGCCGATATTCAGCATTTTGAGAAATATCGGCATCGGCCATTTTGAAGAATCATTTGGCCGATAATAGATCCTTTTTTATTATTTTTTTAATTTATTTTTTAAGTGTTAACTTCAGGGAACTAATTTAAATGTAAATTTAAAAAAAAAAAGTTTTTATTTTAATTTTTGTTGACCCTGGGAACTCTCTGCACCTTCTGTTTTTGATTGAAATTAAAACTAAGATAAGTAAAAATGTAACTTTTGAAAACATGCTACTGCACCTGGGAGATCCCAGAACTTGTCTATTGACTAAGATTTTGAAAAAAAAACAAACAAACAAAAACAAACAAAACCTTAAAAATATTTTACTAACCCTAAAAGTTGCTCAATAAACATGTGCTTTAAAAAAAAAAAAAAAAAAAAAAAAAAGATAAGAGCTGGAGTTTGTATTTTTTCCAAATTTTGATGTCCCTTTTTAGTGAACATGAATATCGGCTCCAAATATCAGTTATCGGCATCCTTCACTAATAATAATTGGTATCGGTATCGGGCCCAAAAAAACCTTATCGGTCTATCTCTACTTAAAATGACGAAGCGCCTGGCTTAACAAGAGTGCGCATCCTCTATTTTTATTTTCTTGTGGAATCTGCAGCTTCACAAATGGGGAAAAATGGCAGATTCACCGCGAGTGAATAGCAGCCTTTTCCACAACCCAAGGGAACTCATATATGCTCCTTTCGTTTTCTAAAACTGTCACCTTTCCAACTCCCTTTTTCCCGCTCGTTTTCTCCTCTCGCATATATGCACCCTTTTTCAGTCTCAACTGTTTGCCGTCTCCTCTCAAGTTGACAATTACCGCTATCTCGCCTCTCTCCGAGCATCCGTTTGTTCTGCTGAAATGAGATCAGTTAAAGGAAGGTGAAAGTCTTTTCACAGTGAGGGCAAAGTGATAAAACACACAAACACGCGCACTGCCCCGCGCATTGCCGACACCCAGTTTACCTAGTGACTGTTTATCACAGGTTGTCGTGTCAGGCGCAGCAGCAAATGAATATTAAATTTAAAAAAAAACAGCTGGAAGTGTTCTGCGTCGATCATCAACATCGGACTACTAAGTCGATACGGAGTATAAGTCGCACTAGGCCAGTGGGGCGGGGGCGGCCCCCCAGGGGGCCCGTTTGACCTCGGGGAACATGCTTTTTTATTGTTTTATTTAGATTTTTTTTTTTTTAACTGTCCTAGAATAAAGTGCAATTGCACCTCCACTACATTAGGGGGCAGTGGCGCTCTCATTATTGGCAGAGTGTGCGCAGCGAGCGTTCGCTCGGTGGTGTAGGGGTTTTGTTTGCACTGAGCACGTGCGCTTTGCACACAGCAAAAAATAAATAAAAAATAAAATAATCTGTGACAAGTTGCCCCAAACGACCATGTTGGCTAAAACTTGCTCTAGTACAAAGTTAGCTTAAAACAGAGCAGTGACTGAGGCATGTCAAGATGCCTGAATCTCTCCTCTAACAAGTCCGCATGATTTGCTGCTAGAATTTGTCTATGTACGACGCCTGTTTCAAAATATATGAAGGTGAAAAAATTTACTTTGCAATGTGACAACTTACCCGGGATACAACTTGCCCCGGTCTCCCTATAAGTCGCATTAAGTATATCGTCACCCTCTTCAAATATTTGCCTAAATCCTTTTTAATACACTTTTTTTTTTTTTTTGCCTAAATCTTCTCCTCATGATGCAAATGGTTAAATTTTTTTGTTTTTCCATAAAATTCGTTTGTGAATCAGGAACGGAATATTTTCCTATAGTGCTGAAATGGTAAGACAAAAGTGCAGCTTGCGCACAGGAATTGATTATTTGGTGTCACTGCCCACTCTGTCTTGTTTAAAAAAAAAATAAAATAAATCATCCTCAGAGTACCTCATTCACTGCTAGCCCAGTTAAAATGGATCTTTGACGTCTATAGTCGTCAGTGGCAGTGAATGAGTTAAAAGAGAGGTACAAGACTAAAGTCTCCAACAAACCAGTATGAGGGCACCAGGATAACGAAATTGTCGGATTGTGACGTCACTCATGTTAGCTACAAATTGAGATTGAATGTAAACAAAACAACTGCAGTATCGAGTCAGACAAATATGTCGTTCATTGGCGAGTAACGCGAATACAGTACGTAAAGAACGGTTCAAATCGGCCACATTCAGCTGTTATCCCGCTCCGGATCTCCTCCCGATTGCATTCCCCGGCCGAGTGGATGCCAGCCGGCTCCGTGTTGGGGTGAAGCCCCTCTCGATTGCACCATCGTAAACAAAAATGGGGTCTTATACTCCACGAAATAAAATATCACGGCCAATGCTGTAACAGTGCCAGTGGCCCAGCACGATGCAAAAAGGATCGAAATTTTAAAGAGCGCAACGTAATGGAGCTGTTGTAAAGAGGCGCACAACAGCAAGCACTGATTCTCCACCAAAGTTTGTGACAGCCGAAAACACTAAAAATGGTCCAAAAACAGGCTAATGAGCTGGAAAAGGGATTCAGGAAAAGCACACATTAGGAGAAAGTTAGCTGAGCTGTTGTAAAGGTTTTCCCAATTCACAACTCGCTCTTTGAACCTCAATGTCAAGTGTCGACTTCTTGTACACTAACTAAATTAGTTTTCTTCTCATTTTAATTATTTACAGTAGGGGTGGGAAAAAAAAATCGAAATCGCAATATATTGTCGCGCTCTCTGTTGCAATAATTTACCGATACACTGACAGTAGATATCGATGTCATGTGTCCAGTTGTGCAGTGTTACGTTATAAATGTTGATGCACTTTCATTTGTCTCACTTTACAATGTTTACAGTTAAAAAGCTAAGAGGAAGTGAGGCACTATGCAGAACGTTGTACAGTATAAAAGTTTTGGCATTAAACAAATGCATAATTCGACATTTTCATTTTTATGGGCATTTTTTGGCTTTTTCAGTCACATATCGTGATATATTGCAAATGTTTTTTTTGACAATATATATAAAAAAATTGTAGCTATCGTGTATCGTGATATTATCGATATTGTGGGTCAAATATCGTCACAGTATCGAATCGTGGTTTACCCGTATCGTCCCAACCCTAATTTACAGGTACTCTAAATAAGATTATTATTATTATTATTATTATTATTATTATTATTATTATTATTGTATTTTTTTTCAGGTTAATGCCAGGGATGTAAAGCAAGGGTTTTATTAAACAATAAAAATAAATAAAAAGTGACATTGTAGCGAATGAAGATTTTTTTTATATATATATATATATATAATCAATACTTTTTATCTCATAAATTCACGTTGTGTATAGCAGCAAAGTAGATTTTCTCGTCTATAAGCAAAGCTACATATCTGTATACGTGCATACTGATTGATAAACAATTTGCATTTGCACACACGCTCGACCATGTTGACGTCCTTCTTGTGCATTGGTGGTTTTCTCCTCCTGAACGTTTGATCCCATTGCAGATGGTTTGATTGACACCCCAAATATGACGGTACGTTGTAGATATTTGGAAGTGGGTCCAAGTGTTGCTTGAAGCGCACATGTACCTGTCTGCCGGTATCGTATGGAGCTTATGAAGCCGTTGTGGGTGAGATGGATGGTTTTGACACTGCCAGAGGCCTCGTCATAAGTGAAGGTCACCAGGGTGGAATCGTAAGTCACCTCAGAGAGACGCGCTGCTGGCGTATACCTTCAAAAAACAGACAATTAGGAAGAAAAAAATCAACCATTAGCTATTTATGATGTATTATATACTAATCTTGTGCAACATACTTTGATATTGGAACATACATAACTAAGGCACATAAGTTAGTGGGAAATACCAATTATTCAATGAGAGAAACATGCAGAATACATGGTCAACTCCTCTTCTATGAACTTTCTGGTACGTACACTCAAAAAGTTTTGCACCTTTGTGCTCCTTCATTTTATACAAAATGCGTATTTGCTTCTACACTCTAAAAATGAAATTGTTGAACCTACTTAAAGGCCGAGTCTGCCGGTTTGACTCTGGAAAAGGCACTTTTTAAATACAGGATTTAAACAAACTACTTCTCAATTTACAGATCAGGGCTTGTCTTCATTTCTGGTGGTGATTTTGTCCTTTTTTTTTTTTTTTTTTTTTTTAAAGTTCCCTGTTTAGTGTACAAATGCTTCGTCTTACAAATACTTGCAAAATTGGACATGATTACAAACAAGTTTCATCATTTTATTTACCCGTGTTTCAAAATAAGAGCAAATCAGGGTTGTGAAAGTCATGCCCTTTCAAACCCTTTGCAAAAGTGATCATTTTATTAAAGCGTCCCTATCAGGCAAATGACTTATTAGGAAAAAATGTAAATGTCAGAACACTAGTATAATCAGTCCCTCCAGTTATCATTAAAATTAGATCAGTGATGGTGGCTGCTGCTGATGACGACGATGATGATGATAAAACGGCCCTTTTATCAATCTCCATATCATTCCAATCACGATCATTTCTAGGCACATCTGACTTGGATGTGGATGCAAATTGTAGACAACGTGAGAGCGTATCAACTATTTGTATACTAAACCTGTGACACATCGAAGCTCTCTTTGAGAATGGGAAATCACGTCCAACCCACCTTGGTGTCACCAACGTTATGTGCTCTCATATCTATGACATGTTTAACTCATTCACTCGCCGCCATTTTCACGTTTCGCAATCCCGTTCGCTCCCGGCTGTTTTACTGGATTTGGACTGATTTTGCAAGGCCCACAGAATATTGTGTTCAATGGCTATAAAAGCATGGAACCGACCAAAAGAAAGATTAAAATCTCTTCTTTCATCAGGAAAAAAAAAGTATGTTTCTATCTGTTTCTGTTTTGCAGCAATTAGCATTAGAAGAGAGCTAAGTTTCATCAGTTTTCACAAATCTATTTCAAATTGTAAGTAATTGAGCTTTTTTTCTACATGGCCCTGGTTGATCTCCTTTGCTCTGCTGCCACCTGCTGGCCGTTTGTGTAATAACTACCATTTCTGCAACCATTTTTTGCAGCTGAGAGGCTGCATCAAAGCCTTCTGTATACTTTAGCATAAAAACAAAACAAAACAAAAAAACGTATAAATACGTCTTTGGGACACTTAAAACATTTAAAAAAAAACATATTTACACGTTATTGGGAGAAAATGAGTTCAGTACCTGTAGATGACGCTGCGTCCCGTCCCCAAGTACTGCGTCCTGAGCAGCCTCCCATCCAAGGTGTAGTCCTGCAGGAAGGACGCCAGGCTGTCCGGAGGAGTGTACATATTGCGGTAGTAACCGATGGACAGCATCGAGTGCAGGTTGTGTTTGGCCATGCTGGGCATGGTGACGGCTATCAAGCGGTCTGTCTGGTCGTACTCAAAGACGTATCTCCGTTGGCTGTGTAGAAGGAGCATGACCGACTGCAAGAACGCAAGAGAAATGTTGTAGCACAGTTGAAATGATTTACTTCGGTTTATCTATTATCACAAACACACCTGGCAATTGAACAAGGGTGTGTAGACTTATTATATCCACTGTATTGGTAGTTTTAATGGCTTACTCCCACAATAAAGTAAAGCAAAATGAAACAAGCAAAATTCTTCCCCATGTTTACATGATAGAACAACTTTATTGCAGCCATAACTCATCATTGGTAACTCATCATCTATTTAAAAAAACTGCCCTATTTAAATTTTTGGTGAAATAATGGCATAAGCATATTAAAATTAGATCTTATCAATTTAAAAAGGTAGTGTAATTTATATTAATTAAAGTGTAATTTTAAACCAGAAACCTGGCACTGATGAATATTTCAGGATGAATGCTCTTTCATTAAAAGTGATTTTAAGGACGGAAATGAAACCTTAATTTGTCACACTTGTAAAGCAACATGTCGCCATTCGCCGTGTCCTCATTGCCAATTAGTTTCATGTGGCAACACACGTTTCCAAATTCTATTAGACGTAAACCTGCTTTCAGTCAACACGTCCGATAAAACGCAACGTTCAAAGCCTTGACATTCCAGTGGTATGTAAACAACAACAACAACAAAACATTCTGACTCTGATGTATGCTTGAGGTCATTCAAAAAATGAAAGAAACAAACATTGAAAGCACATTTTGCAACTCCTCATCAAAGTTTCGTTTTTATGTCAGGAATATCCGAGAAGCTTGTGATGGCGCTCATGTCTTACTCTGTCGATGTACGAGTAGCTCCATATCTTCCCGTTGACCCACGCCCGCGACACCACCTTGTCGTTCTCGTACTTCAGACGTTCGAACCATTCTCCGCGGTGGATGGACGACAGCAGTCCACCGCCGGAGTAGCTGACGTTGACCTCCGTGTATTTGCTACTCGGCGACCAGACCACGGGCCGGCCCAGAATGTCGTACTGGATGTGGAGGGTGAACTTTCTGTGGTCGTCGTAGATCTTCCCCACTCTCGTGCTCTGATCAAAATCTATGGACAGCAAGTTCCGGTTATGTGCCTGGAAAAGAGAAATCGCATACGCTTGAAGGCAAGAGGGCCGTTGCGAACGATAGAATGAAATAAAACGGAATAGGACGAAATGAAATCATCAAGGAACATTTTGAACTTAACTGCTGTATAATCAAAAACCAAAGGTCACGAGATACTGGGATTTAGAAATCTCTACTTAGAACTTTCATGCCAGGAGATTAATCAGGAAAAAATGACATTTACAGTAACCCACGTGCAAATGAAGTACCCTAATCAATTATTACGCCTGAGGTTTCATTTTCTCTGGAAACGATTATTATTACGTTCACTGTGGGACGACTGTTAAACTGAAGAAGAACGGCGTCAGTGTGAGATTAGTGGACATAACGGTTTTGACGCTTTGTGAATCATTCCATGAATCGACGCCACAAAGTGACGGCAATCACTCAGAACGAAAACGTTACATTTGCTCAAAATGGAGTTTGTCACGACTGAAAATAGTGATCATGCGTTCCCTACTCTGGTTGCACTTGATTTTTTATTTTTTTTTGTGCCACCTCGAGTTGCCATAGCAACAAAAGACATACCTGGCATTAGACCACAGAGAGGAGGTGAGTCCAAGCATTGGCTCATTGCACAAAATGGAACCTCCCCCAGCACCCCCTTCCCTTAAACTGAACTAATTTCAAAATTAGAGCTGTCAAATGATTACATTTTTTTTTTAGTCAGATTGATGACATCTTAGAATTTTGATTAACCATGATTAATCACTTAACTCGTTCACTGCCTTTGACGGAAAAAGACGTCAAATGATGCAATGCAGTTTTTGCTGGGCTGGCAGTGAATGTGTTAATGTAACCAGTAACGTCTTTGCAACACTTCTTCAAAGAAAGCTGAAAGTACATACTTCAATAATGTTCAATGTTTTAGCCATTTTCACACTGCAATTAGCAGGATGCAGCGCGCCGTCGTCAAACCCATTCATTGTGTACACTGTATAAAGTCCGACCATTACCTACTTAAATAAATTGTGGCAACAAAGTGACAATTAATATAATTGAGTCGATTTGAACTACTTCATCTTTGATTAAAAAAAATTTATTTAACTAAGTCCTTTTAAACAAAATTTGGCCATGGCGGGCTTCGGCCACTAACGGAAGTGTTTAGCAATTAAAATAAAAGAAATGCCATTGAGTCGTATTAACTAATTTTTCAACATTGCTGACATGACTGATAAAATATAAATTCTACTTATTGATATTTACCTGATTTTATTCAGACCAAATGAGTTCATATAACTGACTGATTATTCAAATTTGATGACACCAACATAATATTATACCAAACTAAAAAGTAGGGATGTTCGATACCACTTTTTTTTCAGACCGATACCGATACCGATACTCAGACCCTCAGTACTCACCGTTCCCGATACCAACTGCCGATACCAATAGTACATTTTGACAAATAAAAAAATCACTAAAATATATTTTTAAACAAATATATTTCCTTTAAAAAAAAAAAACAGCACAGTTACTCTTCAATAGTCTTAACGCTCAAAATAAAACACAAAAATACTCTTTTAGTTTAAGATTGACAATTTTGAAGTATTTCCAAACCGGTGAAGTTTTGGTGAAAGACTGCTGCAAGCTATAGCGCCACTTACAGGCAAGGAGGACTCACTTAACGTCTTCCCCCTCTGCCATCGCTCGCTTGTACTCGTCTGCGTCACGAGTACTCGAGTACTTGAAAAAAGGCTGGTATCGGCCCGAATTCAATACCTGGTATCGGTACTCACCCATCCCTACTAAATAGTGTCATTTTATTATGTACAGTTTACTAGAATATATTGTGTAAATATTAATTTAGCCCAGTCATGTTTTTTTTTTCAGTGTATGTGGTGAGGACCACAGAATGGAGCATTGCTTGTTGATTAATTTTGACCAAATATCTTTGTACATATTTGTATGTATGACTTATGAATTTTTTTTTATTTTTATTTTTTGTGGTGATCTAGCCGTTTACCCTCAGTCTGCGTTCATAAGTGGTGTAGTTGGTCTTGCTCTGCTCCTTCCTCTGCCTCCATTCGATGAGGCTGGGGGCGTGGTCACCGGGCAGGCTGATGTTACAGCGGCTGGCGGTTGGGCTGACTCCGCCCCCGACGCCTCCAGGGAGGAAGGGCTCCGTGCTCAGGGACAGCTCCATCCCGCTGGCCAGCGACACAAAGAACGAGCCGTCGGCGTTGACTTTGTAAGAACTCTGCGCGTGGTCTAGGTGTTGATTTATGGGTGTGACACACGCACACGCACGCGCACGCGCAGACACATACAGGAAGTCGCACACAGACCCCCCAAACCACACGTGCAAGCGATGGAAATGTGTGGCAACAAGTGAGAAAAAAAGATCAGTTTACAATTTTCAATAAACAACCTTGGTTAAAAAAAAAAAAAAAAGTTGTTAAAGCCACAGTCAGTACAATAAGTAGCGATAGCGAGAGAGAAAAAATTGTGCAGGAGAAGAAAACAAAAGATGAAGAGTGACAAAAGCCGCAAAATATGTTCAATGTGTGATTAATGGCTTGACACGTTTGCATTTTCTCACAAAGCAATCGTATCCATGTACATCTGCTTAGAGCTGATGTCGAGTTTGCATGGCGTAATCAAGCATTGTTTTCACATTTGCCCCATTATCAAAACACAATGGTCTGAAAAATGATAAAACAAACCTATATTGGAGCAAGTAAACTGGGTTGTAACTTCTTCCTCTCTTTTACTATTAAACCGGTTTGTGCTGGGGAGCAATTAAAGGGACGACATGAGAAGAAAGTGCCGACATGATCTCCCGCTCCCATTTTCAAGTCTACCCCCTTATTATTATTATTGTTTTTTTAACCCTGGAATCATAAAACCATTCCACTAGTATCTACCCTATAGAAAGCAATGTGTTCTTCTTTAACCCAAAATATGTGCTCTTAATCATTTTCGATAATATATTTATCAATGCATGTGTAAAAGATGCACAATCCCAACCCCAGTGACAAAAAAGTTTAAATAACTACATAGGCCTACTGTATTTTCTTTTCCCAATGCAAAGGGCTCTCTTGCATAGATATTACCATTCAAGGACGGCCAGGATTTTTCCCGTTTTTTTTTTTCCACGAAGATTTCCTCAATTTCCCTGTTTTTCATGTAAAAAAAGTATAATTTAATGTTTTGCAGCATTTTTTTTAACACAAAAAACAGCATAATTTTTTTTTTGACAGTTGCCCATTGCGCTTCTTCTTCTTATGTATTGTTTGGTATGTATGACCATTGTCTGCTTTAATCTTTTAGCGTTTCAAGATTCCCTTATGACTCTTCAAAGTCCACCAGGTGAACGCTTCTGTGGGAACCTTTGCAAAAGTTCTAATGAAAGCAACATTTTTCAGGACTTTTTCAAGCTTCCTCTTAAACAATGTCAACACTGTCCTACAAAAAAACACACAAAAAAAAACACTATTTAAGGCATGTACAGTCTCAAGATTGTGTACACAAACTGTGTGGCACCTGTATAAAAATAATAATACTTTGCAAGGACAAATTCACAATCTTTGCTTTATTGCAGTGGTGTCCAAACTACGGCCCGGGGGCCACTTGCGGCCCGCCGTCCATTTGTCCATTTTTCAGTGGCCCGCGACATATGCTAAAAATGGCATTTGACTCAGTTCAAATAAGTGAAAAACAAAAATGTTTGGAGATGGTCAAAGTAAGAAGGGAGGGTGTCGAAAAACACAGGTGCTATTAAAGTTTATTTTAGTTAACTAAAACTAACGAAAAAAACAAAATTCAAAACAACAATTTCGTCAACCAAATACAACAAAAACGAAGATGTTTTTCTTTTTTTAAAAAAGAAAACTAACTGAAACTACATTTTATGTGTACAAAACTAAAATAAAACTAACTATAATTATAGCAAAAATGTCCTTCGTTTTAGTCTTTGGTAATTAATTTAATGCATGAGCCTTTGGGGATGATTTTAAATGTGATTTTTAGTAGATTTATTTTGATACAAAACGGAATAATGACCCACGGTGTTTTTTGTAAAAATATTGCGCACAAGTAATACACATTAAAAAAAAGCAAAACACTCAAACTAATACTGAAACTAACTAAACTAAAACTAAGCATTTATTTAAGAACTAAAATTAATAAAAAACTAACAGAACCACCCTGAAAACTAATTAAAACTTATTTAATAAAAAAAAAAAAAAAAAAACTCAAAACAAAATAAAAACTAAAATGAAAAATTCCAAAACTATAATAACCCGACTGCCATATTACAAATAAATCTGTTTATATACTGTAGCATTTTCCTAAACATGCAAAAGCACCAATAAATTATTTGTACAATTTTTAGGACTAAACACAATTTCTCCTCATAACATTATGTGGCCCTTGCGTCCTTCTGATTTTCTGTATGTGGCCCTCAAATGAAAAAGTTGGGACACCCCTGATTTATTGTGTATTTTGGGTCACTTTAGAAAAAAAAAAGTCATCAAATTGCATGGTGAAAGAATGACATTTAGAGCATTTTTATTGCTGTCAAATGTCAAACTGGAGCCAAACGGTTTGTAAGGGTGAAAGAGCTCCTCTTAAACTGCACATTTATAGAGAATGATAAATCCCCTTTAAGTATTGCAGCAACCAACACAGTCAACCAGAAAAGAGTGAGCAAAAAACAGAGGTCATATCATCTAACCCTGGGAAAAAAAATAACGCTGCTTTCTCGCCATTTGCCAGTCATAAATGTTTAAACATCATTTATAGCTTCACAGGCTCCCTTTTCCGTACGGCGCGATGAATGTTTGGTCGAGCCCCCGATGACTCATAAACGATTTTGCAGCATATTGGTGGAGAAGAAGATGGGGGCAGATGCATGAGGACGATTTTATTAGGGCTGGGTATTGATACGATACGTATCGCGATACAGGGGTCACGATACGATACGTATGGCGATATATACGTATCCCAATACTTGATCTTCAAGGCGATACGTATCCCGATATTTCACATTCATTTACTTGCATTTTATAGCAATGGTCATACGTACACCTAAAGGATATGTTTATTATGCTGGATGACAAAAAAAAATGTTTTTGTTAGTAGAACTTCTGGTTTACCACCAAGCGGCATGCCTGGTCTAAAATGTGTGCAGAGCAAGGAGCAGCTTTCACAAACACGCCGGGAAAATTTATTAATAGGCATTAGCCGATATGAGTAAAAAATATCAAAGTATTAAAATTACAGCTCTAAAATGTACTTATTTTGAAATATTTGGGGAAATAAAAACAGCATTTTTTCCATGTAGCACATTCTATTTTGTTTTTTAAACAAAATATATGAAAATTGGTACATTAACTCATTTGCTCCCAAAGACGTATTTATACGTTTTTTTGTTTTTTTTTGGTTTGTTTTTTGTGCTAGCACATTCAGAAGGCTTTGATGTAGCCTCTGAACTGAACAAAACGCTTGAAGCAATGGTAGTTATTACAAAAACAGCCAGCAGGTGGCAGCAGAGTATAAGAGATCAAACAGGGCCATGTTGCAAAAAACTCTTTTTCCCCCACTGTTTTAAACAGATTTCTAATGAAACTTAGCTATATTCTAATGCTAATAGCTGCAAAACGGAAACAGATGGAAATTAATAATTTTTTTCCCTATGTTTTATAGCAATAGAATACTGTGTGGGCCTTGCAAAAGCAGTCAAAATCCAGTAAAGGGATTGCTTCAGTGAAAATGGATGGGAGTGAATGAGTTAAGATACAGGTGCAATGTTAAATTTATAAGTAAATAAATGGTGATATTCTTCCTCTGCTTTAATTTTTCTAAACAAGACACAGTGTCCAATCACTGGTGAGCTATTTTTTTGCATTAATTGAAGGCAATTAACTTCAAAGAAAACTGCTGGTTTTTATTTTTTTAGGTACAATGCAAAGGCAAACGTTAACTGCCTATTTAAAGTTCATGAGCAATATCGATTCTGACGCCTGCGAATCGATACGTGTATTGTAATGAGGCCCGCCACGATATATTGCCGTATCGATTTTTTGAGCACACCCCTAGAAATTATGATCTTTCATACAGTATGTCAGCCATATACAGTAAAGTAAATGGGGACGTGACATATGGACCACCATATTTGCTTTCCTGTCAGCTACTCGCTCTTTCTTACATTTCCGCAATATTTGAAGAACATTCTAGCAAAACAACGTGATACCTCGTTTGAATGTGTAGATAGTGTCACTGGCAGACAGATTCGTGCTGGTCACAAAGTTCTCTCGATTGGACGCTTCAACCTCAACCCTCGACCAGCGCTCCAGGTTGCCTTGGAAACCGCGCACATCGCCCGTCGGGAGGGTGATGTTGGTCACGCGGCCTTCGTTGTTGTACCTGCAAAATTAAACACAAAGGCGAAGATGATGGACAACCGGGCACGCGCGCGCACAGTTGGCCAAATGAAAACACGCACGCAGACACGCAGTAACACCCCTCTCACACGCATACGTGTGTCAGCGTTGATTTATGCAGCCAATTATGCAGCTGTGACATGGTAAATAATTCAGACTGATGTGTGTGCGTACTTTATCTTTTAAGCTGCACATATGCGCAATCAAAGCACTGGAAAGAGAAATCTTGCAGGTTAACTCATTTGCTCCCAATAACGTGTAAATATGTTTCCCAAAGATGTATTTATACGTTTTTGTTTTTTGTTTTTTTTAATGTTGTAAGTGTCCCAAAGACGTATTTATATGTTTTTTTTTATTGTGTTTGTTTTTTTTATGCTAGAGCATACAGAAGGCTTTGATGCAGCCTCTCAACTGCAAAGAACGGTTGCAGAGATGGTAGTTATTACACAAACGGCCAGCAGGTGGCAGCAGAGCAAAGGAGATCAACCAGGGCCATCTAGAAAAAAAGCTAAATTACTTCCAGTTTTAAATAGATTTGTGAGAACTGATGAAACTTAGCTCTCTTCTAATGCTAATTGCTGCAAAACGGAAACAGATAGAAACATACTTTTTTTTCCTGATGAAAGAAGAGACTTTAATCTTTCTTTTGATAGGTTCCATGCTTTTATAGCAATAGAACACAATATTCTGTGGGCCTTGCAAAATCAGTCAAAATCCAGTAAAACAGCCGGGAGCGAACGGGATTATTTCTTTGAAAATGGCTGGGAGTGAATGAGTTAACTGTCACCAGGTTTGTAAAGCAATAATTGTATTATTTTTACTTTATTATTGTTTTTTTTTAACTAAAAGGCAGATTATTGTTGTAATTAGTGCGAGCCCTGCACTTGTTCTTTTCAACAAAGCAAGTCTGATTAAGAAAAAAAAACAACTTAACATGTTTGAATCAGAATCGCTCCTCAGGTGGTATCATAAACAAACTGTGAAAAGTAGTCTGGTCGCGCTGATTTTTGTTTCCACCAATAAATATTGCAACTAAAATTCTGTAATTGCCAATTCACAGCTCCTTTTTTTTTTTTTCTCAACTCACTACGGTAATTTGGAGTTCACTCTGCGAGGCCGCGCACAGTGGTTGGCCTACAGTTGATTATCGAAATCAGACACAGCAGTCAGGGGGTGATTAGTCTGGCTTCACAACTCACGGCCGTCATGTCAATATAGTTATATGCCAAATGTTAGAACACTGCATAAATATGCAGTTAGAAAAATCTAATACAAATAAAAAAAAAAACAGTGATAGTGGCAGTTGAAATAACATTTGATAGACTTATGGAATGACACAGAAATGACAGACTTAAAATATTCAACTACTGCACACTACGCAGAAAACAGATGAAAACAAACAAACTTATTTTCAATACTTAAGTAAAGAAAACGTCAGCTACTTCAAGGCAGTTTATTGTACTGCAAGGTGACTTTAACTTTTAAAAAGGTTAGATACTTTTGAATTGTGAATGAATCATCAATTTTAGGTAATTTTATACAAGACTGTCAAACTCCAATTCCAAAAGTATATAAATGAAAGTGAAAGAAAGACAAAGCCAAGTGAGAGGACAATGGGCCTCGTTCACTCGTAAATGCGTACGTGTGACCGTTTTTTTTTTTTTCAAAGGCTGATCACATGGTCTGAAAATTATTCGACATTTGTTCACCCACAAATCCGAAGACATCACACGTGAATGCGTCATGAGTGAATGACGGCGAATGAGCGCAACGTACTCATACACGGTGGTCCAACTGTTCTCGTCGCTCTTGGTTGCTAGGAGACCGGTGTTCCCGTGGTAGATGATGTGGGCGACGTCGTGACCTTGCGCGGAAACCTTCCTCAGTGTTCCGCTGTTACTCAGGGACAACCGGTACACCTGTCCGCCGGGTAGCGCCAGCCAGAGCGGCACGCCGTGAGCGTCTCTCTTCACCTGGAGTCCGTGAGCGTCACGACCCGTCACGGTGGACAGCAGGCCGTCTCTTCCATACGAGAAGTTGTACAGGTAGTGGCCGGTGATCAGGTGCTTGGTGTACAGGTGGGAGCCATTCTGTTGTGGGAAAAAGAGGCACGCATTTTGGTCACAGTAATATTTAATTATCTACTATTGTGCATAAACTAGCTACCACCCTTTTTCAAGTAACAACTTTAAAGGGGAAGTCAACCTGCCACACATTATAAAAAACAAAACAAAAAAAAACACTTTAATATGACAAAGGCTTTGATCATTTTCATTATCCTTGAAAACGTTCTGTTTCATCAAATTTCATACACATTGAGACCGTTGAAAAGAGATACAATGTTGCCATCTGCTGGCTATAGATAGTCAGGGTTTTTGATTCCACAACTCATTGACCAGGCGGCACGTGCTGCACTTAGACGGTGCACTGCCCATTGATTTAAAAAAAAAAATAAATAAACATAGTCGACATCATTTAACGTTTATGGTGGCATACATCGTGATTTTATTAATCGTCATTAACCGTTTTTGACAGTAAAAGAGTTAATATTGCATTTGTGGAATATGAGTTATGTACCTAAATCAAGCCATTTTTATTCATCTCAGGTGTCGGCCATTTTGCCACTTGCCGTCGACTTAAGATGACATCACAGTTGCTCAGGGCTCGGGCAACGACCAATCACAGCTCAACTTTTTTTGTTTTTTTTAATGCTGAGCATGTGATTGGTTGTTACCTGAGACCTGAGCATGCTGCCATTTTCACTCGACAGCAAGTGGCAAAATGGCCGCCTTCTGATACTGATAAAAACTGCTGGATTTTGCTGCTTAAGTCATATACCACTAACACAATATTAACCAGAATACCATATTTAGACTAGGCTGCAGAGAACATATTATTGTCAAGAATTTTTTGGGGGGGCGGTTAACTTTCCCTTCAGTGTCATATTAAAATTTGTCTCAAAAAGATCATAATGTTAATGTTCATTATTTTTGTCGTGGTGCAGGATTGCACTGAATCTTAATTAAACATTTAAACCAGTGGTTCTTAACTCGGGTTCGATTAAAGTCTCAGGGGTTCAGTGGAGGTCAAGACACATCCGACTCAGTAGTCGTTTTGTTGCTGTTGTGATGGTACGTCACGTGATTTCTTTATTATTGCAATCCCTTCATACTATGTCGAGCAAAAGAAGAACACGCTCGGATGGATGCATGCAATATAAATTCGCATGTATAATGGAATGTACGGTGTTCCACAGGGTTCAATTCTGGGGCCTCTGCTGTTTTCATTGTATCTTATGCCACCGGGTTCCAGCTTAAGAAAACGGCAGAGGTTGTTTTTAATTGTTCTTTAAGTTAAGTTGAGTGATGGGAGTCAGCATCCAAACAGCAGGATTTGCAATGCCAAGTTGAGCAATTCGAGTCCAGCACAACTAGCTAACTAGCAAAACTAAAAGAACACAGAGTTATATCAGGGTTGTGTCATTTAATTAAAAAAAAGAAAAGAAAAAAGTTATCCATATAGATAACTTCTAACAATTGTAGCTTACACAGTGCCTTGACTGAGAATAGTTGATGATATTTCACGTCGAGTTTCTTCCGGAGCTCTCTGTGTACACATTTTAACAGCTCAATAAAAATGAATGCAGTGAATAATTAAAATCCATTTAATGTTGTTCAGTATGTAAGCGTTAAAACATGTTACTGTAATTAAATTACAGTTGAGCTATCTTTATTATATCTCCTGGTCAATGGGAAAAGTACTGTCATCAATTACATTCAACTACTCGTTTATTTAATTCATTTTATTTACCTCATAAATACAGCACACACTACAATCTAAGTCATTCAAAGCTCTTTAATACAGCTGTATAAATACATAAATGCATCAAATGTTTACAGGGAAAGAAGCTCTTGCTATTGCTTTTGCCTGAGAATCCGTCAGGGTTGCTAGGCAACAAAGCAGAGCTCCCTGACACGGGTTTGACAGCAGCAATCGGTGGGGCATACAGGAAGTCAACAATTGAGCATTACTGACTCACCACATTATTTGCTCAGCGCTTGCGGTCTGCAGGGTTCTCAGAATGATTCGCGCCTGTCGTGACAGTCGCACAGGATCGTGTCCTCACAATGACCTCTGAACCCAAAGAGACTGGCTGAACAAAGGCAGCGACCTTTTTTTTTTACCTTTCCAATTTTAATGCAGTTACCACTTAGAACATGATCTCTTCCTCGTAACGACCTCTAACCCTGGACAGACCGGCACTATCATATGAGTCACCTCGAGGTCACTTTCCATTTGGCAGATGTGCATTATTATCATTATTATTATTATTATTATTAATTTATTTATTTTTATAGATGGTTGTTAGGTAAGAAGCGCAAAGATGATAAAATTGCATATAATAGCAGTGCTTCTCAATATTTTTTTTTGTTACGCCCTCTCCTTCCTCCACCCCACAGGAAGAAGAAAATATTTTGCAACCACCAACCCCCACCCCACTCCCTTAACTCTCCGCCAACAATATTAAATACTATAATTTGTCTACAAAAATGTTGTTCGTACTCCTCTTCAGAAGAGGTAATACTCCTTGCACGCTGTCTGACAATGACGGCGCCACTGCCACCTACTGTAGTGGATGTGCAATTACACTTTATTCTATTCTTCTTCTTATTTATTTATTTATTTTTCTTTATCAAAAGGCCAGAACAAAATGTGTGTAACATATAGATACGAGCGATTCTGTTTTATACAACTAAAAAAGCTTTGTGTACAACATGCACCATTAAAATAAGTTATTCAATTGCAAAAATATTAGTGATGGGAAAATGAAGCTTCATGAAGTTTCATGAAGCACTTGTGATATTTTTTATTTTTTTACTCCTCTAGATGGTGCACTTAAAGGCTAGTGCAATAGAAAGTGATTTCGTTTCCATTGCATCTTTAAACCAAGAGTGCCATCTAGAGGAGTCAAAAAAGATCACAAGTACTTCATGAAGCTTTTATGAAGCTTCATTTCGGGACCGTGTACCTGGCTGAAGAGATAGAGCTCCTGGTCGAGCGGCGAGCTGATCTCCACCAGTCCAGCCGGGCCAGGCTGAGGCTGGTTGGGGCTGACAGCTCGGATCCGAATGTTCCCCAGATCGGCGATATACAGCGTCCCATTCGGACCCACGGCCAGAGAGGAGGGAGCTTTGAGACGAGCGTCGCGAGCGTAGCCGCCGTCACCTTACAATCGACACCAAAAATTGTGAGTTAGCCGCCACCTCGCCACACCGGGTTACAAACCATCCCGACGAATGCAAAATTCTTCTTTTGAGAAGTAAACATGAATCCAAGTTAGGCAATAACATTTCACGGCGCGCTCGGACTCCAGTAGCTACTCAACGGTCCGGATCAGATCAGCACGATAGTGACTCAATACATTCACATGTTGTGGCAGCACAGCGGGATCAGCGCTTGGTGAAGCCTTTTAAATGTAGCCAGCAGGATGCGCAGAGCCTCGGGCGGGTCGGCGCAGCCGCCGGGATGCCGGTTTACCTTTCAACAGCATACGGTTACATGTACAGCTTTCTTGCGAGTATTTTGCGGCTGCACGCTGACGTTCGACGACAAGAGGCTGTGTGAGCGTTTTAGCGGCGAGGACATGGAAACGGGAAGCCTCTGAAGAGTGTAATCATCAGTTAACAGCGAGGCATGATTGAAAATATGCAAAGCAAAAGCTCAAGAAGAGAAAAAAAAAAAAAGGAACCGTTGCAGCCAATTGGCTCGTGTGGCAAGGGAGAGACTTCCCTTTGCTTTGAAAAGGAAGGGGGGTAAAAAAAAAATAAAATAAAAAAATGACAGCTTTTTATGAGCTGAATTAAATGATAAAATCACATCCTCTGACACTTACAATGGAAAGCACGGCCTAACTGACCAAAAAAAACATCTGCTTATTTGTTTGGTCCTTTTCTCAGCCTTTTATTAGATTTCCGGTGCCCTGCAATGATGTGCCAACCAGTTTTAAAACCTTCATCTGTTATATAGCGGAAGAGCTTTTCATTCGCCAGCCATAAAATGATTGGATTGGAAAGGCGTTTTCTCTGAACTGATGTTCAGGTGAAGGTCTTTGCAAAGGACAGACAGACAGACAGACAGACAGCCGCGTGAATACAAATACAAATGTTGCACGTATGTACACTTGTTTCACCCAAGACATGTTCACTTTTAACACGCTTAAATCTTCCATTTCAATCACTTTCGCGCATCGAAGTTATTGGTTGAAGCGCATCTCGCAATTGAATTAACTAATTTAGCCCTACAAAGGCTGAACCAGGAAATATACGAGAGAAAATTCTGATTATTTGTAAATAGAGTATTTATAGGTCCTTTTGAACAAATAAATAAATAAATAAATAAATAAATAAATAAATAAATAAATAAATAAAAATGAAACTCAACTTCCACATATGAATTTTGATTTCACAATGCATATGTAACTGTCACAAATATAATAATAAACAGAAATGTCAAACATATTAATATTTCCAAAGAACATTTCCCACAATTAAGTATAGCATAACTGCTATCATACACTATTGGGATTTGAGACCACCACCAAAGTAACTGGAAACATCCATCCATCCATTTTCTTGACCGCTTACTCCCCACAAGGGTCGCGGGGGGTGCTGGCGCCTATCTCAGCTGGCTCTGGGCAGTAGGCAGGGGACACCCTGGACTGGTTGCCAACCAATCACAGGGCACACAGAGACGAACAACCATCCACACTCACACGCACACCTAGGGACAATTCGGAGCGCCCAATTAACCTGCCATGCATGTCTTTGGAATGTGGGAGGAGACCGGAGTACCCGGAGAAGACCCACGCGGGCACGGGGAGAACATGCAAACTCCACCCAGGAAGGTCCGAGCCTGGACTCGAACCGGAGACCTCAGAACTGGGAAGCAGACGTGCTAACCACTCGACTACCGTGCCGCCTAACTGGAAACAGCATTTATTTTTATTTATTATTATTTTTTTACTAACTGTGGATCACAACTGTTTATTTTGAATAGTGGAAAGCCTCAAAACAGTTTCTGTTCGTATTCAGGCAAAGTTGTACTTTGCATTTCTTACAGTAGACATAGGCAAATGATCAACTATGTATAATCAATTATTTAATTGAAACATTTTATTTGGTTTGGTTGAAAAATCAAGCTTTGATTACATGGCAAATGCAAACATTTACAAAAAATAGCGTAAAATGACTTTATACACCTACTGTTCCAAATCTTATACACTTACTTTTAACACGCTTTTTCTAAAACATTAACTTCTTATACTGTTCTCTAAGTGATATTTTTCAACTTTTTCTTAGCTTAATCACTATATTTGACAAAGAAAAGGTGTCTCTCCTGTCTCAATTGTGGCAATCTTTCAAGGTTGCTGGAAAAAGCCATCAGATGGGTGATTACTGCCCTCTAATGGATTATCCGCGTAATGCATGTGTCAGATCGTATACGTCAGGGTTTTAATGAAAAAAAAAACAAAAACAAAAAACAAACACATTATACTCATGAAAAAGAGGGATCAAAATGTCTTGTTAATATATGTTTGGTGTTATTGGGTTAAAAAGTCCAAACATAGACAAAAAAACACAAGATAGAAAAATGAGTCAAAGTTTCAGTATAACTCATTCACTCCCAGCCATTTTCATTTTACTCCTGTTTTACTGGATTTTGACTGATTGTGCAAGGTCCACAGAATATTGTGTTCTATTGCTATAAAAATATAGAACCTACCAAAAGCAAGATTAGAGTCTCTCCTTTCATCAGGAAAAAAAAAAATATTTCTATCTGTTTCAGTTTTGCAGCAATGAGCATTAGAATATAGCTAGGTTTCATCATTATTCAAAAATCTGTTCAAAACAGTGGGGAAAAACATGGCCCTGGTGGAGCGCTTATACTCTGCTGCCAGCTACTGGCCGTTTTTGTAATAGCTACCATTTCTTCAAGCATTCTCTTCAGTTGAAAGTCCTGCATCAAAGACTTCTTTATGTTCTAGCATAAAGAAAACAAAACAACAACCAAAAAAACGTATAAATACGTTTTTGGGAGCATGGTAATGTTTCAAATAGAACGTATTTATACATTTTTTGGGAGCAAATGAGTTCATTATCAAGCTTTTAAGACATCATATACTTTTCAATGAGGCCAAGAGCTAATTTCAAGTGCGATGCATGTTGTTCTAAGCACCGGAATCCTATTTGGCACGATCTAATATGATAGCGACATTTACACGGCGTAAAGATGTGGCTGTGTTTTTGAGCTGTTTTGTGTGTGCGTGCGCGCACGTGCAACAGCGGCAGATAACCTACCAGAGAAGCAGTCACAGTTGGGGTCTATCTTGCAGTCACAGTCCGTAGGAGCGCCAGAGATAACCGATATCTCCCCATTGGTTGACACCTGTGTCGTGTTCAAAAAAAAAATAAAAATAAAATCCACGTCACACAAGGCAACAAAACAGACCAATACTGACGATAATGTGTATAATGTTGTTCGATAATGCGGAATCTTTATAACAATTGGCTCGAGGCTAACATGCACATCACAAAATCACTAAACATTTGTTATGCTCGTCAACACCCTGATCAAAAAAAGTAAAAACTAGGGCTGTCAAAGTTAAAGCGTTAATAGATTAATCACAGAAAAATGTTCATTAATCGCGTATTAATCGCATATTAATCGCACTACTTTTATTTATTTTTTGACCGCACTTGAGCCTTGAACGCAACCGCGGATGGTTACATTGAAGGCTGCGCAGGTCAGTGATTAGGTCAATTTCGCTTTAAAAAACACCCCGACGAGGGCTTTAGATAAAACAAAAGTAATTTGCGTTTCATGAATCCCCTTAAACATTCTTAAAAAATATATATAAATTATGCCGATACTCTAAATGGTTCAGGAACAGCTTCAAACTTACTTTGAATGCAACATTTTTTAAAGCATTTTCGGCAAAATTGCTCGTATGATAAGGGTTTAATTAATTAATTAATAATTGCTGAATTGCACCCAATTGATATGATGTTGTTACGTTTTGAGCAATACACGCGTACATGCAATTTCGTCCATGCATTTAATCAATGTTTGTAAAAGATTACGGTATTTTGTATTTATTTTATATTACGCGTATACGCACGTAATTTAGCTGATTAATCGTGATTAATCCAAATTAAAAAGTGTGATTAATCAGATTAAAAATTTCAATCGTTTGACAGCACTAGTAAAAATACACATATAAATATGAAAACAGAACTTTATTTCCTTAAAATCAACATAATTCCACTTATATTAACTCATTTGCTCCCAATAACGTGTAAATATGTTTTTTTTAATGTTTTAAGTGTCCCAAAGACGTATTTATACGTTTTTTGGTATTTTTTATGCTAGAGCATACAGAAGGCTTTGATGCAGCCTCTCAACTGCAAAGAACGGTTGCAGAAATGGTAGTTATTACACAAACGGCCAGCAGGTGGCAGCAGAGCAAAGGAGCTCAACCAGGGCCATCTAGAAAAAAAGCTCAATTACTTACAATTTTAAATAGATTTGTGAAAACTGATGAAACTTAGCTCTCTTCTAATGCTAATTGCTGCAAAACGGAAACAGACAGAAACATACTTTATTTTCCTGATGAAAGAAGAGACTTTAATCTTTTTTTGAATAGGTTCCATGCTTTTATAGCAATTGAACACAATATTCTGTGGGCCTTGCAAAATCAGTCAAAATCCAGTAAAACAGCCGGGAGCGAACGGGATTGCTTTTGTCAAAATGGCGGCGAGTGAATGAGTTAAATGGTAAACTCATGGGGAGACACGTTAGTGTTTTTGTTGTTGTTGTTGTTGATACATTTTAATTTGTTGCGCTGATGTCAGTGGAGTATACTCATAATATTTGCATATATTGCAAACAGGGCTCTATTTATCTGACAGTAGAAATCCAATACCCTGATCTGGCACATTTGCTACTACGCACATTCCGGCGCTCGATTTCGAGTTTTCAGCAGGTGTCGTATTCAAAGAGCCGCCGCTGATTTCAAATGTCTTGCGACTTGACTGTGATCAAGGCTTCAAAAGTATGCCCTCTACATGGAACAAGAGCTCAACAATTGATGCTTGTCACGGTTTTGCTCGCTGTCTGTTCCGTGAGTGCGCTGAGAAAAAAACATCCTGTGATCGTGCGGTCTGCGTGGGAGACCAACGACGCGGTTTGGGGGAGCTGCGTAAACGGCTTCCGCCGGCAGGGGGTATTAGCGGTTGTCGCATGTCGCGTACAATTCCTCCTGGCGTCACTATACTATGAACTGTCAAAATGAAATCGCGCGCTCCACGTGCTCTGCGATTGGCTGGTGATCCGTCCAGGGTGTTTTTTTTGCCTGCTGTCAAAAATGATCCGCAATAGGCTCAAACTCTTCTGCAACTCTAATGAGGACAAGTGGCATAGAAAACAGGGGTATCGATTTTTTTGTTGTCACCTGTGATGATGTAGAACTGTACTGAGGGGCGTTTTTAATATTTTCCCATCTACTATGTGGGTAATAAAGATGGACTTGTTGATATTTTTGTTTCATTACTCATATTGGCTCCAATTAGAGGGCCCTGATGAATTGGTCAATGAGTGCATAGGCGTATTAGATTACATTATTCAATTTGTGTTTCACTCAAGAGATCCAATTTCCCATTCATTCATTTCATATTACATGCATTTATTTGAAAAAAAAAAAAAAAAAGCCACAATGGCATCACTTCATTCTATATTGCCTTCTAAGAATTGAACAGACTTGAACAATTGAGTGTTAGACTAATTATTAGAAGACACAAAAATTGGGAAGTAAAAGTAATTGATACATTGATAGACTCAATCACTTCATACAGTAAATTGTAAACATAACGCTACAGAACATGGATGGATTTTGCATGTAAAAAGAGCTGCAAAAAAAGATCTATGGTGCTTGGTATTTTGTTGGCTGCAAAAAAAAAGGATGAAAGTAAATTAACAAGATGTGTGAAAGGCAACAGAATCAACGCTATTTATTGTGGGATCCATACAGGAAGATGTTTTCCACCGCAAAAGATACCTGAAGCCTTTTCACGGCTTGACTGGGACTATTGATTGAGCCCGGCAGCCCGTTTCTTTGTCGGCGCTGGTGCTTAACTTTTAGGAAGTGTTAAGATGTCGGAAAACTGAATTACAGCAGAAAGCTTTTCCCAATGAAACGCTGGATTTATTTTGATCTTTATGACTTCTCCGTTTGAGCATTATAAGCAAATACTTTTTTTGGATTAGAAGCTGGACTGTAAAAAATAAATCAAGCGAGTAGTCCATCGCAACATCACGAATGGAAATGAATTGAGTGTTTTATCGACGACGTGACCTGCTGGATGCGGTTGATGCGCCTCTCGTCGGTCTCGGCGATGTAAAGGGTGCCCAAGTACGACACGGCGATGGCTTTGGCCGATTCCAAAGTGGCCCGAACCGCGGCTCGGCTCATGAGATGGTGGTCAATACCCGGCACCTGGCAGTGGATGGGCCGGCCGGCCACAATGCGCACCTGCAGGGTCTCTGACACCTAAAAACATACACCTTCATGTGTTAGACCAGGGGTGTCCAAACCTTTTCCTCTGAGGGCCACATACAGAAAAATAGAAAGCTGCAAGGGCCACAATGATTTATTGTTTTTTTTTTTTTAAAGTTATTTATTAACACATTCATTGCCAGACCAGCAAAAAAATTCATCATTTGACGTCTTTTTCCGTCCATGGCAGTGAATGAGTTAAAAATGGTAAAAATCAATTGGTTTATATAACGTAGTATTTTTCTAAAATATGCAAATGCACAAATAAATTATTTGTACAATTTTTAGGACTAAACACAATTTCTCTTCATAATATTATGTGGCCCTTGCGTCCTTCTGATTTTCCGTATGTGGCCCTCAAATGAAAAAGTTTGGACACCCCTGGGCCCGAGAACATTCTTACCAATCAAATTATAAACTACTGATCTTGTTAAAATTGTTAACATCCTGTTTGGCATTCATAAATGGATGACGGAACCTTAATCGAAAGGGAAAGTGCATTTTCATTTGGTCCATTTTAGGTAGTGTACTTGTTTTTGCAGGTGCAAATCTCTTGCCTGTGTCAAGGGACCCTCTGACTTATATATGACTTCTGTTCCTTATGAATATTCTTATGCTTTTCTATTTTGTTTTCTCCATTTTGAGTTTCCATGACCCTTCAAAGACAAGCATGTGCAATTATGCATGTTACCATTCTTCCATAAAATTACACGTATCAAAGTGTATTCACACCACTCGCATCATTTTTTGATTTAACACACACTGGTTAACCCACAAATTAATTTTAATGGACACGAGTTAAAGTAAAAGATAGACATTTTTAAATATTTAACATTTTGTGTGCTTTTGGTGATTTTTTTTTTTTTTTTTTTTACTATACAAAGCTTGCAATATTTCAGTTGATTTGTAATGAATCCAGAATGTATGGCATTTTTTTCTTATTTAATTGCATTACAGAAACAAATGGACTTTATCACAATATTCAAATTTTCTGAGACAGTCCTGTAATGGCTTTGATGACTTTTGTAAACTAAGACTTTCAAAACCAGAACTCGCATCTTGTTGACATTTTACCATGGCAACGTTGCATGGTATTTATTTCCCGATCACCTTGTTCTGACACAATTGATGTTTTTTACATGAGAGGCAATCTACTTTTGTCTGACATGTTTTTCTATCAAAGTGAGTGACAAAGAAAAGAACAGCTTCTGGAACATCTCTCCTATCGCAGGGAGCAGGATTTTCACTTCACTTTACGTTACTTGCAACATTCACTGAATACAGATATAGTGACAACAAGGCAGTTTGCAAGAAATTATTCTTTTTTTTTTTTTTTTTTTTTTTTTTTCCCCCTCTGCAGCAAATAGAATCAGAATGTACCAGAAAAGCACACGGATGCAGCGGAATGAGGTGCAGAATACAATCACTGGCGGCTCGCTGTGAATACTATGTATGCATAATGTGTGTGCGTGTGTGTGTACCTGCAACACAATGTTGTTGTCCAGTATGTAGAGTGAGTTGTCTAGAGGGTTAATAGCCAAGTCTGTTGGCCACTCCAGACGCACCTGCAAATAGCACACGCAGATCATACAGTATATGTTTGTATATTTCAGTGCTTCTCAAATAGTGGGGCGGGCCCCCCCGGGGGGGCGCGAGGCTTCATCAAGGGGGTTTGACCTCGGGGAACATGCCTTTTTATTTTTTTAATTTAATTTAATTTTTTTTACTGTCCGAGAATAAAGTGCAATTGCACCTCCACTACATTAGGGGGCAGTGGCGCTCATTATTGGCAGAGTGTGCGCAGGGAGCATTCGCTCGGTGGGGTAGGGGTTTCGTTTGCACTGCAAAAAAAAATAAAAAAAAATTAGCACAAATTATTTTATATATTTTTGTTTTTAAGGTTAAAGTATCATTTTTTTTTTTAATATTGTGCTCCCGAGTTAATGTTGGTGATCAGTTTGAATGCATTATTATTTATTGGTTTTATGTAATTTTATTTTTCCGTATCATATGGTTTGACATGGTCAGTCAAAAAATGTTTAAAGTTTAATTAAGGATTTAATTTCATTTTTGAATTTCAGATGCACTTTAAATCTTTTCTGTTACAGTTAATAAAGCTATTCTTTGTTGTAAGTTGGTCCATATTTCTTTCTTTTTTTTATTCTCTTATACATTAATACGGATACAGTGTTATGCAGAGGTGGGCTTATAACAATTTTATAGACAAATGATAGTATTTATAGTCGCGCGCGGTGGGGAGATGTTTTCTTCTTACTGGGGGGGGCATGACAGACAATAATTGAGAAGCACTGGTATATTTATACATGAATAAAACAGCCTTGGCAGTGGTAGTGACCCTCAAGTGTCAAGTTGCAAGTGATAGGAATACTATCTGCTTAATAACGTAGCATTTGTGGCCGCCTGGCCCTTCCCGCCCATGCAAAGGTCAACGTCAGGCAGGGAGGCATTCCCCGTGTTTATTCAACGCCACGACTGCTCGTTTCTGCGGCGAGTCAAATGTCAGCCAATAACCATGATCGCCGCGTTCTGCAATAGCGCACCCTGCTTGCTAACACCGCGGGGGGGAGGGGACACCGACTTCGCGCGCAAACACAATAGAACGCAAACCGGGGTGTTTGTCTGAGGAGATTTGTCGGAGGGGTATGAGAGCTGATTGATGACTTGTGGAGTGGGATTGGTAAATAAATGGATCATGTTTAAATTGCCACTGACATGTCCAATTATAGGCTCTGTCAAATGGGAAAGAAGAGGTTTCACTCTGAAATCCCATTTTAATGGGCAGAGAAATTAATCAAGCAGGGCTCATCCCGTCTTGAGACAAAGGAAGGACACACACCAGATATACGGAACTTTTCACTAATGGCAGGCAAATGCGAAAAACGCTGCGTACTGCATACAATGCGTCTGGCATCAAACGTTTCTGTCAAAAAGACACGTTGGAGCGTTATTATGAAAAGTCAGTGTCAGTTTCTGTTGAAATGATTTGTTCAGAACAAACTTTGGACCAACTAGACTTGGGTCAAGTTGTATTTTACAATTTAAAAAAATGTGCAGAATTTCACACGTTACTTCATATTAAATATTAGATAGCTCTTAATATGAAACGAAAAAGGCAATGCCTGTCACCAAGGTCTTACAAATGCAAGTATGCCATCTAGTGGCAGAAAAAAATGACCTCAACACAAATCAATAGCATACTCCTTTTTTTACAGTACAGTAACTTAATTTTATGAATTATTTTTGAAATTACTGCATCAATGCCTAAAAAAAATGCAGCCATATTTCTATTAGTTTAACATTTTTTCCACTTTAATGTTAACAAGAGTAGGAAAACGTTTTATTGTACATTTTATCGTATATTTAGAACATATATCAAATTTACAATTAATTGTGAGTTAACTATTGAAGTCATGTGATTAATTACGTTTTTTTAATTAGTTTAGTAGTAAACTTTAAAATCTTTACAATTTAAAAAAAAACAAACAATATCCAATATATTTATTTTTCACCCCAAGAAATGACTAACAAGAGCAACGCCTTAAAATAATGGTAACATAGTAGGTAGCCCGGATTCCAATACTTGTCAATTACTGTGAAGGAAAATTCTCTTAAAGGCGCAGTCTGCCGGTTTCACTCAGGAAAATGCACTTTTTAAATACAGGATTTAAACCAACAAACTACTTCTCATTTTACAGATCTGGACTTTTCTTAACGTGTGGGGGTGATTTTGTCCTAACCCCCCAGGCCCCCAGCCTGTATTTTGCCATTTTGTGTATGTTTTGTAAACAACGGGGCGTTTCTGTGGAAAGTGAGTGAGTGAAAATTATAATAATTATAATAATAAGGGCAAAATCACCACGAAAGATTAACATAAACCCAGATGTGTAGACTGAGAGAAAGTGAAAGTGTGTACATCCTGTATTTAAAAAGTGCATTTTCCTGAGTGAAACCGGCATACTGGGCCTTTAACCCTTTAAAGAAATACATTACAGTATATCCAGAGCCGTGTTGTAAGCACTCTTAAGTCTGATAAAACTGCGCTTCTATCACAGCAAAAAAAAGCCACTGAAATTTTTCGACGACGCTTCACAAAATATAAAGTGTTTTCATTCAAAAAGTCAGTTTGACTTTGCCCAAAACCCGTGCCAACAATCTGCTGTTTATTTGGCATAAATTAGCGCGCTCGTGTTTGTCAAGTCAAACAGCTACAGAAGTTTTGATCAATATTGCTGCCAGTTTGAGGTCAGCGCAGTTTACAAGAGCAAACACAGATGGAGGATGATGACGGTCAGATGTGCTGCAGAGGATGATGTCTAACAGGAGGATTGAACTGGCCTCTTTAAAGACATGCCATTGCGCCTCTGGGGAGTCACCTGGCCTGAACGCTCACATTCAGAGTCATGCACACACTCGGGCGCTTACAACTTAGTGTGTGCGTGCGTTCGCGTGCGCTGGTGTGTGTTTGTGTTTGTGCAGAGATCGCACTTCATCTATAATTCATCCGCAGCTCTAATAGGCCTGACATAAGTCAGCAGTGTGATCTGAAGGCTGGCTGATCAAATTAGTTGCCTTTGGTCTTCACCAGACTGTGACGCGCATGCACACGCACACGCACACTACACGCATACAAAAAAAAAAAAAAAAAAAAAAAAAAAATCCTATGGGGGACGATTTAAAATGATGCAGGAAAATCAAATGCAAAAATATTTATTTAAAAAAATTGTCCTTCCTATTGAAAAAAAATAAATAAAAAAATAACAAATATATATATATATATATATATATATATATATATATATATATATATATATATATATATATATTAGGGCTGGGTATCAGATTTCCAGATTCGATTCGATTCGATTCACAAGGGCCCAATTCGATTCAATTCAATTCACAACAATTTTTGATTCAGTTGAGGAATTGATGCAGCACATATTTTAGACAGTCAAAAGTACCAATGCTGCAAAGAGTAGAAACTTCTTGCTCTAATTTAATGCATTAGTAAAAATCATGTTAATATTTACATTCGGAATCGAATCCATTGCAGTTACTTTACACTCATAAAAACAATAAATAATAATTTTAATCAATTACAACCACAGTACAGGCTGTGTAAATAAAGTGACAAAAAGGGGGGGGGGTGGGGGGATCGATTTATCGATACATGGTTTTATGTATCGATATTTATGTATAACGATTTGATATCGATATTTTAAACCCATAAACAAGGCGTTGCTCTTGTTAGTTATATATATATATATACATATATATATATATATATATATAACCTATAACCTACCTGGCTGATGTCCATTCGTGCGTCACAGCTTAGCGGCTGTGTTGACATCAGCCCATTGGAGCCAATCACAGTCGACAGCAAACCCCTTTCATTTATCTTCTGAATGGTGGTGCCATCAACAAAGTAGACAACGCCCTTTTTATCCACCGCGATACCTGGCGGGTGAGAAAGAGAGGCAAAATTAGCTTTAAAGACGAGGATGGGCGAGAATGGGCAAAAAAAATAAAAAATGAGAAAAGGCGAGAGGGCAGCGAGCGAGCGAGGCAAGACGGGCGAAGTCAAGAGACGATAGACGACTCCGGAGCAGCATCCAATTCGGTTAGACATTCAGCTCAGCGAGTGACTGTCTTATCAAAGGCGCCGCACTGCAGAAATGTAATTATATTTCCATCCCAGAGACCACTAAAGGGATTAGAACAATACGACTGCAGGAAGAGCTTATTTGTCACATTAGATGCGAGCAGGGTGCTTCGCTGAACTTTTGACATTTGATGCCTGCAAATTTACATGATAAATGTTCACCCACGAAGTATGCACACGTGCTTCTTCTCACAACACCTACACAAACTAATGTGTGTGTGCCTGGGCTATGACCACTGTACACTTGAACTCTCCTTGCAGTCAGACGCTGCAGCAGGAAGCGAGAGCGAGGTAAGTCACGGTATTAAAGGTCAGGGCAGACTATGAATCATCCGTAATGGATGAGGGGCGACCTCCCTGTAAGCACCCCCCCAATCTCATCTTCATACACAAAATGGGCCCTTTGACTCAACTCCTCAGCAATATTCCACGCCTCAACCCTCACCTCTCAGTCCGCGGCTTCACCGTGACGGCTTTCGCTCGACGTCTTGCAACAATCAGCCATTTTTCAGACTTCCTTGGCGCCGTCGCCGATGTACGCCGCCCTCTGCTTAAGCTACTTAGAATACATTTGGTTTATTGTTTATCATGAAGTTATGGCAAGTGTTTATCCATATCCCTTTATCACGCTAACGCCTCAAAGGACTTCCTGCATATTCAGATTGAAGTTATAGTCAATTACATAATTAAATGTTGTAAAACGGATGTATTAGGCACGGCAGTAAAATCGGCTGGCCGCGCATTAAGGGACAACAAGTAGAAAATTGATATTTGTTTTAAAAGGCGTTTTAAACAAAGATCAATAATTTTATAAGGGATTTAAAAAAAAAAAAGAAAAAAAAAGGTGGTCATCCATTTTGTCCCACTCCAATCCTATTAGTGGAAATAATACCATAATGCACTCCAGTGGTGTCATCATTTTTGAAAGGACAGTTTTTCATTCCTTCCATTTTAGTTTACCACAGCGATGAAAAAAAGAAAAATCCTGAATCCATAAACTTATATACAGGACTGTGTCAGAAAACTAGAAAAATTTCTGCGGAAATTTTGGATGTGACTGCTGACTCTTGCAAGGTGGAAAAAGCCGAATGCACTGAACAGTTTGCCAAATGTTGATGTACTTTACCTCTCAATCAGTCAGCAAGCTAGCATTAGCATGCTAAGCTAACATAAAATTAGCATTAACATGATAACTTAGCATTAGCATGCTAACCTAGCATTAGCATGCTAACTTAGCATTAGCATTAACATGCCAAGTTAACATTAGCATTAATATGCTAACTTAGTGCTAGCGTGCTAATTTAGAATTGCTTGATAAGCTAGCATTAGCATTAGCATGCTAAGCTAGCATTAACATGCTAAATGCGAAAAATTGCAACAAAATGAGCTAAAAATCATCTCGGTCGGTCAATGGATGTGCGCGCAGCGTGGCTTGGAAAAAGATGTTTAATTTGTGGATCTTTCCCCTCTTCTCCATTCATTCCTATGGGACTTTTTATGGGGGGGTTTGGGGAATTGCGTCGCTATGGTAACTCGGAATTCCGAAAAAAAAAATGTTCCTACAGCCTCCTTGTTGTACTGTAAAATATCATTCTAAACACGTGCATGCTCACACTGATGAAAAGAGTGCATGGCCGCCACTAAACATTCACGCATGCTCTCGAGCCGGCAACTGTGGACTGACCCGGGTTGCTCGTAAATCGCGCAGGTTGCGAGGGGACGCGGGCATGCAGGGCCAGGGTCAGTGTGTTTCCTCCGGAGGCCAGGAGGTGAACTGCGGAGCTCTCCCTGCTGGCCCCTTCATCTTCCCTCTGACACAGACAGATTAAAGCACCCACGCGGCCTTCACACCTGCACCTCACCCTTTCACCGCCTCAACTCACCAAACCAGCCTAACCCAATCTGCTTCCGTGCACATCTTCTAAACCTACTTTTGTCTTTTGTTTTTCTGTATTTTACGAGTGTATCAAATCAGTGGCCTCTGACCATCCAATGATGTCAAGGCTGTACTTTTTCTTCCCTTCCTTTCATTCTCGGCAACTTTACCATTTCTCCTCCTGTCACCTGGCATTATGTAAGAGGAACATCTCAAGCTATACTGTGCAGCCTGAGCCTGCTCACATCTACGTGTCTGCACATTTCATTTCATTTTCACCACGTTCCTCTATATAGCACCTCTTAGAGCTGTCTTAGAGCTCATAAATCCTGCACAAGGACGTGACAAGGAAGGCAGGACTTTGTCTCAGTATCTCAGTCCACACTTACTTGCATGCATGAAAAACAATGAATTCCTTCTCATGTCTTTTTGTGTATATTCTGATAGATCTGGTCACTAAATTACTTTATGTCAATATTATATTATTTATGTGTCTGCAAATGTAATACTATGTAGCGATAATTGGGTCGTCTTTTGGACGAATTAATAATCTGGACGTTACAGAGGTAAATTGTAGTTACCTCGATAACCTCTGGGGCACCACGTTGAATTTGCTTGTTAACAGGAGCAACCAACGACCAAAATCCTTCTTTCATCAGTCATTGATAATCTAAAGTCGCCACACTCGATATTCAGTGGTTCGTTGTACTAACAAAAGAATAATAATCCACTCGGAAACACAGATGACTTAGGCGGAATACAGTTCATAAAACATGCATTTATTCACGATTGCTACACTACAGAATCAAAATACTGCCTAACTATTCTACCGTCAGAAGAAAAGAAATAAAATAAAGCGAATGAAAATAAGGAAGGAATGCGAATGAATAAAGAAACAGGGAAAAGAGAAAATTTGACCTGCCAGATTTGTGAGGTTTCAAACGTAAGTGGCACACAGTGGATACGCCGAGGTAGAAATCAAGCGCACTTACGAGCCTTAGAGTTGCGTAGCAACCAACAGAAGTGGCGGCCTTTTTGACAAGGGGGAAAAAATAGTCAATGTTCGTTGAAAAAGGCAAGAAAAAAAATAAAAAGAAAAATTATTCCACAGGTGAGCACGGGGAAACCGCAAAGGGGCCTGGCGTCGTTGCGCGGCTCGTGCCTTGATTGGTTGGTCGACTTGGCGAGGTTGGTTCTGCTGGGCAGCTGTCCGAGCTCAGGTGTTGCAGCTCGGTCAGTACGCGCCTGCGTACGGGGAAGGCCAGCCGTTGGAGGTGAGCTAGCACCGCGGCGGGGCACCACCGACTAGCAGTTGAGGTGCTGAGCGGCTGAGGTGCGCAACCTTGAGTCCGGGGTACGTTGCAAGTGTACCCCGGGGCCGCGAAGGTCGGGCGGGTAAGCACCGATAGTGGAGCAAAAAAAAATAAACAAAAAAACAAAAGAGTCTTTAGTCAGCGTTGCAGTTTGCACTTGCTTTGGCGTGGCGTGGCGCGAGGATCCGATCTCGTTAACGGATCCTGCCAGGAAAGAAAAAGCCACGTGGTTTGCAAGTTTCTTAGACAAAAGAGTTCGAGCAGCCTGGCTGGCCCACTTGCAAGTCGGGCCAGAGTTTTTGGAAGAGGCTTGTGAGAGCAGGAACAGGCAAGAGAACAGGAGGGCAAAAAAAGAAGAGAGCGGGCAGTGGTCTGCTCGTGTTTTTATAGTCTCTGGGTGGGGCGAGCAGGTGAAGGCACACCCTTCTGTTCGCTCGCGCAGACTCTCAGAGGAAAATTATTAAAAGATTAATAATTTGGCATTAAATTTGGTCAGTCTGGCAAATCAGTTTTCCCACACAACCCGTTTAACACACATTGTAATTAATGCATCATAAACTAACTTGTGAGGTAACTTCTACTTGTCTAATCTGACTGAACTGAGAGACATTGATTATCTTTCATTCTTTATGGAGTACACATGAAATAGGATGTTCATACACACAAAGATATAACATGAATCATTCGTAGTTCAGTTGTCTGTCAAGAATTATCATGATATAAATGTGTAAAATGCGGTTACTTATGTGAATTGTCACTAAGGATAGTTCCAAGTTTCGCCACTTGGAGGTGTTGTTGCTCCATCTAGACGTTCCAGGAAGGGCGAGGCGCCAGAGTATCCTTTTGTGATTGATAAGAAGTCATGAACATTCCTTTGATCGGTCATTTGTGTATTCCAAACCATTGGAGCCATTTGTTCGGGCTCCGAGCAGACTGCTGGAAATACACTCCTTTGGTAGACGCATAAATTCCTTTGTCACCTGGTCAGCGGCTTCAAAAGAGTTTTGTTGGTGGCAAGGACCACCTGTAGAGCTGACCAGGCTGGATCCTGTCTGGGCATTGGCATATTCATGCACTGCAGAGAATTTGCTTCAAGAGAAGCAAACTAAAAAAAAATTAGAGGGTGGAATGGACCTAGGCAATAGTTGTTACAGACCCCCCTTCGTCAAGCGGGATGAATCTTCAGGATGTCCAGGTTGGCGGGTCCAGATGATGCGTGGCCAGGGTCCAGGCCACGGTCAGACGGCCGGAGTCCCACTCACGCTCTGCTGCAACACTCAAGACATACCACTGGTGCCACTTTTCCCTAACCTCTGCCTGGTTATGTGTATGCAGGGTATGTCTGTGTGTTTTCAATGTGTCTCTATGTGTATTCAGTTAACAGTGTGTCTAACTTGGTACTGTGTCAGCTAACTGAGGGACTCGGGTCCCAAAACAGGCGCGGGCCTGGGAAAGACGCAAGACGCGAAGTTCCAAACAAAAGAAAAGGAAGAAAACTTTTCCTAAGGCTATAAGGCTAGTATCATATAATGAGTAACTAGGGGAAAACGAACAGCAAATTAAAGAAAAGAGAGAGAGAACGAAAAAGAGGCTTTCGCCTTCTAAAACTCAAAAAACCCGGGACTATACTCAGGCTATAACTCTCTTAAAAATAGGGAGGTTGTCTCAGGCACCTGCGTGTCGGTGCAAATCTCCACCCCTGGGGGTGTTCGTCACAAAAAAAAAGTCTTAGGTCGGTTAGCGCGACACTATCGTTGCTAGGTACTTAGCTATCGCGTCTTCCTATAGCGTAATTAAACACCCAAAAAGTCGTGCGTTATCCAAGAATAACTGAAGGGAAAGGGGAGAAAAGGGAGGAGGGGAGAAAAAGAAGCAAAAGGATAAAAAAAAAAAATCAGCGTATCCTCGGCAGTTGCGCTAGACTAAGGGAAGGAAGGCAAAGGGGCTTAGTTAGATTAGCTAGACTCACTAACGCTTTAAAAAGAGTACTCTGACCTGCTTTTGAAGGCCTTAAGTACGGGGGAGCTTTTCATGGCTAGCAAAAACTGATTTCACGCAGCATACCATTCATAAGTATCATAACACCTTGAGTGTACATAATCTTTTGAATTTGAGTTGCAAATCATTTTGTAGTTGTCTAGTCTAGTTCTGCATAATGCTATCGGTGTTACAGCTAGGACCGTATCCTTAAGTGTTGCACCAAGCGTCTGCAAATAAGTAGCAAAACACAGTATGCTAACCTCTCGCAATCAACAAAGACAAGCGGATTAGCGTCGCTCGGTATGGTATCACTGAGGGGTTCGGTAGGTGCAGCGGGGTGTTGACCCCCCCTTTTGCACGTGTGATACTTTCAAACATCGTAGTCAGCGAGGTCGGTCGGCGGAATTTGGCACGTCTGTCGAAGGTGGCGGTTGGGTCGCTGACTCGGAGTCGGCTGGTGACCCCCCTTTGTCAGTTCCGCACGTATGCTGGTCCTGAGATTCGCTCGATCGCGTTCTCAGACGTTCAAACCCGCAGTGACTTTTGATCTGGTTTCGGTGGACCCACCTCAGTTGGTCCCCCTGACGTCCTTTATTCATCCTAATTTGATAGGCGACGGGTGACAGTTTGTCGACGATTTCATGTGGTCCTGACCACCGGGGAAGAAATTTTCGGGCGATGCCCCTCTGGGCACGCGGAGTATTAGCATTTGGTTGCGCGAACAAGTAATACCATACTCGATCACCTATTTCAAACTCGGTTTGTGAGGCTTTCCTATCGTAGTAGGTTTTCTGACCTTCTGCACTTTGCTTAAGCCGTTGTTGGGCAAATGCAAACGTGGCTCGGAGGTGGGCTTGCAAGTCCTCCACGTACTGGGAGGCCGTGTATGCCGTGGCTAGGTTTGTTTCGCCTGGCTGGTACATCAGGTGCAGGGGGAGCGTCATTCGCCGTCCGGTCATCATTTCAAAAGGGGCCACCCCTGTGGATTCGTGAGGGGTGGCTCGAATTGCCATGAGGATCAGTGGGAGTCGGGTGTCCCAGTCCCGATGGTTGGAAACAACAAACTTTTTCAGCAAATTTACCACGGTGCGATTAGTCCGCTCCACCTGTCCTGATGACTGCGGGTGATGGCTAATATGCAACTGGGCCTTGATTCCGAGCATTTGCCAAAGTTGTTGCATCACCTCGGCTGTGAAGTGGGTTCCCCTGTCTGAGTTAACCCGTGAGGGCAACCCAAAACGGGAGAACACGTGGTTCATCAGCAGGCATGCAGTGGTGTGTGCGGTGTCGTTTGGAGCAGGCAGGCATTCTACCCACTTGGTGAACGCGCAAACTACTGTAAGAAAGTATTTGTTCCCTCTCAGAGATCTGACCAGTGGTCCCACCCAATCAATTTGGAGATCAGACCATGGGAAGTTGACTCCTTTCTGTTGGAGTGGTGCTCGGTGACTCGGGTTTGCTGGCTGAAACTGGCAGCAAACCAGGCATCCTTTGATGTAGGTTGCTACATCATTATGCATGCGCGGCCAGTATGCCACCTGTTGTAGTGCGGTGACAGTGGCCTTGAATCCGCGGTGGCCTGCATAAGGCGCGTCGTGGGCGTATGTTAGCAAGACCCCCCTTTGGCTCCGTGGAACCACCAACCGCAGGGCAGGCGGAGACGCGGAGTCATAAACCAGAAGGCCTTTAACGAGACGCAGCCTTTGCAGCACGGAGAGCAAGTCTTTGAGGTCGCTGTCGTCACTCAACGCGTCAGGCGACACGGGGTTGGCGACAGGATCAGAAAGGTGCTGAATTATTTTGAAAAGCGCGGGGTCGCCGGCCTGTTGGGCGACCAAGTCGGAGGTTCGGACGGGCGGTACGTACGTCACGGGCCCCGTAGGGGTCCGTGTGGGGGCGTCGCGAGACTCAGCGGCGGCCGCAGCGCGGCGGCGCGTGAGAACGTGGACCTCCAGGGTGGGCTGGGTGGGCAGCCAAGCTGTATCAAATGTCCAAGGAGTCCCGTTGAGGGCCCCTTGTTTGGCTAACGTGTCCGTTAGGTCGTTAAAATGTTTGTCAGGTCCTGGGACTTTTGAGTGTCCCCGGACCTTTTTCCAATAGACATGCATATCATTGGAGGAAACCAAATGGTCGCATGTCAAAATGAGGTCGCGGTGTTTAACGGGTTTCTTCGCTGACGTAAGGAAACCATTTCGATGCCACACCGGTAGATGACAGGTGAAGGCGAGGCGGGCATAGTTTGAGTCAGTGCAGATAACCAGCACCGTGACACCGTGTTCAACTGCTAATTTGAGTGTAATCAGGATGCCAGCGATTTCCGCATATTGAGAAGAGTGGGGGCCCAATTGGAATAGCAGTGGTTTGCACGGTGTGTCGTCGACCCAAGCGATGCCCACCCCAGCCTGCAGCTGGGTTTGGTGGTGGTAAGAGCAGCCATCCACGTAAGCTGTAGGCATGTCTTTGCAGACATGTTCCTCAAAATAGCGGTGACGCGTGAATTCCGGCATCGGTGCCACGGCGACGTCTGTCGGCGGGGTCGGGGAAGTTGACACACAGTTCTGGCAAATCGCTAGATTGGTACCCAGCGGTAACTTTGCGTTTTTCGCGTACCGGACTCGAACATCGTAACTTTGTAACGCCATAAGCCAGCCGGCAATGCGCGCGTTCGTTACGACACCGTCTCGAATGCGTTGGTTGTTAAGAAAAGTAACCGGATGATGGTTAGTATCAATCGTTACTTTTTGACATCCAATGTAGTTTGAGAAATGTTTGATTGCCCATACTGTGGAAAGCAGGGCTTTTTCGCAGTCGGAGTATTTCAACTCAGGGCCGTTCAACGTTTTACTGGCGTACGCCACGACGCGTTTATCCTGGTCGTACATTTGGTATAGACCCGCACTCAAACAATGGTCGGAGAATCCTGCTTCCAAGAAAAATTCCTTGTTGCTATCGGGGTACGCGAGACAGGGAGCGGAGCCCAGCTTTTGTTTTAGCATATTCATCGCGTTGTTTTGTTCGTCACCCCAATCGAAGGGCGTGTCTTTCTTCAGCAGGTTAGTAAGAGGGCGTGCTATGTCAGCAAAGTGTTCAATGAACTGGCGCGAATAGTTGCACACGCCAAGGAAGCTGCGCAATTTTGACACATCGGTGGGGGTTTTGATGTCAAGAAGGCCTTGAATACGGCTGGATTGTGGTTCAATCCCGTTCGGCCCAACCAAGATCCCCACGTAGTTGACCTTCGTGCGACACCACTGACCTTTCAGGAGGGACAGTTTGGCACCTGCAGAAGACAGCTGTCCAAGAACGTGGTCGATTTCCATCAAATGGTCATCCAAAGAGGAGCTCCTCATCATAATGTCATCGACATAAATGAGGTTGCCCCTGGCGGCGGCATCAGGGCACGCCTTGTTGAGGAAGATGTTAAATTCGGCTGGCGAGTTGGCGTAGCCGAATGGACACCGGTTGAAAGTGTACTGTTTGTTGCCAAAGGTGAATGCCAACTTGTATTGATCCCTGGGATCTACTGGGATCGTCCAGAACCCCGAAGCCACATCGATGGTGGTGAAGAATTTGGCATCTCGAACCTTGGGAAGTTCCTGTTCAAGTTGTGTCATGGGCCATCGCGAAAGAGGAACCTGTTGGTTCAGTTTGCGATAGTCAATGGTTGGTCTCCATGTACCGTTTGGCTTCAAGACTGGCCACAATGGAGCCGAATAGGTGCTGTTACAGGGGCGAATGATGCCCTTTTCCAGCATGGCGTCGATAGTCTTCTGTACTGGTTCGTAAGAAGCTATCGGAATCTTGTACTGGCGCACGAAAGTTGGAGGAGCGCCGGGCTGAGTCGGGATGCGGACTACATGTAGTGCCGTCAACCCGCAATCCAAGGAGTCCTTGGCAAAAGACGGTGTGTATTTCATTAACACGGTGCGCAAACGTTCGCGGTCCTGTTCGGACCGGAGCGCGTCGGCGCGGTGCAGAACTTCTTGGAGGTGCTCCTCGAACTCTGGGTACGGTTGAAGGTCCCCATTTGGAGTCGTGGTTGGTTGAGGTTTCTCTGGGTTTCCAGAGGGAATGCTCGAGGGCGTTGGAGGCAACGCGCTCAAGGCATAAATCACCAGTTGTTGGTCTGTCCCCAGGTCCACTCGGACGATGTCTTCATCGTTGGTGGGACCGGCAGGGTTGACCGTAACAAGCTGAGATGGCCTGGTGAGTCTTCGGCCACCGGTGTCTTCAGTCAAGAACAAGTCCGATGGGATGTGTCCAACCACAGGCACCGTTAGAGTGAAGTCGTGGAAGTCGGAACGGATGAGCAGGCCCAGACGGGTCGCTTTTGGTATGCGAACGTCGTACGAAAGGGGGTTGTGAACCAAGATCAGAGTGGTGAGGGAGGCGTCCACGATGGGCGTGGCCTCCAAGAGTAACGACAGGTTCATGAACTCCGAAGAAGGTTGGAAGAAAGCGGAGCGAGCATTCAAGACCTGGTTAGCTCGTGTCACCAAGCGAACCGGAATGTTGATCGTGGTCGCCGGAGCGATCACTTCATCCTCGTTTAAGACTTCGCAAGCATCTGGGATGGTCTGTCCGGACTTCATGTTTGGAAGACTGGGAACACAAGCTAGAGGTTCCGAGTTGGTGAGGGACCAAAGCACGTTGTTGATGGTGTCCACCTGGACGGCAAGACGAACAAGCAAATCTGCACCCACGAAGAGGGTGTGAGGCGCGTCCGGGACAACCAAGAAGTAGTGGGTCAGTGAGTGCTGCTTCCACTGAAGGTTTAAGGCGCACACGCCCACTGCAGTTATTGTGAGAGGGGGTTCCGTGTTCAACGGAAACCGGCAAGACTTGGAGACGAAAAGCATGTTCGGGTCGAGATCTCGCAAGTTGTCAGCGAATGCTGCAGAAATGGCTGATTTGTCAGCCCACAAGGCGAGGACAGCGTCAAGAACAGGTGCACCTTGCACGTGGACACCTCCGATGATGCGCGGGGCGTACCCTGCATTAGGTGGGGGTGGGTCAAGGTCACAAAGAAAGGTGTCGTGGCTTCTCAGCCGGTCCTTTGTCGGGGACGCGAGGGGTCCTGCCTTGGACTGTGTCGTGTCCCAGCTCCCTGTGGGGGCGTCTGCTTCCCCGTGGGGTGGCTGCGCCCGAGTCACAGTGCAGAGCTGAGCCTGGTCAGGGCCCGAAGGAAATGTCGGCAGGGCCTGCCGCACCTGGGCCCAAATCTGGAGTCTCTGGTAGTCTATGATGGGTTGGAAGCGGAACAACAGGTCTTGGCCAATAAGAAGGGGGACTGACTCAATGGGTCCCACATAGACTGGATGAATGAATTCCATGGGGCCAATGGACCAGTGTACCATCGCGACAGATTCCAGCTTTGTGTTAGTAGGTGAGAAAGCGCTAACGGTGAGTGGGCACCGCCGTAGGCGGAGCGGTCGACTGTTAGCTTGTGACGCGGCGCGGAGTTGTTCGAACACCGTGTTGGACATCACCGTGATGTCCGCGGCGGGATCTACAAGGGCTTCGTAGGTTAGAGCTCGCTCCAGGGTGACGCTCAGATAGAATTTACGAGCCATCCCCCTGGTGGTGAGGTCACCTAAAAGCTGTTGGAACGGTCTCACGTCATCGGTTGATCGCGATACTTGCGGGTCTACTGTATTTGGATCAGCCTGCAGTACCAATATTGTTGAGTCAGAAGGCAGTTTAGTAGGTGTCTGAGTGTCGGCTACTGGAGGCCCCTCTGGTGACCTCTGCTGGTGGGTCACTTCAGTGGGCATCCGGCCGTCGGTTAGTCATAAAGGCGGGTCTTTTGACGAGTCTTTTGACAATTTCAGGAGTGCCTTCAATATGCCGCTGGCAACTGCGTGGTGGTCAGTCTCGGAGTCGGCTTGGCGGTTCCGGGACTCGCGGCAGGAATCGGTTGCTGGCGCGCGTTCGACTTTATCACGTTTTGGATGATAGCGCGAATCGGGCTTTCCTTTAGCAACTTTGGAGCGCCGGCGGTCGTCAGCTTGCTTTTCTCCGTCCGCTTTCTCGTCACGCGAGTAGTCGGTTTTGGAGCGCGGTTTCCGGTTTCGCGGGGCGCGGGACTGTTTCGACTTTTTGGATTTAGTCTGGTCTTCCCTCGGAGCAAAGGAGCAAGCTCCCTCCAGCTCTGAAGGAGGACCCACGTCCACTTTATAAATTCCTGCGTCGCCTGCCTTGGGGGCGGATAATTTTAGCTTTGCATAGCCCCTAGCTGCTAAGTCACGTAGCTGCGAGCTATTCAGTGTCTCAGGACACAAAGCCAGTCCCAAGTAGTGGTTAAGGTTTGGTTGGAGGTTTCGGACAAACAACGTTTTAAAACCAGAATCTTCCTCCATGTTAGGCTCGTTACGAGTCCCAAAATAGGCATCGCGAAGACGACTATAGAAAGCCTGAGGAGCCTCCTGCTTTCCCTGTTTGACGAACATGGCGACTTCCATGCCCGACAACCCAGGAGAACCGTCAAACTCGCGTGAGATGGCTTGGTGCAGTGCCAAGGGGTCAGACAACACATCAGCGGGCTGCCGTTCCAGCAGTCTGTTGACTGCTCGGCTGGACGTCATTTTGATCAAGTACAACTTATCTTCCACGGTTGCCATTGGGAACCGCTGGAGATGATAGTTGATGTCTTTCAAGTACTCTGTTGTGTTGTGGGACCCCCCTGGTTTCGGTTCGAATTTGGTTATATTTCGAGCCAGCTTGTCCAAATCTTTCCAGGCCACGCCCATTTGTCCCTCCAACGGGGGAGTCGACATGGGTCCACGTTGGAAACTGTCATCACCTGATGGCCCGAAAGCGTGTGGGGAGGCGGCCATTGGAGGTGCCAGGCCTAAAGCGGCGGTGGTCACTGGCGGCGTCCTCCAGGCGGTTCCGGACTCAGGTGGCAGTTTGAGCTGTGGTGCTGTGGCTCTGGGATCAGGAGGTCTGTGTGGGGGCGGAGCTCCCGGCCGGGAGGCTCCTCGGGAGACCTCATGCAACTGCTGCGCGCGTTGTAACTCATGTTTAATATGAGCTAACTCTGTCTCATATTCCTGCTGGCATTGTCGGAGGCGGGTAACCTCGGCTTCAGTCAATGCTAATTTAGTTCGCAGGTCATATGAGCGGTCCACTTCGGCATTACGTTCCTCCCTAAAGGTCTGTACCTGAACTTGGAGGCGCTTCACTTCATCGGTTGACTGAGCTAGCGACGAACTAACCCGAAAGTAATTAGCTTCTGCTAGCCGAAGTTGGTCTTTTGACGGTCGTTCAGTCAAGTCAGTCACCTCTGCTTTTAGTTTGTGAATTTCATTTGCCGCGGATCTCAGCAGTTTTTCTTGCTCTCGATTTGTCTCTTCGACGGTCGCGAGAGCTTGGGTTAACTCACCAATCTTTTGATGGGAGTCGGGAGTGAAAACAGACTCATCTGCATCACTGCCCAGATTTTCGGCTAGCGCCGCATCTGCGCGGGCTTCTGCCTCATCCAGCTGCGCTTTAACGTCATCCAGCTGGGTCTCCATGACCTTCACTCGGTCGTGGGCGGCTTCAAGCTGTGCCGTGGCATCACGGCTCTGCTGTTGTGCCATGTCAAGTTGGTGTTTCACTTGACAGTCCTCGGCATCGCTCAGCTTCAAGTGTGCGGCAAGGTTCAAAGTCAGACATCCGAGCATTCGAATGAGTGACTTGTCCTTTGGGGCTTTGGTCTCAGCGTCACTCATGAGCTGCGCGAGGTTATCATTTAGCGTATTGACATCCGCATCCCTAATAGACTCAGCGTATCCAGGTAAGAAGTCCTTGGTCAGCTTCTGCACCAGTTGAGCCAAGGTATCTAGGTTCTCACAGGGGCTGGGAGTCTCTCGGAGTGATGCCATATTGTCAATAGCTTTTTAAACGATCACACTTGTACTAGCGTTTAATAGTTAGTTAATCAGCGTACGCAGTTAGCTAACTACCGCTATCAAGTATTATCGTCAACAATACACACTGGGTTCAAATTATCAAAAGGGGAATTGCCACAAAAGCAAAAGATTTGTAGTGGGCTATGCAACCCACAGCTTACACTATAGTTGGGAGAAATCAATTCCAGTTATCAAAACAAACAAAAACAAACGGCAACAAAAAATAAAATAATAAATAAAGCAAAATAAAATAAAATAAAATAAAATAACATAATAATAATACTAACTTCAACTTGACTCACTCAGCAAAGAATAGCTTAAACGAGGGACAGGGTAACTCTAAAATGTTACAGCGGTCAATCCCAGAAGCTAAATCAAAAAAAAAAATTCAAACAAAAAATTTTTTTTTTTTTGGAAGTCGAGTTAAAAGTTGAAATTAAAATTAAATTAAATAAACAATAAAACAGAAAAAGGGGGAAATAAACTTAAAAGGGGTTAATAGTCTTAGTCAAATGACTGGTTACAGTGTCAGTACAGTTTCATGCAAATGTCCTGTGGACGGGGTTTTTGGGACACAAAAACTGCAGAACTATACAGAAATATTAGAGCTGCCTCTCTAATAATAGCTCATTCGAACTCACACCTTCTTATTAACTAGACACAACCGAAAAACAAAAACAAAAGAACAAACAAAAACAACAAAGTTAAAAATAATGGATAAAAATGAGAAGAAAACAAATAAAAGGGAAGAAAATAATAATAATAGTACTAGGTCTACCAAACCAACTAAACAAACACAAAACCTGAAATTAAGTGGAATGTTACGTCAAGAATATAGCTAGTTAGCCTAGTATGAAACTGGATAAAAGGGAATACGAAAAAAAAAAGAGGAAAAAAAGAAAAACACAATAGTGTAAATAGTTCCTTTGTATTAATTTGACCCAGCAGTATGTTTTGTTGATGCACCCGTAATTACTCTCACGCTAGGCAGCGTAAAAGGCTAGAATGCGGTCAGCTATTACTATAATCCTTAAACGCAAACAGTCAATTAAGCCTACAACTGCGTTTAATCGGACGTGGATAAATTTTTTTATTATCCTTGTGTACTAACGGTGACGACACTCACTAAGTACAACGCTCGACACGGAAAACAATTCAAAAAGCAATGTGAAGTGACATTGAATCAGAATTATCGCGGAGCAAGGACCACCGGCGTTAAAGCAGCAGTGGGGGGGTCAGTTGTCTATTGACAGCTCAAACGCTGTCTGACAGCTGACAACCTGCGAGACCCGCTCCCTTTCGGGGCGTCTACAGGCGTGGCTCAAACTCGCCAATGAGAAGGGAGGGGGAGGTACTCAACCACGCCTCCACGAGCCACACAGCTCTTCACAAGGACTATGGCGCCACCTTGTGGAAATGCGTACACGGTACAGGTAAGCAGCTAACGTCTTAGCGCTCTGTTAATCCGCTCGCCACGAGCTGAAACTTTGAGTCGGCGGCTACAAAAGCTCAGTCACGACTCAAACTTCTCCCACAAGCTAGGTGTAGGAGGAACACGGGGAAAGTGACTCGGACGTCGTTTACGTTGCTCGCGGTTAGCTACTCCGAAGCACGTAACTCGAGTCGGGTCAACGCGACGCACGTAGGCTGTCACGTGACTTCCCACAATTTCCGGAAACACAACAACACAAAGACAAACAACTTCAAATTCAGCCAGCTGAAATTTAAAAGTTGCACAACTCGAGTTCTATCACGTACGTTTTCAAATACAAGCCACTATTTTTTCAAACGGTGACCGGCTCTTACTTTTATTCCAACAATCAATCCCGTTACTCTCGTTTACTTATAGCACGTCACTCCGTGGTAACACACGCAAGATGGCGGCTAACCAGACGCTCGATTCAAAGCTGAAGGGGAAAGTCAGTGCAGTTCTATGTAAGAAGAAATGTTTACCTTTTTGCACAGAGATAAATGATTAGGTACACTACGTGAAATGCGTTTTACTTTTCACGTCCAAAGTCTTGTGTTTTCGAGTGGATCTTCTTATGTTTTGTAGCCTCACACGGCCGGCACCATTATGTAGCGATAATTGGGTCGTCTTTTGGACGAATTAATAATCTGGACGTTACAGAGGTAAATTGTATTTACCTCAATAACCTCTGGGGCACCACGTTTGTTTTGCTTCGTATTAACAGGAGCAAACAACGACCAAAATCCTTCTTTTATCAGTCATTGATAATCTAAAGTCGCCACACTCGATATTCAGTGGTTCGTTGTACTAACAAAAGAATAATAATCCACTCGGAAACACAGATGACTTAGGCGGAATAAAGTTTATAAAACATGCATTTATTCACGATTGCTACACTACAGAATCAAAATACTGCCTATCTAACTATTCTACCGTCAGAAGAAAAGAAATAAAATAAAGCGAATGAAAATAAGGAAGGAATGCGAATGAATAAAGAAACAGGGAAAAGAGAAAATTTGACCTGCCAGATTTGTGATGTTTCAAACGTAAGTGGCACACAGTGGATACGCCGAGGTAGAAATCAAGCGCACTTACGAGCCCTGGAGTTGCGTAGCAACGAACAGAAGTGGCGGCCTTTTTGACAAGGGGGAAAAAAAGAGTCAATGTTCGTTGAAAAATGCAAGGAAAAAAAAAGGTTTATTCCACAGGTTAGCGAGGGAGCCGCGCCAGGGGCCTGACGTAGTTGCGCGGCTCGTCCCTTGATTGGTTGGTGATCCGGCGAGGTTGATCCTCGCCGAGGTTGGTTCTGCTGGGCAGCTGTCCGAGCTCAGGTGTTGCAGCTCGGTCAGTACGCGCCTGCGTACGGGGAAGGCCAGCCGTTGGAGGTGCGTTGGCACTGCGGCGGAGCGCCACCGAGTAGCAGGTGCGGTGCGCGGCTTAGGTGCACAACCTTGAGTCCGGCGGTGCGTTGCAAGTGTACCCGGGACCGAGAAGGTCGGGCGGGTGAGCACCGATAGTGGAACAAAAAAACAAAAAAACGAAAGAGTCTTTAGTCAGCGTTGCAGTTTGCACTTGCTTTGGCGTGGCGTGGCGCGAGGATCCGATCTCGTTAACGGATCCTGCCAGGAAAGAAAAAGCCACGTGGTTTGCAAGTTTCTTAGACAAAGGGTTCGAGCAGCCTGGCTGGCCCACTTGCAAGTCGGGCCAGAGTTTTTGGAAGAGGCTTGTGAGAGCCGGAACAGGCAAGAGAGCAGGAGGGCAAAAAAAAGAAGAGAGCGGGCAGTGGTCTGCTCGTGTTTTTATAGTCTCTGGGTGGGGCGAGCAGGTGAAGGCACACCCTTCTGTTCGCTCGCGCAGACTCTCAGAGGAAAATTATTAAAAAGATTAATAATTTGGCATTAAATTTGGTCAGTCTGGCAAATCAGTTTTCCCACACAACCCGTTTAACACACATTGTAATTAATGCATCATAAACTAACTTGTGAGGTAACTTCTACTTGTCTAATCTGACTGAACTGAGAGACATTGATTATCTTTCATTCTTTATGGAGTACACATGAAATAGGATGTTCATACACACAAAGATATAACATGAATCATTCGTAGTTCAGTTGTCTGTCAAGAATTATCATGATATAAATGTGTAAAATGCGGTTACTTATGTGAATTGTCACTAAGGATAGTTCCAAGTTTCGCCACTTGGAGGTGTTGTTGCTCCATCTAGACGTTCCGGGAAGGGCGAGGCGCCAGAGTATCCTTTTGTGATTGATAAGAAGTCATGAACATTCCTTTGATCGGTCATTTGTGTATTCCAAACCATTGGAGCCATTTGTTCGGGCTCCGAGCAGACTGCTTGAAATACACTCCTTCGGCAGACGCATGAATTCCTTTGTCACCTGGTCAGCGGCTTCAAAAGAGTTTTGTTGGTGGCAAGGACCACCTGTAGAGCTGACCAGGCTGGATCCTGTCTGGGCATTGGCATATTCATGCACTGCAGAGAATTTGCTTCAGGAGAAGCAAACTTAAAAAAAAAAATTAGAGGGTGAAATGGACCTAGGCAATAGTTGTTACAACTATAAAACCTGAACCACGAAATATATGAGAGAAAATTCTGATTCATTACTTTTATAAACTGTCAAAAATATAAGAATAAACAGACATCAAACATATTAGTATTTCCAAAATCTGAAAGATCATTTGCCACTATTAATAAGTTATAGGTGTCTCTCCTTTCTCAATTGGAGCGATCTTGCAAGGTCGCTGGAATGGAAAAGCCATCAGCTGGGTGATAAAACTGCTCTCTAATCGATTATCCGTGCAATGCATGTGTCAGATCATATACGTCGGGGTTTTAATGGGAAAAAAAAATATACACTTATGAAATAGAGGGCTCAGAATATCTTGTATTTAATATGATACGTTTGGCTTTATCACTATAAAGCCAAACGTATCATATTAAATGTCAATTTAACAATGTTAATGTTAATTTCTGACCATTATTTATGTCTGCATATGCATTCAAGCTAATTTGTCTCAGATGTTGACATGGTGGTTATTAACGCTTTGACTGCCAAAAACGTTTAATAACGATTAGTAAAATCACGATGTATGCTGCCATAAACGTCAAATGACGTTTTGTTTTTTTCTTTGTTTTTTTTTTTTAAATCAATGGGCAGTGCAACGTCTAAGTGCAGCGCTGCCTGGTCAATGGCTTGTGGAATCAAAAACAGCCACTAACTACGGCCAGCAGATGGCAGCGTTGTATCTCTTTTCAATGGACTCCCGGTGTATGAAATTACAATGAAACATGACAAAATCTGACGAAGTAGAACGTTTGCAAGAAGGACGTGAAAGTTTTTTTTGATAACGTGAGGCAGTAAAAGAGTTAAAATGGCCACAGATTAGTGCATATAGGCTGGATTTCCTTCTATAGTTTTCAAATACGTGAAAGGAATTTACAGCCACTCCGTACAGCCAGTGGTTCATCACAAAACATCAAAAGAATTGCCACGTCTTCTGCGGTGGACCTGGCAGACCCGATACTGATGTTTAGAGGCTGGCAGCAGGAATAATTGAGATATATCTCAAGTCAAGAGGGAGATGGAAATGTTGGCAAACATGAACACTGAACTGGATTCTTTCATCAAAGAAAAGCGGAACGGCACGAGTTGAACCGACCTTGGTGAAAACAGCTCAGATTGAGGCGGGGAGGGGAAACGCAGCCGATGCGAAAGAGAGCGGAAGCTTCAAACGAGGCAGCGATGACGGCGGCGAGACAAAAAGGACGTGATGAGGAATCGCTTCAATTAGGCAATATGGGCCAATCACTCTCAATCAAAACATTTCTTTTTTTTTTTTCCCAAAAGTCCTTGTCAAAGAATATAACGCCCCCTGTGGCTGGGCAATACAATCTAATCTGATGAATGCCATCGAGAGGGGCTTTAGTAAGGCATCAGTGTTGATTACAGCTATTTGCAGAGAGTGAGCCACAGGAGATTACTGGGCAAACAGACTGAAAGTGTGGAGGGTGAAAAAAGAAATGAAGGGAGAATGGCTACAGTAATTATAAAATATGTTATATATTTTATATTATACAACACAGTAATAGTTCAGCCTGTTACAGCATATAGTAAAATGAAGATGGGGTGATGGCGCGGTGAATACTGAGTGCGTTTTCAAAACAGCAGGATCAATGATGTCACCGGGATGTTTCCTTTGTACTTTGAGCTTGTGCATTTTGATGACAAAAAAAAAAGAAAAAAGAACTGCAATCACACTGCGACAGCACTTCTAAAAAGCCTTTGTCAGACTACCACCCAAAAACAACGACCCGCGTGCAACATATTCACAAAGGAGGTCTATCTAAATGACAAAATAATAAATGATCACAGTACAGGAGGTCTCAGAGTTACGGACATCCGACTAGATTCGAACAAACACTGCCTGATGGACATAAATGTTTGGAAAATGCCATATTGCATTTGCAAATTTGTATCCTTACAGTTCCTCTTTCTGCCGCAAGCCTTGCCGAGCAGCAATGCTCCATATGCACGTTTCCGACACTCGTCTAGCATGAGAAGAAGAGGAAGGCCACTCAGTCCGTTGGCCAGCCGCCGTTAATACCGCAAAGAAGAAGTAGGAGGCATATCAACGTCACTGTAAAGGTAAGCTCCAGCTTGATACTACTTTGGTGCTTAGTGACATAAATGACATACATTTTGTTGACATATATCCTGTTCCTGCTTTTCTTTTGGCACCACACGAGAATATTGTTTTAAATGGCCTAAAACGATGAATTAGAGATTGAAATTTAATATGACATGACTTATGAATAATTCAGCTTTAAAACCCTCTCAGAACACATTGAGTTCGTGCCTTGGGGGACCTGTTTGTGGTTATTATTTTTTGAGCCTTTGTAGTTCAAGTCTGGTTCTTTTATACATGCATTGACCCTGAAATATATGAACTCATTCACTCCCAACCATTTTCACTTAAGTGTTTTCCTGGATGTTGACTGATTTTTCAAGGTCCGTGAAATATTATGTTCTATTGCTATGAAAATATGGAACATTGTTTTAACATGGCGTGGTTGATCTCTTATACTCTGCTGCCACTCAACCATTTTCTGCAGTCGAGAGACTGCATCAAAGCCTTCTCTATGCTCTGGCATAAAAAAACGTATAAGTACGTCTTTGGGACACTTAAAACATTTAAAATATGACGTATTTATACGTTTTTGGGAGCTAATGAGTTAAGATACTGTGATGTAGCGACACTGCTTCAATAAAGAACAGACATATGCACATACAGTATTTTGTCAAACAGCAGTAGAGTTTTGATCAATTCAGTGCCCTGAGCAAGAACTGACCTGGATCAATGAGAGTATCAACATGCATGTCATACATCTGGTTAGGTGCACTAATCGCACTAGTCGCACTAATTTAACTCATTCACTGCCAGCACAGGACAAATGGATATTTGACGTGTTTAGCCGTCAATGGCAGTGAATAAGTTAAAAAAATTTAGCCAGCTCTATCATTTAAGCTGCCACTGTACATGGCTAAAAAAATTCCGTTTCTAAAATCATCCCGATATGACTACCGCAGATTGGAAACAGCGGTAGCAGAACATAAAATTGCAAATAATACAACATCTAAATGGCCCATAATTGCAAGTACTGCTTTTTTTTTTTTTTTTTGCAATTGCAATATTTCACAACATTGTGAAGCAGCAGGTGCACTATAATTTCACAGTGCCGCGCTGCCACTGCAATAGTTCGTCATTCCGCCCGCCTTCCCATATTCCTCTTCTCAGTGGGTGTTAATTACATGGATTGAAATATTATTACAGCATCAAAATGAAGCTAGCTATTGTTGATTAGGACCCACGACGCTTTTGTACAGTGTGACTGACAAGTGAATGTTGACAGATGGACAACACCGCATGCAATACCGAATTTTATCCAAACAATATGCTTCAGAAAACCTGCATCTTGTTTTGATGATTTATTATACCCGTTGCAGACATCATGTCGTTCTTTCGATCACAAACAAATTGAGAACGATTCGGCAGTGCTTCTGCTGGTGGGAGCTGAACAGTCCACACGATTTTGCCTTTCAACAATCAGACTTAATTGACAAACATTTTTACGATTGGTTATATTATTATCACTACATGAATGGATGGATGAATATTATATATACATTCAAGCATTCCTGTAATGATCAATAGGAGAACATTTGCACTTAAATGCATTTTTTTTGGTAAACTGGTTGTATTAAAGCGAGCTAAAAATAGCTCCCGTAACATATTTGTCGAAATTCCATGACAGCTATTGCTCGTAGCCATACTTGCCCGCAAGGAGCTAAGTTGTGACATCACCACGTTGAAAGCCGACTTGGCTCAACCGTCTTCCCCAATCCATTGCGGCATTTTTCGGGCAATTTTTTGAAAAGCTGACCATGCACCTTATAATCCGGTGCGCCTTATATATGGATCAATATTGAGTCGCAACAGGTCTCGCTGTCAAGACGCTATCGGTGACCCTGCGCGATCGCTGACGCTCATGCGCAGAAGATCCCGCCATCTTGGATCGCTAGCTAATACTAATACTTTACCTCAGAGAAAATAATAAAACAGCTGTTTATTTATTTTGGGAGTGAATGAAGTTGTCAGAAAGCTGGTTTGTAATCTATTCATAAAGTTTGACTGACCTATCTGACTGTTTTGTTGACATTCCCATTAGCGCAGCACCATCTAATGGATGCATAACGTAACGCCAGCCTCTACTGTAGGGCCTTATATATGGAAAAAGTTCGAAAATATGTCATACATTGAAGGTGCGTCTTATAATGAGGTGCGCCTTATAGTGCGGAAAATACGGTAATCATTCAACCGTGCAACAAATCACATTAACTCATTTACTCTCAATAGCGTATAAATACGTTTTTTTAATGCTCTAAGTGTCCCAAAGACGTATTTATACGTTTTTTTGTTGTTGTTTTTTATGCTAGAGCATACAGAAGGCATTGATGCAGCCTCTCAATTGCAAAGAACGGTTGCAGAAATGGTAGTTATTACACAAACGGCCAGCAGGTGGCAGCAGAGCAAAGGAGATCAACCAGGGCCATCTAGAAAAAAAAGCTCAATTACTTACAATTTTAAATAGATTTGCAAAAACTGATGAAACTTCTAATGCTAATTGCTGCAAAACGGAAACAGATAGAAACATACTTTTTTTTCCTGATGAAAGAAGAGACTTTAATCTTAGGTTCCATGCTTTTATAGCAATAGAACACAATATTCTGTGGGCCTTGCAAAATCAGTCAAAATCCAGTAAAACAGCCGGGAGCGAATGGGACTGCTTCTGTGAAAATGGCTGGGAGTGGATGAGTTAAATGATGCAATGCAATGTCAAGAACAACGACTTATATTACATATTTATGAACCACAGCACATTAAAGCAAGCCTTGTTGGCTAATGCCTCATAATTTTCCCAGTCAAAAATGTTTGCGCCAAATCAATAGAAGTTCACCACATGGGTGGCTGTTTATCTTTGGCGGGTCTTTGGAGAGCAATCATAATTCATGCTACTTCTCATTATTTATTCATCAAAGCTCCCCAAGAACAGACACAGGCTTCGTAATTAAGTCTGAATCAAACACTGTAGCTTATCTAATTATCACACACTAAAAGATTGTCGTCAACGTAATAACCTGCATTAATTAATTATCAGAAGCTGACGTTTTCTAATGAGTAGTTACCAGAGACAGATATGTGAGGTGACACCACAAATGGTGGGGGAGGGTTTGAAATAAGTAAACATTTTTTTTATGTGTGTGTGTGTGTGTAAAACATACGCCTTGGCAGGAATTCTCTTCTTTCATAATAATAATAAAAAAAAAAAAGAGATTCAGCAATCACAAAGGCAGCAGACAAACTCAATTATAAAAGCAATAGAAATGCTTTGGACTATAGAAATGCTCCATGAAAAGCTGAGGGGGTTGGATCAGTGCAGCGTCTGCAGATTATGTCGCACTGTTTGGAACATCAAACAAACACAGGGAGGTCTCACAAAAAGAGGCTCTTTACCAAACACGCCATCACAACAAGAGATGCTCAGCAATGGTAGAGGAGAGGATATTATCAGTTTTTTTTTTTTTTTTGGGGGGGGGAACAAATGTTTTCATAACCAAAACGGTGGGATAAAAATGCCAGGCGATTATAAAAAGCTTTAAAAAATAAAATAAAATTCTACTGAGAGTCAGAGGCGACTAGAAAAGCTTCCTCTGCTACCATTTAAGACTTTCCGTCCACATTTTGACAGTAAAGGTGCTCCTTTAGAGCCCTCCAAGTGATAATGGCACCCAAGTGACATTTACGGTTTCTCTCGACCCGTTCCCTGTCGCCACATTTGACCTCAAATGCAAAGTTACATCTCCCGCCCTCCTTCCGCCAACTCACGCAGGTGAAATCGGACTTCCGAGTAAACCTTGTCCGCCACCATCGCGCTACTTATTCATCGTCCTGTCACTTTGTTTCAAGAATCGAGATAGCTTTTCGACCCGCGTGGGGGCGCGAGCTCACTATCGCCTTGATCACAGCGTCGCCCGCCTACCGTGTGTGTGCGCGTGAGCGTGCGTGGACGTGTTTGGGCGCCCACCTCGAGAAAATGTAATTTATTTCCCGCCACATTGGCAAAGCCCCACCACCCCCCCACCCCCTCCTCCTGTCAGCTTGCCAGGCCTCCCAGTGGAGGTTGACAGGCCAAGCTGCCAGCAACTGGCCATTTCAAATAGTTAAAAAAAAAAGGGGACACACGTGTCACATTCCCCATGATCGTGCTGACATTGTCAAACTGACATTTCTTTAACAAGACTCTCCTAACTAACTCGGTGTCGGAGTTGAGTGCGGCGACTTAAAAGCTGGAGACTGTCAGTCACAAAAAAAAAAGTGGAAGCGAGCACACACAGAGTGGCACGGACGGAACACCTTTGCTGCAACCGACTCAGCCATTGGCCTCAAGCCATCTCGTATCGACGATGGGCTTCATTAGACACACGGTGTTCTTTTGTAATCTCTCACTGCCCTTACCCTAGCTACAAAAGTGTGAACGTGACATTGTTTTATCACTTGGTGCAAAAACACTGCACACTTTAATAGATTACACTGGAGTACAAGTTGTTAAAAAAAAACAAAAAACAAACGTAAAAAAAATAAAATTGTATGCTAATTAACACTAAATTGGGATGCTGATTCACATACAGAAGGCTTTGATGCAGCCTCTGAACTGCAGAGAAAGGGTGAAAAAAAATGGTAATAATTACAAACATGCCTAGCGGATGGCAGCAGAGTATAAGAGATCAACTAGGGCCATGATGAAAACAAACTGTACTGCATCCATCCATCCATTTTCTTGACCGCTTATTACTCACTAGGGTCGCGGCGGGTGCTGGCGCCTATCTCAGCTGGCTCTGGGCAGTAGGCGGGGTTACACCCTGGACTGGTTGCCAGCCAATCGCAGGGCACACAGAGACGAACAACCATCCACACACACGCACACCGAGGGACAATTCGGAGCGCCCAATTAACCTGCCATGCATGTCTTTGGAATGTGGGAGGAGACCGGAGTACCCGGAGAAGACCCACGCAGGCACGGGGAGAACATGCAAACTCCACCCAGGAAGACCGGAGCCTGGACTCGAACCGGAGTTCTCAGAACTGGGAGGCGGACGTGCTCACCACACATCTACCGTGCCGCCCGAAAACAAACTGTTTCCCTACAATTCTAATCAGATTTGTGAATAATAATGAAATGTATCTATATTGTAATGCTAATTGCTGAAAAATGGAAACAGATAGTGAAAGAAGAGGCTCTAATCTTTCATTTGGTAGGTTCCATGTTTTTATAGCAATAGAACACACTATTCTGTGGGCCTTTCAAAATCAGTCAAAATCCAGTAAAACAGCCGCGAGCGAAGGGGGTTGCGAAATGTGAAAATGGCTGCAAGTAAATGAGTTAAGGGTAAATGAATTGATCAATGTTATCACGGTTAGTACGCGTCACTTTTCCTCATTTGCATGAACACTCTTCACTTTCTCAAACAGCACATGATGGAATGAAGGTCCGACCTGACTCTCTCTCACTTCACGTCCGATGTTCAAGGTCATTTGGGAATTCCCATTGAGAACATGTGCTCTAAAGTGAGACAGCATGGATTATTTACAGAAACGTTCCTGCTCTGGGATCACAATGCACTACACTTAAAAGGAGTATACTGTATGTTTTTTTTTTGGTTTTTTTTTTTTGGAGTGAGTGAATCTCTTTAATATTCCGCCACTTCTGTCAGAAACGCTCACATCAGCCACTGCACACTGTCTGGCTGAGAAAGATTCAAGCAATAAATATACAAACACAATACCAACCACATCCTTGCAATTGGCTTTCCTGTCATGCAAAAACTGCACACTGGCTTGACAGGTCCTCAATGGATTACAAAGTGTAGCGGGCTTGGCTGGACGCTGTTTGCTTGGCCCCCGCTTTTGCCGCTGGCAAATTCATCGCATTCTCTGCATAAGTTTTCTTAAGGAAAACACGTCATGGGCGCTTCCTGCTGTAGCACAAAACATGCTTTTTTAAAAATAATTACCGTATCAAGGGGAAAAAAACAGTGTAGCATAGAAGTAGTATGACCCAATGGTGTCATTATTATCAAAAGGTATGCAGTTGTTTTCCTTAACGGTGTGATTAATTCATGAACGCATCATTAATGCAAGAATGTCTCGGGGCAAAAGGCAAAAGCTCGGTCAATGTGAAATGAAATACAAGAGGAGGTTGTTGAAAATTGCGCTCTAGCTTACGCATAAAGAAAAAAAAAAAAAAAATAGAGCTAGCTTCATCAGATGCACTTTTGTACAATGATGTTGACCTCTCATTCTCTCTATCTACTTCATTCACCAAAGACTTCACATTATTTTGATTCTTGATTGCATTTAATCTCCCCTTTTTTTTTTTTCCTTTCACTCTATTAATGGAACCCACTCACCCACTCCCGCTATCTTTCTCCGGCGTGTGAGACAATCACCGCACTAAACCCTACGAAAGCAAGCAGTAGAATAACAATGGCATAAAAGCATCATCCCGTTATAATAGCGAGCAGCTGCTATGAAGTCGACATGGCCTTCGGGGACGTCGTAGCTTCTCCGCAGTGACTCGCAAATACATTTTGGCAGGGGCTGATTTGGAAAATGTAAGGCTGGAAGTGAATCGCGAACGTTTCACGAATATCCTCAATCGCGCACATCCGCCGCTGTGTAACGGCACCCTGCTGTTTTATAGTGATGCGCGCACTTTTGCAAGAGGCATCAGATGTTTGATCCGGATTCGGATGATTCAACGTGTGAGGTTATTCATTCAGCATATGCGCTTTCAGTAGACTGTATCTCAACCCGCAGACAAGGTAGGTGCTGAACAGCATGAAAAGAAAAAGGCCTTGCTTGCTCAGTCTGAGGTTTGTGGTCGACAAAACCTGTGCCATCTGAGGCATTTATGACGCACGACCTGTACTGTACTTATGCTTCTTTCTCTTTTGTTTCGTTAAACTCCCTTTGTCTGCGACTGGTTGGCAACCAGTCCAGGGTGTAACCCCGCCTACTGCCCAGAGCCAGCTGAGATAGGCGCCAGCAGCCCCCGCGACCCTTGTCAGGAATAAGTGGTCAAGAAAATGGATGGATGGATAAACTCCCTTTGTATGGAGGACCAAAACTGCCAAAATTCAAAATAAATAAATGACTAAATAAATAAATAAATAAATAAATGTCTAAAAGTGAAAAATGAATATAAAAAAAATATATAATTCCAAAATTATATCTAAAAAAATTAATATAAATGGAAATAAATACGTTTTTATTTTCACTTTTCGTCATTTATTTATTTATTTAGACATTTATTTAATTATTTAGTCATTTATTTATTTATTTAGTCACTATTTATCTATTTATTTAGTCATTTATTTATTTATTTATTTCGTCATTTATTTATTTATTTATTTATTTATTTATTTTGAATTTTGGCAGTTTTGGGCCGTACAGCCAAGTGGAAATGTTATTCAAATGAGGGGGGCGGTCCTAAGCGTGTCTTGGGTTGGACAAAGGTATGGAGGACCAAAACTGCCAAAATTCGAAATAAATAAACGACTAAATAAATGTCTAAAAGTGAAAACAAAAATGAATATAAAAAAAATATATAATTCCAAAATTATATCTAAAAAAATAGAAATAATAAAATATAAATGGAAATAAATCCTTAAAACTTTTTGTCATTTATTTATTTAGTCATTTATTTATCTCTGTATTTAGTCATGTATTTCTTTATTTCGTCATGTATTTATTTATTTATTTATTTATTTATTTATTTATTTGGAATTTTGGCCTGTTTTGAGCCGCACAGCCAAGTGTAAATGTTATTCAAATGAGGGGACGGTCCTAAGCGTGTCTTGGGTTGGACTCCACCGTTGCAAACTGCCTGTCATTGGCCGAGTGAGCAGCTCGCCGAACAAGGAAGTCTCGCCGCCTTGCAATCGAGCGCTCCAGCAATGGACGACGCTTCTTTTCGTTCATACTCAGTATAGATTTTGTGGAGAGCTCATCAGCTGCAGATCTGAGAGAGATGAGGCCCAGTGCGTGTTTGTCCGTTCAGAGAAAAAACAAGACTCGGAGAATGAAGACAAAAAAGAAACAACACAGGAGAAAAGAGTCAGTGTGCAAAAAGGGGAATTGTGGAGGCAGCATGTCAGCCGCTGATAAGGGCATTAGTCTGCCCCCTGTGGGCCAGTGGGGGTGACTGACACTGCAGAGGCACTACTTTGCAGATGCACATGCGCACACACAGTGTCCGCCTTATTTTGTCAATTCAATTCGAAGAATATTTATGTAGCACAGAGGTCACGGAAGTCAGACGAGCGTCCGGCTCTCGGGTTGAAGTCACGGCGCTTGCCGTGACTTCAGTGACCTTCCTCAACAAGTTTTCAACATAAATCTATTGAAGGGGGAAGTCAACCCAAACATTTGACTTGTTCTATGGATCCCTAATAGTCTAAACAAGATAAATGGGTGAATATTGCATATGTGGTGCAGAAAATAAATTATAGGGCTGGGTTTCGATTCTAATTTCCTCAATCAATTCGATTTCAGGTCACATGATTTCAGTTTCACTTCACTTCAATTTTAAATGTCAAGTACATGACAAAAACTCCACAAATATCCACAAATATTACATTGCAAAGTAAATTTTGCCGAGGATGTAACTGGTCAAATGATTTAGTTTGTTAATAATGAAAGTAACACGTGTTATAATCACTTAAGTGTGACACAAACATGGACATCAGCAAGGATGAGATGAAAATATTTTCATAATTTAATTTAATAAAGTAAAAAGATTCAGATTTGTCTTAACGTGCAAGAAGTCAGGTCTTTCAGAAATGTAAGAAAATACTTTAAATTCATGTGAACAGTAAATTTCAAGAAAAAAGAAGAGCATCGTCTACCTCCCGAGTTGGGGGAGTTGTTTAAAAGTGACACTGAGGATGAAGATTTCATTGGATTTAGTGATTTGGAGTGAAACTGATAGTTTGGTAAACTTGTTAGCATGTTCTTTATGCCAGAGTTATATGAATAACTTGTAGTGATGGGAACATAATTCACCCACGAAACGTTCCGGGTGGGAAGGTTTTGTTATGTGGAAAAGGGGAGTTAGCCTGTTAGCTTCTCGCTGAGTGGGGAGTTGCTGTGAAGACCTCAGAAGCTGATGTCAATAAAACGCCAGCCTTTGGCTCCGCCCTTCAACACTCCGCCTCCGACTCCCGTCACTGATCGCTACAAACTCTTAATGTGTTACGTCGTTGCCGACATTAGCAGGCATGTCAGTCATGTAACGTTAGTATACCGTACGCTTATTCAGCCTGTTGTTCTCTCTTTTATTTTTATTTTAAATTGCCTTTCAAGATGGCATGTATGTTTTTGGTGTTCGATTTTACCAAATAAATTTCCCCCCAAAATGCGACTTATACTCCAGTGTAGGGGTGTGAATTGCCTCGTACCTGACGATTCGATTCGTATCACGATTCACAGGTCACGATTCGATTCGATACCGATTAATCCCGATACAAATTTATAAGTCGATTGTTGCGATTTTTTTTCCTTCAAATTTAGAAAATACTAATCAGTAAGCTTGTAGAGTGTAAGATTTATATGAAAATGTATTATTTATTTATCTGAAATTTCAGTCTTATAGAGGTTGTAATCTGTTTCATGTTTGAACAGCATTAAAATAAAAATATTAAGGCTTAATGTTCCGTTCATATAACATTCTTCCATGCTCAAGGTGTGAATCCTAACCCGAAGTCAGACGTTTTGTTGAATATTTTTCCATTAAAAATGGAAGTTTAAAAATCGATTCACACACAAAAAAAAAGAAAAAAAAAAAGGTAATGATGATAAGACGTTGAATCGGTAAGACTACCGAATGAACAATTCTGAGCTCTTAAAAAAAAAAAAAAAAAAAAAAAAAAAATAAATCGATTTTTTTTTTTATTGAATCGATTCGAGAATCGCGCGATGTAGTATCGCGATATATCGCCGAATCGATTTTTTTTAACACCCCTACTCCAGTGCGACTTATATATGTTTTTTCCTTCTTAATTATGCATTTTTTGGCTGGTTCGATTTATAATCCGGAGCGACGTATAATCCGAAAAATACGGTACATATTTTCTGTAATTAGTAGAAGAATATTTAATTGTTCTGTCTGTCACTCTATGTTGCTAACATAGATTCCAAAATGAGTCAAACTGAATAATTTTCCATGCTACACCTGAGGATCTCAGACGGCGCACTAGTCGACATATTAAAAACACTGACGTGTAATTTTACATGCAGACAGCTCTTACTTACAACAAATGAATCATCCTCTCGTGTTGCGAAGCGAAAGAGTGCAAAGATGTGGGCCAAGGCTGTTGCATCTCAAGGGAATTTGTCTACTTTCATGTCAGACATGGGATCCATGTTAAATGGAACGAGGTCTTGTATTTGCCAAAGCTAATTGACAGCGGGGGGGGGGCCACAAATGGAGCCAACTCTAAACAATGCTCCAGATCTCGTATTCGTCAGTGAGCGCTTGAAGGACATCTAATCTGTGCTTCTAAAACTGCACGGCAGCAGCGCGCTCAATCGGGCTGCAGCCAACTCTAAATTATGGATTACTGTAACAAACTGTTTGCAATGTTGTCACACGTGCCGCAGCAATCCGACTGCAGCTCAGTCAACACGCGGATGAGCCGTTGACGGCGAATGGAGAAAGGTTGGAGGAAGTGGAGGAAGGAAGCGCACCAGGGGGACACGAGACGAGATCAATGCCAGAGAATTACAGAGAGCCATCTTGGGAAAGAAAAAAGAAAAAAAAGAAAGATATTTCTCCGAGATTCTCACACTTATTATCATTGGTTAGAGGCCGACGGAATGAAGAGGAGCGTGAGCGTGGGCCGTGGCAGATGGATGACGAGGTACCAGGAGGCTTGGGGCGGAAACCTCCAGAGCCTTTCTAAGCTGGTTAGTCAGAGTGCAACGGCCACACAAGACTCCGTGAAGCGCAACCAGTCAAAGGAGTATAAAATACCTGACCAGGAAGGAACGGGAATGTAAAACGGAATGTTCGGCAGCAAGCGCATAGAAATGAGCATAATAGGTTTCAGATCATCTGTCAAATTAAATTTGGGTTCAAATGGGCAGAGGAATGAACTCCATCCGAATATAGCATCACAATATATTTACATTTAATTTGGTGTGTATGAAATCTTTCTCACATCTACTTTATACTTTATCATTTATAGCAAGGGAGCAAGGTAAACTAGAGTATGTACACATAGTCTGTTGTTAGATTAGGGATCTTCATGACTAGATAGTTGACTTGAGCTAGGCCATTGTGTCGCTGTTATTTGTCCTTGCTTGGCGCCTTTCTATCTGTCTGCATTCTGACAATACGTATCCAGTAAAAAAAAAAACAGTTAACACATTCTCACATGGGGACGTTGAGCCGTTCGCCCATGTGGGCGGGCGGCCTAGACAGTATAAGTGCGGGGACGATTTTGAGTAGATCAGTTCCTCTTCTCGCATACTAATATTTTATCATCTTCTCTCGTATAAGTGTGTTATCAAAATATGAACTATGCTTTGTTAAAAGTGCAGCACATGGACTTGGCTGTCTGCCTCACTCTGCACTGCTTGCACAAGCTGAGAGTGAGTGACATCGGAGGATGACGGCTGACAGGGCCGTGCCTCAATCTCCTGTGCCATTTGGGAAGCCAAAAGGTGGCCGAGTGTGTGGGGGCGACTGGTGGGGACAGTGCGGAATTCTTCTTGGCAGCATATACTTTCTTCAAAATTACAGTCCCCACTGGCCCAAGTTAGTCATGTTTGGGGCCTCCTCTCGTCTGATGGTTGCTGGATAATGACCTTATTATGATCGCGCTTCCTCGGCTTGTCAATCCTGGCCTGCAAAAGTTGTTCTAGCTCGGGGCAAAATAAAGAAATTAAAATATATTATACTCAAAAGCCGTCACAGAAGTCATTCTTTCTTATCAAGCATAGCACTATGGGCCTATTTTTTTTTTGCAATTTTGCAAATTTCCCCATTGTGGGGCTAATTCAAGTTATTTTATTAGATCAGGTAGGATGAACAAGAAAAGAGGGTAACGAGCTAAATTAGCAGGCTTTTGATGACGATGAATCTGCTCTTTTTTTTCTTTGAGCCAACACAAGACCTTGCTTCAACTCAAGTGTCACAAATGTAATTTTCATGACAAAAAAAAAACCTCTCCATTTGAACTAATGCTCATTTTATTCCACCTGAGGTTCTGTAATATAACAAAAAAGTGTACATTAGTTCAAAACCTAATGTGAACTCTAATGACATCTACGTGCCGTTAATATCTTTTTCAGAAACCAATATTTAGGAATATTTGGGTTTTGAAAGGCCATATGAATGCGCAAAAACTCAAATATGCCCGAATAAAACCCTTTTTCTAACATTAATATTTGGCAATTTCATTACTCCTTTGAATGGAAAATTTACACAAGAGGGGTCAACAAATCTGCAAATACTCAGAAGCTTAAATCATGCCCCTTTAATATTTATGTATGTGTATACATATTTAATCTCAGTTGTGGGACATAAATCTGCATTAAAAATGTTGGTATTGAAGCACCCAATATGTTTCTCAAAAGAAGTGAGCTCACAACTGCGGATGCTGTTGCTCTAATATGTAAAGTGGTAATAAGCGGGAATTACACGAAAGCATGAATTGAAATGTCAGGCTTGTCTAATTGTGGCAAAACTATTAACACGCATTTCGACAAAACACTGGGGATAATCGCCATTCGGACTTTCAAAATTAAAAGAAGATTAGAAAGGACTTTCATAACAAAGTCAAGCAGAATTTTGGTTCAAATGGGGGGCAGAGGAATCAACTACATCCCAATAGAGCATCACAATATATTTACATTTAATTTGGTGTGTATGAAATCTTTCTCACATCTACTTTATGCCTTATCATTATAGCAAGGGAGCAAGCTCAACTACAGTATGTACACACGGTCTGTTGGCTGTGTTTGTTTTTCTGACTCAGCAAAAGTTAGTGAGTGCCTCACCAGTCACAGAATTCACCGCATGACACCGGGACCAACTTTTTGGCAAAACTTCTAATATCGCACTCCGACAGGTTTGGGAGGTTTCCCTCTTCCAACACAAGCTGATTCCAATCAACAGGATCGTTATCATGCTTATGCAGAGCTTGCTGATGAGCTGATCATCTCAGCTGTGTTGGAGAAGGGAAACCATTAGTGCATTAGACCTATGTTCTAATGCACTAATGTGCCACAACGTAATTAGTTAAATGTGTGAAGTGTTGGGCTAGACACGCATTTGTTCATTGGTTCATCCACAGAAAATTTCTTGTTAACTCATTCACTCGCCGCCATTTTCACATTTCACAATCCCGTTGGCTCCCGGCTGTTTTACTGGATTTTGACTGATTTTGCAAGGCCCACAGAATATTGTGTTCAATTGCTATAAAAGCATGGAACCTATCAAAAGAAAGATTAAAGTCTCTTTTTTAACAAGGAAAAAAAGTATGTTTCTATCTGTTTCCGTTTTGCAGCAATTAGCATTGGAAGAGAGCTAAGTTTCATCAGTTTTCACAAATCTATTTAGAATTGTAAGTAATTGAGCTTTTTTTTCTACATGGCCCTGGTTGATCTCCTTTGCTCTGCTGCCACCTGCTGGCCGTTTGTGTAATAACTACCATTTCTGCAACTGTTCTTTGCAGTTGAGTTTATGCTCTAGCATTAAAAAAAACAAAACAAAAACGTATAAATACGTCTTTGGGACACTTAAAACATAAAAAAAAACATATTTACACGTTATTGGGAGCACGAAAGCAATGGGAAGAAAAAAAAAAGGCTTTTCTCAAACAACACATTCCTTCTAATAAACCATCCTATTCCAAAACTATAAAAACAGAACACAAACTGCTCAATGTCCCCCACTATGTTTGCACCATGTCACGGCAACCCCCGTTTCAAGTCACTTTGCAAAAATGGGGAGAAACGGGATGGACAAACATGACAGGCTGTTATTTCTGCGAATGTCAAGTAAGAGTTTAAATCTGAAAACGTCTGCTGCAGCAGTCACGGTGCAAACGAGAAACCTAATTGGCTGTAGCCAAACGGGGTGCCCACAATTAAACCTAGTACGAGACATTCTCTGGCAGCACGCGTTCACTGTGCTGTGCGTATGTGAATAATGGGCCCTCTTACATGTTTTTTAGAATTCAAATCTTTACTGTATTTGAATTAGTTGTTGACAGAAAATGGCAATCAGTAAACTAACAACAAAAATATATTGTACTGAACCATGTCCACATATTGATGTACAAAGATTGTTATAAAACCATGAAGAGTGTCAAGATGATACCAAAAAAAAAAAAAGCATAGTTGCAACAAATCCAGTTATTGATTTTCTAATTCCTGACTCCCATTACATGAAATATTATTGCCTTTTTTTTTTCCCCCCCATCAATGAAAAGTCTTTAGCCTTCTTTCTGAGAAGACGTTTTCTTATAATAAAAATAGTCTTTTCCGAGTAACTATTGACAATACGTGAATTATGTGCACCCCAGGATGCATGCCTCATACATTTTGTTTTGCTTGAGTCAACAGGGCAGACTGCAGGGGATAATTGATGCTTTTGGCAGCACACAGTACCATCTTTAAGCCGGTAATGCATTATACTATACGCATGAGAGCATCCATTCAAAGTGCCATTTGAAGATAATCACTACTGTAAACGATTGTGTGTTGTCGTCAAAACATAACCAGCCATTACATTAATACTCGTGTAATGTTTAGCTGAGAGAATTACAGTACATCCAAACATTATTACAAACCACACTATGATTCATAAAAAAAAAAAAAAAAAGATGCAATCTTTATACTTGATTGGTACAGTAATTATCGTCGTAAAGTCTTTGCTGTCAGTTAATGAAAATGCACAGCAAAGACGTTTGACTTTAGTTAAAGAGCACCGTCATGAAACAAAATATTCTTCGGTTATAATAAGTGAAACAATTCAGATCTTCTTTCTGCCAATGTAAGTGACAAACAATTTGTTTTTGTGAAATTATTACCACAAAGGTTTAATAATATCAGTTGTGAATGGTTGTCTGTCTGTTGTATTCATTCTGTCTGTTTTACTGAATTTTGACCGATTTTGCAAGGCCCACAGAATATTGTGTTCTATTGCTACAACAACATGGAACCTACTAAAAAAAAGATTAGAGCCTCTTCTTTCATCAGGAAAAAAAAAAGTATAATGCTATTCGTTTCCATTTTGCAGCAATTAGCATTAGAATATAGCTAAGTTTCATTATTATTCACAAATCTGCTTAGAATTGTGGGGAAACAGTTTGTTTTCATCATGGCCCTGGTTGATCTCTTATACTCTGCTGCCACCCGCTGGGCATTTTTGTAATTACTACCATTTTTTTTTCCCCACCCGTTCTCTGCAGTTGAGAGGCTGCATCAAAGCCTTCTGTAGCATTAAAAACAATAAAATAAAATAAAATAAAATAAAATAAAATAAAATAAAATAAAATAAATAAATAAATAAATAAATAAATAAATAAATAAATAAATAAATAAACAAAACATATAATTATGTCTTTGGGACACTTAATACAGTTAGACTAGAACATATCTATACCTTTTTGGTAGCAAATGAGTGAAGTGATGACCATTCAAGGTTGTAGTCTGCCTTTTGCCATAGTCAGCTGGGATCGATTCCAGCTGCCCTGCAACCCTCAATAGGATGAACGGTATAGAAAATGGATGAATGGATGGATGGATGGATGGATGGATGGATGATGGATAGATGGATGGACGGCTGGATGGATGGATGGATGATGGATGGATGGATGGATAGTGGTCATGACGCTTTATAGGCAGCATTGCTCTTCCACACTAAACTTATACAACCACACCATTATGGACATTGTTTTTATCAGTCATGCTCAAAAAGAAAATTAATTTCCCCAAACTTTATACACTTGTTTGGACTTTTGTTGGTTGTCAGTCAACTTCACTGATCAACGTGCTAATAAAAGATCCCTATTCAGTCCCCCCCGGGCGCAGTTCCCCAAGAAAGACTTAAATGCAGAAAACAGACCTTTAATCTCGACTCCTACGTGTCCATACAGTGCAACAAGAATAACCTTGGCAACAATGGGCGGTACCAGTCAATTAGTAAGAACATTTTCAGCGACAAGGTCTTACCTCGGGGGTTATTGAGTGCAGCTTCGGTGGCCTTCCTGCCCTCTCCGCAGTGGCTCTGGTCAAAGGGCAAACACTGCTCCCCGGTCCCAGCGACCACCTCCAGGTTGCGTGACGGATCTTTCGGCTGACCGAGGTTCCTCACCCTGTACACTCTGCGACTGCTGGTGTCCGACACGTAAAGAACTTCTCCCATCGGGTCCATGGCTAAGTAGTATTTATGGGCCGGGCTGGTGCTATATTGAGGACAGGTCAGCGGAGAGCAAAGTTAGGAAAGTGCAACACTTTTACAGAGTACATTCAAGCCCACAATTACTCATGGCCTGGGTAAATGTTGATTTCGTAGTGTAATTTTTTTTTTTTTTAGGCAGGAAATGATATGTGGCAAATCTGTGAGATGTGCTGAGATGTTTGTTTTCCCCATAAATACATTTTGACAAAATAGTGTTGATCTGTCAAAATGATTAATCTATTATTAACTCATTCACTCCCAGGACATTTTCGCTGTTTTACTGGATTTTGACTGATTTTGCAAGGCCCATAGAATATTGTGTCCTATTGCTATAAAAACATGGAATCTACCAAAAGAAAGATTAGAGCCTCTTCTTTCATCAGGGAAAAAAAAAATCATATGTCTATCTGTTTCCATTTTGCATCAATTAGCATTATATTATGGTTAAGTTTCATCATTATTCACAAATCTGTTTAAAATAGTGGGGAAAAGAGCTTTTTGATCTCTTATACTCTGCTGCCATCTGCTGGCCTATTTTGTAACTACCATTACATCAAGCATTCTCTTCAGTGCAGAGGTTGCATCAAAGCCAAAACGTATAAATACATCTTTGGGAGCATGGTAATATTTAAAATAGAACGTATTTATACGTTTTTTGGGAGTAAATTAGTTAAATATATTAATGATATGATCATATATCATTTAAGTATGATTATATTTATATTAGGGATGTTCGATACCACTTTTTTTCAGACCGATATCGATACTCAGACCCTCAGTGCTCACCGATACCGATACCAACTGCCGATACCAGTAGCACATTTTGACAAATTAAAAAAAATCACTAAAAGATATTTTTAAACAAATATATTTCCTTTAATTTTGCCACAAAAAACAAAACAAAAAACAGCACAGTCACTCTTCAATAGTCTTAACGCTCAAAATAAAACACAAAAATGCTCTTTTAGTTTAAGATTCACAATTTTGAAGTATTTCCAAACCGGTGAAGTTTTGGTGAAAAACTGCTGCAAGCTATAGCGCCACTTACAGGCAAGGAGGACTCACTTAACGTCTTCCCCCTCTGCCATCCGTCGCTTGTACTCGTCTGCGTCACGAGTACTCGAGTACTTGAAAAAAGGTACTAAAATACCTGGTATCGGTACTCGCCCATCCCTAATTTCTATAAACAGAAATCCCGTGTAAATTAGGTCCAACAAGCTCAGAAGCTGCCCCGTCCCCACCCCCGCAGCCTCACAGGCGTGAGCAACTGGGTGGGATTCATCCATTGGGCAGGGCGGCGTGCGTTCTGCCGAGGTGCACGTCCGAACTGTGCGTGGGTGGTGTGGTCGGATGGGGCAGGCTCTGCGCAGTGGTGAGAATGAGCCGAGCACCAAATCACCGCTGCACACTCAACTCTACTTGCGCCTGTCTGCAGGCAAGTGCAAAGGAAAGAACTTTTGCCCAAAATAACCCTCAGTTCCCGTAACGACTGGACACTCACTTTGAAATGTTTCTTATTGACAACGAAGGCATACAACCAAGAGCTGTGAAATTCATTAGTTTCACTCACGTCAAAAAAAAGCAGTCAGATATACTCCGATGTGAATTCTGCCCTTAACTCTGTATAACAGATTAATTGTACCCCATTACAGTATATTGAAGTATGTCCACCATGTCGGCACATAAAAGTATATATTTAAAAAAAATATATTTTCCAATGTGAAAATTTACATCACAAGACTGTACAATTTATGACAGTTTGTAGCTTTAAATTTTAATGAAATACCCATGATATATGCATCTTGATATTAACCTGAACATTATTCTTAGCTCACACAGAAAAAAATAATGCAGCCTAGTCCAGGGGCTGTCAGTCATTCGAGTCCATTAAGCGTAAAACTGTTTGCAGAACTCTGCACTGAATCACACATGCATAATTTAAACTTGATCCAAGGAGAGTTTTTCAAAAGTGTGTCACTGTTCTGTGCAGCATCAAATATTTGTTGGGCCTCTTAAAGTTTCAGCAAGCATTGCCGGTTGCACGAGAGCTGATTGCAAATCACTTGACTGTCTAAATGAGATGCTCGTTTCAAAAGGCATGTCGCCAATTAAAGGGAAATGAACACAACATGATCAGAAATAATGTCGCTCCTGCTCCATGAACATGTTAAAAAAAAAAAAAGAAGAAAAAAAGAAAGCTAACAAGCTGATTGACTCGGTCATCTCGACCAGGGGTGTCCAAATTACGGCCCGGGGGCCATTTGCGGCCCGTCATCCATTTTTTTAGTGGCCCGCGACATATGATAAAAAATGGCATTTGACTCAGTTTAAATAAAATAAAAACAAAAATGTTTGGAGATGGTCAAAGTAAGAAGGGAAGGTGTCGAAAAACACAGGTGCTATTGAAGTTTATTTTAGTTAACTAAAACTAAAATTCAAAACTACAATTTCGTTAACGAAATAAAATAAAAACGAAGACGCTTTTTAAAAAAAAGAAAACTGAAACTACATTTTATGTTTACAAAACTAACTAATAATAAAACTATAATTATAGCAAAAATGTCCTTCTTTTTAGTCTTTGGTAATTAATTTAATGCATGAGCCTTTGGGGATGATTTTAAATGTGATTTTTAGTAATTTATTTTTATATAAACAGGAATAATAACGTTGCACCCATGGTGTTTTTTAAATATTGTGCACAAGTAATACACATAAAAAAAAAAAAAAAAACAACAACTAAAAACTAAAACTAATACTGATACTAAATAAACTAAAACTAAGCATTTATTAAAGAACTAAAACTAATAAATAACTAACAGAACCACCCTGAAAACTAATTAAAACTAACAAAATTAAAAAAAACAAAACTCAAAACAAAATAAAAACTAAAATGAAAAATTCCAAAACTATAATAACCCTATTGTCATATTACAAATAAATTGGTTCATATACTGTACCATTTTTATGAATATGCAAAAGGACTAATAAATTATTTGTACAATATTTAGGACTAAACACAATTTTTCTTCATAACATTATGTGGCCCTTGCGTCCTTCTGATTTTCTATATGTGGCCCTCAAATGCAAAAGGTTGCACACCCCTGATCTAGACTGTCTTGGTCTCTCAGACTCTATTGCAGAGGACGTCTTCCCCTTGTGTGTTCCTTCTGAAGCCAAAGAACAGACAATGGTTTTACACTGAGTACATCCCATATTGTCTCCCCATGAGGGCACCTTGCTTTAAAAACCGCGCTTGCTGATAGACACTTTGCAGGGGAAAACGTGGAGGGGGGGAAGCTTTGAGAGCTGAAAATGGATGAATAATTAATGCATTTGACTTGGGAGAACAATAGTATAGCATAAAAAACCCCCCGAAATATGCTCCAAACAGTAAAAAGCAGCCATGGAAGCAGGAAGTAAAGGAGAACCCCCCAGGGTGAGGAAAGGGTATCTTAAGTGCCTCCAGAAGAATACACTTCCATGCATTAGGGTTTATAACATGACTTTTTTTTTTTTTTTTTTGGTCTGACATTTGCAGACAACTGCTTGTCAGATGATCTGACGGCCTGGCGTATCGACACCATCTATTGTTTTTAAGGTTTATCATCCATTAATAGAAAGATGTATTTTCAAAGTTTTGCCGTATTCACAGAAATATTCACTTCATAAGTTTAAGTAACTTAGAACATGTGCTTTGTAGCACTTTTCTTTAAAAATGCTTTAAATTAATATCCATCCATCCATCCATCCATTTTCTTGACCGCTTATTCCTCACAAGGGTCGCGGGGGCTGCTGGCGCCTATCTCAGCTGGCTCTGGGCAGTAGGCGGGGGACACCCTGGACTGGTTGCCAACCAATCGCAGGGCACAAAGAGACGAACAACCATCCACACTCACACGCACAATTAAATTAATAAATAAATGAAAATAATTTTCTGTTCTTCTAAAAATTCCCGATCATAAGACGGCAATAAGAGGGCGGTTGATGTCAGCCAACATCCCGAGTACTGATAACTTGGAAAAAAAACAAAACAAAAAAAACAACAAGGCTGGGTATACCGATACCGGCCTGATATCGATACCTGGTTATCTCTACTTATTAGATAACAATCTTCAATAACAATCTGGATCAGGAGTGTGGAGGACCACAACTGCCAAAATTTGAAATAAATAAATGACTAAATAAATAAATACATAAATAAATAAATGTCTAAAAGTGAAAATAAAAATAATATAAAAAAATACAATTCGAAAATTATATGTAAAAAATAAATATAAATGGAAATAAATCCTTTTTTATTTTCACTTTTAGTCATTTATTTATTTAGACATTTATTTATTTAGACATGTATTTATTTATTTAGACATTTATTTATTTAGTCATTTATTTATCTATCTATTTATTTATTTATTTATTTATTTATTTAGTCATTTATTTATTTAGTCATTTATTTATTTATTTAGCCGTACAGCCACGTCGAAATGTTATTCAAATGAGGGGGCAGTCCTAAATAAAAACGGATTTATTTACATTTATATTTATTTTTTCTTAGATATAATTTTCGAATTATATATATTTTTTTATATTCATTTTTATTTCCACTTTTAGTCATTTATTTATTTATTTAGTCATGTATTTATTTCAAATTTTGGCAGTTTTGGTCCTCCATACAGGAGAGCTTACTCAAGCTTTCCATGTAGCTGCCCGGCTATGGCCAGCTAAACGAAACTAGTTACTTGTAAACATATCACATACTGTATTAATGTTACCCTTTTGGCCGATGACATATTGTACAACTCTCATTGCCACAAGCAGACATGTTCAGCTTGATATTCACGAACCATACGCGGAGGTGCTCACACAGAAAGGTTCAGGTCATAGATACACAAACACGCCGTGTCATGTCTAATTTTCTATGGACATGCTGGAAAGAGCTCAGAGCCAGCAAAGACTGCGTGACAAAACCAGGCCCCAGGCTTACCTCATATCAGGATCAGAAATAATCAAAAGTCTTGATTTAGGCTCATTTCCCATTTACAACATGAACATACATACTGATAATGACGTGTGTAAGAAATGAAATTAAATTCAATTCAATTTGCAGACAAAAGCCCTTCTCACCTGTGTCTGGTGTCCCGGTTCCTGATAAAAAGCCACGATGGAGCATTTAAGAAAAAGCAGAAAAGAAGGCAAATATGTAACTCAAAATTCTAAGCGAGAGCTGGAAAAAAATAAATAAATGACAAGCCACAGTTAAGTGAGTTTTATCCCCATAAAGTATGATCAGGGTTGATTTAAGTGGCTGCATTGTTTCATATTAAATATTAATCCACGAAGGAAGCTATTTGCTGTTTCTTCCCACGGGAAGGTTAACTATTAAATATAGTCACCATGAAAGTCTGCGGCAGAAGTATTAGTAAGAAATGCAATAATACCAGTGAATATGAGTTAAGTTACATAAGAAGAACACTTTACAGGACAAATGACACTGAAATTCCATTGAGATGCTAAGACTTGAGAAAAATCGAGCACTAGAGGTTGTAGTGGCTCCAGCACAGCGTGATGTTGTCATAATCCGCCACAAAAAACATCATTCCACAGTAAAGACTCTCGGCTCAAAGAAGTAGATTATTTGTGTAAAGTGGGAAATGTGCAAACGCGACTTCTGCATGAAGACAAACTGCAATCAAAGGTATCTCAAACAAATATTCTCACGAGAACTGAAGCCACGACTAATTCACAGCGCGTGTGATCATAACTACCGTATTTTCACGACTATAAGGCGCACATAAAAGCCTTCAAATTATTTCAGAAGCGTCTTATAATCCAGTGCGCCTTTATATATGGATCAATATTGAGCCGCAACAGGTCTGCACGATCGGTGACGCGCATGCGCAGAAGATCCCGCCCATCTTGGATCGCTAACTACGGCAACCCCACGAGAACAAAATACCTTTGTATGCCTGCGTGATAGTGCGCGTTCGTAAAGACACGATATATCATTGAAAAAAAAATCTTACATTCTCAAAGAAACTAGTTTAACGCTACAGGTTTTAAAAACGAACGTTTTACTTTCGACCCCATTACATTCCTAGTTAGAATTTACGTTTAGTCTGCAGTATTTTTATTGTCTTTAGAACAATATTTAAAATATGTCATTCATTGAAGGTGCGCCTTATATATAGAAAAAGTTTTAAAATACGCAATTCATTGAAGGCGCGCCTTATAATGCGGTGCGCCTTATAGTGCGGTGCTCCTTATATATGGAAAAAGTTTTAAAGCGCTCATTCGTTGACGGTGCGCCTTATAATGCGGTGCGCCTTTTAGTGCGGTGCGCCTTATAGATGGGAAAAAGTTTTACAATGTCATTTATTGAAGGTGCACCTTATAATACGGTGTGCCTTATATATGGAAAAAGTTTTAAGATATGTCATTCATTGAAGGCGCGCCTTATAAGGCGGTGCGCCTTATATATGGAAAAAGTTTTTAAAATATGTCATTCATTGAAGGTGCGCCTTATACGGCGGGGCACCTTATGTGTGGAAAAAGTTTTAAAATGTCATTCATTGAAGGCGCGCCTTATAAGGCGGTGCGCCTTATATATGGAATTTTTTTTTAACATATGTCATCCATTGAAGGTGCGCCTTATACGGCGGTGCACCTTATGTATGGAAAAAGTTTTAAAATGTCATTCATTGAAGGTGCGCCTTATAATGCGGTGCACCCTATATATGGAAAAAGTTTTAAAGCGCTCATTCATTGACGGTGCGCCTTATAATGCGGTGCGCCTTATAGTGCGGTGTGCCTTATAGATGGGAAAAAAGTTTTACAATGTCATTTATTGAAGGTGCACCTTATAATGCGGTGCGCCTTATATATGGAAAAAGTTTTAAAATATCATTCATTGAAGGTGCACCTTATAATGCGGTGCACCTTATATATGGAAAAAGTTTTAAAATATGTCATTCATTGAAGGTGCGCCTTATACGGCGGTGCACCTTATAGTCGTGAAAATACGGTATATATAAATACAATAACTATATATCAATGCATTTGAATGCAAATATGTCCAATCCCATGCTAAAATTCTGCCTCCAACTCACTTTAGTTCCAAAATGGTTCTGGTGTATCCATCCGGATGGACTCTGCGAACAAAGTTGAAGTCCCCGACATAAAGGGACCCATCAGGGCCACTGGACAGCGCCACGGGGGCATATAGCATCAGATCACGGGCCGCGCCACTGCAGCTTGGCCCACAGGGGACGCTCCGGTAGAATCCGTTGCCCATAACTGTGGCAATAACAGCGGGCTGCTGGGAGAGGTACACATTTTCACCATTTCCCTTGTGAAGGATTCCTGTGAAAAAAAAAAAAATACAAAACAAAAAACAAATTGGGTTAATTAGCGTTATGTCATTACTTAAAATATACACTATATTGGAAGACAAAAAGTGGAAATGAGATAGACCCCAGTGGTTTTCCACACTGTCCAACAGAAAAGTCCCTAACAACTTTGATTAAAAATTTCTAAACCTAACACACAATTGCAATAACTACAGTATGTAAAAATAACAACATAATGTAGTGGAATGTTAGCAAGGTTCAGTAAAGTTACACATGTAGGCAAAATGTTAGATCTGGAACTGCTTAGCGAAGACTTTGCTTTATTGAGAAGGTTGCATTTGATTTTGTGGATCCCATTCCTGTTGTTTGCTTTTGTTCCTGTGTGTGCGATTAGCTAACTTGTGCTAATGTGCTGCACCTGTGTCCAGTTGTCTCCCTGCTGTCCTTTAATTCCACAGTTTTTCTGCAGCGCACTGTTTCATTGCAAGTTTGTTTTGTGCCCTGTGCTGTGCATTCTACACGAAAAGTATTTTTTGCTGTGCTTTCACAGTATTTAAATAGCTTGTTTTTGTGTGTGTGTTAAGAGCCTTTAGTATTGTGTCGTGCTTTCAGCAGGGTAGACGTGCATTGCCTTGAAAAAAGTATTCATGAACCTTAATTAAACATTCTCACAGTTTGTGACCTTACATTATAAACTTGAGTGTATTTTTGTTGAGATTTTATGTGATAGACCAACAAAAAGTAGCACATAATTGTGAAGTGTAACAAAAATAGGTGCGTTTCCATTACAATCAGTTTTGCGCAAAAGTTTGTTTCGCAAAAGCAAGCTGGCAAAAGTGACCTGATGAAAGGACGCTCCCTTCACTTCAACATAGTTGCTAGGCAGCACAAAATCACCAAGCAATATTTTTGCAATAGTTTGTCCCTAGCACAACACCAGCAAATATGTGTTTTTCAGTGGATAAAACAGGATTGGTCTCCCCCCACTAAAAAAAAAATAAAAAAATAAAAAACAGAATAGGCAAATGTACGAATGAATACCAGACCACAACATTGTAAGAGCTCACCAATCACCCCTCCCACTTTTGTGGCATTACAGAAGAATGACGGCGCCTCGGCATTTGTTATTGAAATAATCGGAAGCATCCACAATAGTTATTCTTTCAGTCAGTCAGCCACTTTTATGACCATATCAGACAGCCTAACAAATCAGCATTTTATGACATCAGTAGCATATAAAAAAAGACAAACATACGTACCAGGTGATCAAATAAAAACCACCATGTTGTGTCCGAAAACGTCTTTTGGACCGCCCAGTCCGGTGACACAGCTGAACTTTTACGCAGCCCCCTGCTCCGTTTAATTACGAGTCATGTGTTTTTAATGTAGCCAAATTCATTACACAGTTGGTCGCATTTGCATTTTACTGTGATTCTATTGTCAGACGATGGTGTCAGCACGCTGCATTTATTTATTTATTTTCACACTCCATTTGCTAACTACCAGTGCTGGTGCAGTGCAGTGATAAACTGATTATACAATCACAAAGACCTTTACCAAAACCAACATGGACTCAAGTGATCTCCCCCTGTACTGCTGACATTTAAAAAAGATGAAGTATAGAAAAAGTCAAACGAGGTTTATTAGTTCTTTTACAAATGCCAAAAAGCAGCTTTTTCAAGCTCAAAATTTTGCAGAAAAAAAAAACATAGGGACGTAAGATTAAATTGCTCTTTGCCTGTTCTTTCTTTCTTTCTAACATGTAATTATTGGTTTGAAAACTTGACCAAATTGGTCGCATTTTGTGAGAGCTACTTTTCAGTGTGCGCAAGTATCGCCTATTAAAGGTTATATTAGTTAACTAAAATTAACGAAATAAACTAAAATCCAAAACAACTATTTCATTGACGAAATAAAATAAAACCAAAAATGCTTCTTAAAAAACAAAAACTAACTGAAACTACATTTTATGTTTACAAAACTAACTAAAACTATTAATTAAACGTTTTTTAAATATTGCGCACAAGTAATACACATTAATAAAACTAATACTGAAACTAACTAAAACTAAACTAAAACCAAGCATTTATTAAAGAACTAAAACTAATAAAAACAGAACCCTAAAAACTAATAAAAACTAATTAAAATGAAAAATTCCAAAACTATAACCCCCTACTGCCATATTACAAATAAATTTTATAAATAAATTATAAATAAATGTTTTTTTCTAAATATGCATATAAATGTATGTATTTGTCTATTTGCAAGAGAAGGAAGTGTTTTTTCTATTTAATGAGTTCAGATAACCAATTATGTAGCAGCAGCAGCAGTACAGCGAGATACGAGTTTCCTCGAACATACAAAACGTCAATTTTAACTCGATGTATTTGGGACGTACTCACCACTATGGATGTTGAGGGAATGATGTTTGTCCAAGGACCAACCTCCGAGGTCAGAGGGCACCAGCTCAAAAGCTTGCATCAGAGCTGTTCTCCTCTCCCACTGAATAACTCCGGGACACGATTCATACTCGTAGCCGACGGACACTAAAAGCAAACATATGCACGCAGATGCAGGCATTAGATGAAAGGTGAGTTTAGTTTAAAACAATATTTAAAAACAATGGATAATTTAGCCACTGAGAACTAGAGCAGGCTAAATCTATTTTTGTCTGCATTTTTTATTGTTTATTTTATTTTGTTTTTGTGAAAGTGACATATAGCATTCACTTATAATGACTAGGGGTGTTAAAAAAAAATCGATTCGGCGATATATCGCGATACTACATCGCGCGATTCTCGAATCGATTCAATAATCGGCAGAATCGTTTTTTTTTTTATTTTTTTTTTTTTTTTTTTAGGATTCACACCTCGAGCATGGAAGAATGTTATATGAACGGAACATTAAGCCTTAATATTTTATTTTAATGCTGTTCAAACATGAAACAGATTACAACCTCTATAAGACTGAAATTTCAGAAAAATAAATAATACATTTTCATATAAATCTTACACTCTACAAGCTTACTGATTAGTATTTTCTAAATTTGAATGAAAAAAAATCGCAAAAACCGACTTAGAAATTCGTATCGGGATTAATCGGTATCGAATCGAATCGTGACCTGTGAATCGTGATACGAATCGAATCGTCAGGTACTAGGCAATTCACACCCCTAATAATGACACATATGTACTAGCACAAAAGCTAGCGCTACTTTTTTAAATTTATTTATTTTTTAAAGTCTTCTATCAATCTCCTAACGTCACTTTATAGTGGGATGTTATTGTGCGAGGTGAAGCCTGGCTTGATGGGTGCGTCCATCTTGGAAATGGGAAATGGCCCAGTGTTGCACAGATGAATCCATGCGTGCAATGATTGACTTTCCCCTACATATCAAAATTGGAACTATATGTTGATTTAGAGCTCCATTCACCAGAAAGATACGCCATTTTTCTCTCTTTATTTTTGCATTTACCTTACAAAAATTGAGTTAGCCCAGTCTAGTTGCCAGTGGCTCAATTTGATCTTTGAATAATGGAAGACTATCAATCGAACATCAACATGAGATGGTATATTGCTTTCAAATACGTAAATATGTATAGTTCAACATTTAACTATTCACTCGCCGCCATTTTCACATTTCGCAATCCCGTTCGCTCCCGGCTGTTTTACTGGATTTTGACTGATTTTGCAAGGCCCACAGAATATTCTGTTCAATTGCTATAAAATCATGGAACCTATCAGAAGAAAGATTAAAGTCTCTTCTTTCATCAGGAAAAAAAAAGTATGTTTCTATCTGTTTCCGTTTTGCAGCAATTAGCATTAGAAGAGAGCTAAGTTTCATCAGTTTTCACAAATCTATTCAAAATTGTAAGTAATTAAGCTTTTTTTTCGAGATGGCCCTGGTTGATCTCCTTTGCTCTGCTGCCACCTGCTGGCCGTTTGTGTAATAACTACCATTTCTGCAACCGTTCTTTGCAGTTGAGAGGCTGCATCAAAGCCTTCTGTATGCTCAAGCATAAAAAACAAAAAAAAACAAAAAAAAAAGTATAAATACGTCTTTGGGAAACTTAGAACATTAAAAAACGGATTTATACGTCATTGGGAGCAAATGAGTTAATATTAGTTGTGTATCTCTCTCATTTACAAATACAGTTGATATAAAAACTCTACACACCCCAATACAAATGACAACTTCAAATTTGGTTTCAACTTTTTTTGTGTGTGTTCAATGCTTCGGGCAATGAGCATTTTTATTAATTTTGGTACGAATGACTGCATGTACTGTATCTGATAGTTTTTAAATATAATGCATTTTTTTTTTTTGGTTGAACGTTAGTAATCGCAAACATTTCAAAAGCAGACACTTCAATGATGATCTCTTTTCAGTGAGACGCTTGACCGTGTTGCATGTTGCACATGTTGCTCTCAAGTGCCGTTATAATCCAGTGCATAGCGATGGATTCTTTTTGGGGTCAGGGTGAGGATGCCTGGGGTCAACCCCTTATATAGAAACATCTTTACTTCTTCATTTCATTGGCGACATGCCTGCAGTAACAAGTGAAGTTGAATTTAATCTCTCTCAAAGCTATATTATTGCATGTTGGGCTGAAGCAGATGAAAGGCCTGTACAGCAAAAACCTCATCAGTAAGTCTGTCTGCAGAGATCAGTATGATGTAGCAGTGTAATCAAAAGGACTCATTCTTGTTCAAAGCGCTCTAGAATTTGGTGTCTGGCCCCTTTGTTGTATTGATACACTGTGCAGCTTCCCACTGCAGCTTGACAGCAAATTAGACTTTGAATCAGATGACAAAAAAAAAAAAATGCAACCATATTGCTACAAAAATCCTGGCTTTCAAAACAAAGCTAAATAAAAAAAACAAATGACATACTTTTTTTTCAGCAGATATAAAAGTAACTTTTTATTTACAAGGGTTTATTATCCAGGTGCAATGGGGGAAAGTGTCTCAGATTTTTGATGAATGAATATGTGCAGGCTAAACGTGTGTATTGTTTTTGCATGCTTGAATACAATCAGGAAGAAAAATCAAGTATAAAATTTTCATCACACCCAGTTCAGAATGTGTGCATGTATAATAATATTCTACACCAGGGGGTGTCCAAACTACGGCCCGGGGGCCATTTGCGGCCCTCCATACATTTTTTGGCGGCCCGTGGCAAATACTAAAAATATTTTTTCAATGCTGTTTAAAAAAAAAAAAGAGGGTGGATTAAACATTTCTAGCTACGCAAAAACACAAATTTGCAGCTAATAATTCAGTTTCAGAAATAAAAATAGTTTCATCCACTTGTTGCTTAGTGTCAAGGTCCAATTTGTGAAAACATCACATTAAATTAATGGTTGTTAAGTGTGGTCAGTTTACTACTGATTGTTCTTGTTGTGGTTCAGAATGTCAAATTGGGATTCAGCTGCTGCTCTATTATAGTGGCACACAGGGGTCACTATTTGCCTTGTGACTGTTAGCAGTTTTCAATAAGTAACTGTACATTAAATCAACCATTTATAATTGTTTCATTGATTTTTACCATGTTTAACTCATTCACTGCCATTGACAGAAAAAGACGTCAAACGATGCATTTTTTTTTCTGGTCTGGCAATGAATGTGTTAATAAATAACTTAAAAAAAAATCAAAGTGGCCCTTGCAGCTTTCTATTTTTCTGTATGTGGCCCTCAGAGGAAAAAGTTTGGACACCCCTGTTCTACACTTTCACTGTTTAATGTTTAATGCTAACAATAGTCACTGTAACCATCCCCCCCTTTAAGTATTATTATGCAAATACAAGGAACAAAACAGCACTTCATATTTAAATCAGGAGGCGATGAGTGCAGTTCATGCAGAGGAATTAAAAAATATATACTCCCAACGAAGACATTTGTGAAGTGGGGATAAAAAGACAACTTGACATCTCTGACACAAATGTGGCAGAGGAGGACCTGTCACTGTCAAAACACTGTAGGCACTGATCGAGCTAACTTTGTTCATTGTAGACCCAAATGCATGTAACTCAAGGGGATTGAGAAGCTCAGTCAGCAGAAATATCGGTAGAGACAGTGGAATACATAAGTGGGGCATTCGGATGATGCACCAAGACAAACATTCACCCCAAAGAGTGAGAACATTCCAAAAGGCAGGAAAGGAAAAAAAAAAAAAACAGTGACTCCAATCAATACAGATGTGGCTAAAACAATTATATTCAGAACCTAGAAGCCGGCGATGAATATTGCCACTATATTGCCAAATACTGCAACCAAAAGAAAATGTAATACCTCTTCGTTCTTTTCAAGTTTTATTGTCTAAAATGAAGCACATTAACAATCTCTATGTAATACAACTAAATTATGTTGATAAAAGAGCTGCAAAAAAACAAAACTCATTCACTCCCAGCCATTTTCACAGAAACAATCCCGGCTGTTTTACTAGATTTTGACTGATTTTGCAAGGCCCACAGAATATTGTGTTCAATTGCTATAAAAGCATGGAACCTACCAAAAAAAGATTAAAGTCTCTTCTTTCATCAGGAAAAAAAAAAAAGTATGCTTCTATCTGTTTCCGTTTTGCAGCAATTAGCATTAGAAGAGAGCTAAGTTTCATCAGTTTTCACAAATCTATATAAAATTGTAAGTAATGGAGCTTTTTTTTTTTTTTCTAGATGGCCCTGGTTGAGCTCCTTTGCTCTGCTGCCACCTGCTGGCCGTTTGTGTAATAACTACCATTTCTGCAACCGTTCTTTGCAGTTGAGAGGCTGCATCAAAGCCTTCTGTATGCTCTAGCATAAAAACCAAACAAACAAACAAAAAACTTATATTTACGTCTTTGGGACACTTAGAACATTAAAAAAACGGATTTATACGTCATTGGGAGCAAACGATTTAATATTAGTTGTGTATCTCTCTCATTTACAAATACAGTTGATATAAAAAGTCTACACACCCCAATACAAATGACAAATTTGGTTTCAACTTTTTTTTTTTGGTGTTTAATGCTTCGGACAATGAGCAATAACTACCATTTCTGCACCTGTTCTTTGCAGTTGAGAGGCAAACAACAAAAAACAAAAAAACAAAAAAAACGTATAAACGTCTTTGGGACACTTAAAACATTTAAAAAAAAAAAAAAAAGAGTTAAATGAGTTAAGGACTTTTCGGTCAGGCAAATCACATTTAGAGGGCAGCAAGCAGCTATCTGAATCTGCTGATGTCTCCGGAATCCCACAAACCTCAATCCGGCAACATTAAGGCAACTCTAAGTAAGAAGAGCAAAGCCGAGCAAAGTGCACAAAAGGAAAGTGCGTTTCCACAACCCAAAATCACTGCTGATACATTACAGGTGGGGTACGCACACAAATGCACACCCCCCTTACAAACAATATTCACATGCACTATAGCACAAAGGTGAAAGCTTTCATTCCCCTGTGTTGAAGCCTCAGGCATGTGTTCACCCCAGCAAACAGAGCATGATCTCCCTTTCTTACAAGACACTTTGGTTCTGTGTGTGCGCGCGTGCGGACATCCGATCCGATCCGTGTTTGTGCGGGTCGCTGTGCCAGCAAAGCACCAGAATGTCTAGAGAGGGAACGTTAAGGGCGAGAACAAGTGTTGAGACGAAAGAACGAGAGGACAGCGTGAGACGAGGAAGACAACCAGGGGAGATGAGAATGAATGGAGAAAATAACAAGTATGGAGGAGAAGACCACACCGAGGAAGAAAAACAACACGGGAGGGAGGGGAGCAGGAAAGGGCAAAGATGAGAGAGAGAGATCTGTTTAGAAAAAGGAAGTAAATAGAAAAAAAGAAAAAAATCTGACAGAATAAAAAGTGACAGATAAGAAAGGAGATGAGTGCAAAAGAATAAATACAAAAGAAACCCTTTTGATTTGTCTGTGCAAAGTTTCAAAGTAGTATAAGGTGAGACGTATATCTGAGAGTTTAATGTCATAAAACAAAGTGAGCTTATATATATTAAAACAAAAATAGCCTTTATAGAACATATGTCAAGAGCCCTCCATGTTATTTTATGTGGCCTGTTCAAGCTGGAAAACAGAAGGGACTTCTCGCCCTTCACGGCTTACAGTGCCCACAGACTAAATTACAGTATATGTCCCAAAATGCATCTTGAGATTTTGATTTGCGCAATGCCTGCAGCCAGTTGCTATAAGCCAGAGTTATTTCCAAGTTGAGTTATGTTGTTTAAAAATAGTCGAGATGTCTGTGAGTTTGTGTTGGGAGGAGGAAGAAAATGGCCCCAGCTTTTCGAAATCAGAAAATTGAACAAAGTTTTACCAAACTTCAGAGACTGTCGTGACTTTAGAAATCTCACGAGACTTCATTTGAGTGAGTGTAAATGATTATTTTACTGTTGTTGATGTTCTGACTTTTTGTGAAGTCAGAACCATATTGGTGGCGATGGATCGATGATGCGTCCTGCCATTCCGACACATTGCAAAGCTGTATTAAATATTGTGTCAATACGAATACCGAATACTGACAGTTGTCTTTGATGATGTCATTTCAATTGTAATGGCGCTTAATAGATTTCATTGAGAGGTTGGCTACCAAGAACTGCAACAGCAAACGTTTAACCACCACTGCAAAATTTCAGCAGAACACTAATTTTCCATTGTATGCTAATAATAATAATCATCATCATCATCATCATTATTATTATTATTATTGTTGTTGTTGTTAGTTATTATTGTTATTGTTGTTATCATTGTTGTTGTTGTTGTCGTTATTGTTATTATTATTGTTATTATTAATGTTATTATTATTATTATTATTATTATTGTTATTATTATTATTGTTATTATTGTTATTGCTGTTGTTGTTATTATTGTTATTGTTGTTATCATTGTTGTTGTTGTTGTCGTTATTGTTATTATTATTGTTATTATTAATGTTATTATTATTATTATTATTATTGTTATTATTATTATTGTTATTGCTGTTGTTGTTATTATTGTTATTGCTGTTGTTGTTATTATTGTTATTGTCGTTGTTATTATTGTTGTTATTATTATTGTTGTTATTGTTATTATTGTTGTTATTGTTATTATTGTTGTTATTGTTATTATTATTGTTGTTGTTATTGTTTTTTTAATTTATTTGTTCATTTTTCCTTTCGGACAGCATTGTGACAAACAAACATTTCAACATACAATTTTAACATATGATAACCGAAAAGAAAAAGGGCTGGCAGGAAGAAGCATAAAGCTTATAAATTCCCGCCCCCATACTAAACTAGGACGCATAAAATCAAGAGTAATAGTTAAGGATCAGCAGAGATGATAAAATTTCACACAGTTCATCAAGTCCATGAAGTTGATTATCCAGTTGATTACATCTTCGCCAGTGATTTGATCGCATGTAGTTCATGACAGAAGATTCGTTCAAATCGATTGTTGATCACTTGTTGATTAGTACCATGTGGATTATCACGGTCCAGCAGCTTTAGATAACTGGGCATAGTGAAAACCACGTCACTCAGATCCGTCTTCATCACGATTTCGATTCATCGCGACTTTTTTTCTCCAGTTCGAGCAACCTTGTGGCCACGTCTCTCCTCATTCCGTTCATGGCGAGGTTGAGTGCTGCAAGGTCGTTTTTCACCAGAGAAGTGTCATCACAGGCCTTAGTTGGGCCGGCTTGCACGCCAGTGATGGCTCTCAAGGTGGCCGCAGCCATTTCCTCTGCATTCTTCTGGCGATCAGACATTTTTCGTAGCGTACGAAACAGCCAGTGGAATCCAATCCCAAGCAGCATCAGCATAACCACCAGCACAGCCAGCAGGTACAAATCTTCCACATCCTCCAAATCCAGATTTGTCAGACACAATGGTCTCCACTTAGCATATCCAGACGTGTAAGTTCCACTTGGACATGAACGCTGAGTAGGTCCAGGTCTCATCGTAGAAAAGATTATGTCAAACGCACTTAGAGACCAGCTAATTAGATCCATACCGGTTTGTCGAAAGTTTTTGGAGCAGAGTGTCCTTTTCTCAGCACTCAGCACAGATGCTGTTTCCAAATGAGTCAAGATTAAATGTCAGACGTGTTTACATTTCTGTGTTGCAGCTCCCTCCTTGTTTTTAACACAAGAGTTATTGCTCTCACACACAAAAATAAAACAAAAGACAGGTTCAACATTTTCTTCATTATAACTAATTAACACCAATTCTTTATATTTTTTCTTAAATCCAGATAGTGTCTGTATTCCAGTTAGTCCACAATCTAATGAATTCCATAATTTTACACCCATACAGGAGATCGAAAATGACTTTAGTGTAGTTCAAACACATCTCTGAACAAACACAAGTTTCTCTCTCAAATCATATTTCGATTCCTTCTCCTGAAAGCATGTTTGCAAATTATAAGGGAGACAGTGTCTAGCCGCCTTATACATTATTTGAATAGTTCTATAGTTTATTAGATCATATAATTTCAATAGTTTAGCTTCAATGAACAATTTATGTGTATGTGCATTATAAGGAGCACTATGGATAATTCTTACTGCTCTTTTCTGTAATACCATCAACGGCTGCAATCGACTTTTATAAGTGTTTCCCCAAATTTCAACACAGTAAGTCAAATAAGGCAAAAGCAAAAAAAGCATTATAGATTATTTGGAGTGCCCTTTGACTCATTGTAATGGTTGTTGTTGTTATTGTTATTATTATTGTTGTTGTTGTTCTTGTTATTGTTGCTATTGTTATTATTGTTGTTATTGTTGTTGTTATTGTTGTTGTTATTTTTGTTATTGTTATTATTGTTATTGTTACTATTGTTATCGTTGTTGTTATTATTATTATTATTATTATTATCATTAGCATTATTATTATTATTATTATAAAATATCTATTATTGTCATGACCTACTGCCAGAGATAATAACCTGCATGACTGCACTTTCACTTAATAAAGAAGTTATCCCAACGAAAATGAAGAAAATGTGACAGGTGCAACACAAGTAACTTGAGTGAATGCACACATCTTCTCCATGGAACCAGGACTGCCCAAACTGCCCCTAAGTGTTTCCTACCTGCCGCTGCAGATGCTATTTTAACTACCAAATATACTCCGCAGTATGTTTCTTGTCTTTCCATTGTTCCGTTTCACAGTACTTCTCCACTGACAGACCTCGGATTACATGCAGTATGTATTCTTTTTCTTTTTTGTATTTTTTTTTTCCTGTTTATGAAAGTCTTAATAAATATTACAAGTAACTATTAGCTATCAATTTAATAATCTCCCTAGTTCAAGTTCCCAAGCAGCTCAGCAGTGGTCTTATTGAGTAGAGCGTTAGAGACACGATGGTCATTCACCTGACGTCTTCTAATCAGGCTTCTCGACACCGCTGCCATAAACTCACGCATGGTTTATTAAGCTATTTTTTATATATATATATATTTTTTTTTTTTTAAGTTGCCACAGTTACAGTAATTAAAAATCTTGAGTCATTGAACATAAGTGGCTTACTCCAAATGACAAAATGAAACACACTTAATTGAATCACTCAGTCTATGGTAATATAATTAAGCTACAAAAAAAAAAAAAAAAAAAAAAACAGGAGTCACTAGAAACCTGACCTTGAGTTGCTCGACAGGAAAGTTTAGCTGTATTGTATTGGTGTTAATGTTTTATGTTATGGTTGTTTTTTTTTGTCTTTCTGTAAAGCTCTTTGTGACAGTTCAGGCTGTTTGAAAGCGCAATATAAATAAACTTGAGTTGAGTTGAGTTGAGTAAAATTCGAAACATCGTCGCGGAACCTCCATTGAATGAGTTTCCATTGACGCTGGCAAATATCTTGCGTCTAATAACGTCACAAATATGAAGAGCAGTAATGCAGCACGTCAGAATTTTCCTCTATTTCCAGATTTTGTTCTGCGTTAATTCAGACCTCGTCATTTTTTTCCCAATGGAAGCGCAGGTCGACGTGATTACGCAATATAATCGATCCACTTGCAAAAAGCTGCTTGTGGTCCGGACCAAACAAGCGGACTAAAGGACTTTTCTGGTATGAATACACAAAGTGTCCCTGCTTTCACTGCGGATCAAAATGGCAACTGCGACCATCATGGTCTATCACAATACAAATAAAAAAAACAAAAAAAAACAAAAACACAAATACTCACTTCTGTCTTGAGTCTAGACTCCGCCTACTCTTTCCCATAATTTTAATTTGTGAATCATCTACTGTGAATTCTGCACATCACCTCCGTTCTTCAAAATCGGGGCCAGCACACTTTACCGCCATTCCTCAGGCAACTTTTCACTCTTTAGAAATCTATTGAACACGCCGGTCAAAAATTACACAGCCACCTTTCCTATAGTTGAGTTTAGTTGAGAAGCTTCCCTCAAAGGAATATCATCCGGATCAAATGCTTTTCCATTTTTGTATCCACTTTAGAGTCCTTCTAACCTAGGGATAGGCCGGTTTTACGTTTTTCTCTTCTCCAACACACCTGATTTATATGATCAGCTCCTTAGGTAAAGATTCCTTCTCTCTCGTTTCCCTAATTCATCAACTATTCAAAGTATTCCTTCCATCTATCCTGCACACTATTGGGACCAGTTAACACATTTCCACCACTACCTTTAACTCATTTACTCCCAATAACATATAAATACGTTTTTTTTTTTTTAAATGTTCTAAGTGTCCCAAAGACGGATTTATACGTTTTTTTTTTTTTTTTTTTTGTTTTTTTTTAATGCTAGAGCATACAGAAGGCTTTGATGCACAATATTCTGTAGGCCTTGCAAAATCAGTCAAAATCCAGTAAAACAGCCGGGAGCGAACGGGATTGCTTCTGTGAAAATGGCGGCGAGTGAATGAGTTAATCACGCTTACCTGCTGCACAACCTTATCTCTCTAACTGGACAAACTGTAAAAATATCTGATTTAGAGTTCACAAATGTGCTTAAATCATTTAGAAATCATAACAAGACATAGCACTTTAACAATAATAACATTCTCTCCATTCCTTCATTGTTTGAAGCAGTTACAGAAGAAAAAGTAGATTTTCAAAGTCTCCTTTCACCAGTGGATAAGAGATGTGATGATCACAGCATGCGCAACGTCAATTACGCCCGCTGCAAGCTACAGTAAGTTGGAAAATAAACAAGCAACTGTAGCGTTGGTTGGTGAGTAATATACCCACATACAGAAAGAACGCTTCGATTCTCCAGTCCCAATTAGATTCGCTTCACTTTTAAAATGCCGACTCCTTGACACATCTCCTCCTGGCCCCATTTTGATGATGCTCCTCATCCTCATCCTCATCCTCATCCTCATCTCCTCCAGGCATCCATCCATGCAACCGTACCATCACCAACATTCCCACTGACCAACATGGGGATGTTGCAAAAATGTTGCCCACTTAGGCACAAAAAACAAGTGCCTCAACATTACTATCTATAGAAACAAAGATAATACAAACTTGTGCTGCCATCAAGCACAAAATTCTCTTTTCAATGAATGTCATGGCCAAAAAAAAAAAAAAAAAAAAAAAAAAAGATACTTGACTCCTCATTTACCCATTTTGAGATAGAAGAAGTTAATATTTTGACTATAATTAATTTGATAATTTCATGCACAATTAATACCTTTAAAAGGTATTGCTGTCGACTGAAAATGACATCACATATGCTTTGGTAACGACCAATCATGGCTCAGTTTGCGAACGTCACTTGACCAAACCCAGAAAAAAAAAAAAAAATGAGCAGGTGAGCCGTGATTGGTTACTTGAGTTCGGAGCAACTGTGATGTCTAACACACAGTTTGTAGCAAATTAATGAGTTTGGTGTCTAATTTTTTATTTATTTTTTTGGTGGGGTCAATGTTGCTTTCAGTTTTTTTTTTTTTTTTTTTTTTTTTTTTTTTCCCAGCAAGCTGCAGTATAGACCCACAAAATACACCCACTCAGTGCACTTGGTAAAATAAAAAAAAATTAAAAAAAAACTGCAAAAACATTGCAGATTTGGCTGTTTGAAAAAAAAAAAAAAGGCTAAATACAATAATGAAAGTAAAAATGAAAGTTATATTTCTCAACCTACCTGTTGCATGAGTGAGGCCCCACACCTCCTGGCCATAAACATCAGTTTTGTTCCAGACCAGCCTGTGCACCAGACCAGGCCCAGCAGGGTACCAGCGTTGGTACAACCTTCCCTGGACTGAAGCTCGAACATGCACTTTGGACAGACCGCCCAGAGGGGAGATGGGCGAGGACGCGGATGGAGGTGTGAGGAGGATGCGCAGCAAGGAGAGATAACCTGCAGCTCGCGTGCTCAAATAGTTCAGCTTCATGAAGGCTCCTGGGATGGCAACTTCTTCCTGCACTGCCTGCAGACAAACAGACACAAAATACACTTTTATTTTATTTTATTTTTTTCGTGAAAAATAGGTTTGATCACTGTGTTGTATGCAAATTTGTGTGAATTGAAAGGGCATCGCCAATCAGCTTCTGTTGAGATTCCTCATTGCTGCAAAATCTCAGCTGGGATTCTATCATTGTTTCTTAAATGACATGTTTTAAGGTTTCAGTTGAAACAGATTAGATATGCTTATCTATGGGTTTTTTTAAATTTTATTTAATGTGAATTGTGCTTAGCCACCAGACCTAAGTTCCAATTTTCACTTTCTCGTTAAAGGTTTTGATTGATGAATTGACCTGCAAAGAAACTCCAAGCTCATTTATTGTGAGAATGTCGAACAGCATGCCGAGGCGTGAATTCAAATCTAGGTTGGAATTAGGGGTGTGAATTGCCTAGTACCTGACGATTCGATTCGTATCACGATTCACAGGTCACAATTCGATTCGATACCGATTAATCCCGATACGAATTTATAAGTCGATTGTTGAGATTTTTTTTCATTCAAATTTAGAAAATACTAATCAGTAAGCTTGTAGAGTGTAAGATTTATAGGAAAATGTATTATTTATTTATCTGAAATTTCAGTCTTATAGAGGTTGTAATTTGTTTCATGTTTGAACAGCATTGAAATAAAATATTAAGGCTTAATGTTCCGTTCATATAACATTCTTGCTTAAGGTGTGAATCCTAAAAAAAAAAGAAGAAAAAAAAAAAAAAGCGATTTTGCCGATTATTGAATCGATTCGAGAATCACGCGATGTAGTATCGCGATATATCGCCGAATCGATTTTTTTTTAACACCCCTAGTTGGAATAGTTTTTTTTTTTTTTTTTTTTTCAAACTTCAATTTCTGATATAGTCATTGTCCAATAATTGCACATCCATTTTATTAAATGCCATTTGGCATTATGTTTTCTACTATACTAATCCATCTTTTCAGGTGTATGACACTTAATTACTAAAACAAATACAATGTCACAGACACTTCCATATCCACAGTAGTAAAGTGGTTAAAATAAAGCAAATTCCTGGCGTGTGGAAGGTTAGATCCCCAATTGGAACCACATTTTTTAAAATTCAATTTCTGAAATAGTCATTGTCCAATAATTTAACACCCATTTTATAAATATCATTTGACAAGTTTTTTTTTCGATATGAATCCATATTTTCAGCTTTGTATTACACTCTATTAGTCAATACAATTACATACAATGTCAAAGATACTTGCATATTCACAATAGTGCGGAGGTTAAAGCACATAAATGGCATGTGAAAGGTTCTGGGTTCAATTCCCGCTTGAAGCGAGTGAGTGAATGCAGTTCAACTTTTCTTTTTTTATTATTTATCATCCACACTACAATTCATAAATTGTAATTTTCACATAATTTATCTTTCAATGTACTTCATAAGCATTCCGCATGCATTCAAATGTAAGCATTCGGCTATTAGCATTCAGTGTTGAGCATTTCCACACAATTTCTGCCAAAATTGCACTTTGTCTAGTTGCTGATTGTTGCTTCATCATAACCTTGACCCGGCTAACTTTATTATTAATGCACAAGTGACACACCAACAGTCCTTAACTCATTCACTCCCAACCATTTTTATGTTTTCCTGGATTTTGACCGATTTTGCAAAATATTATGTTCTATTGCTATAAAAATATGGAACCAACCAAAAGAGAGATTAGAGTCTCTTCTTTAAAAAAAAAAAGTATATTCCTATCTGTTTCCGCTGTGCAGCAATTAGCAATAGAACATAGCTAAGTTTCATCATTATTCACAATTCTGCTTAGAACTGTGGGGAAATCAGCCTGTTTTAACATGGCCTGGTTGATACTCTGCTGCCACTCAACCATTTTCTGCAGTAGAGAGACTGCATCAAAGCCTTCTCTATGCTCTGGCATAAAAAAAAAAACAACAACAAAAAACACACACACCAAAAAACGTATAAATACGTCTTTGGGACACTTAAAACATTTAAAATATGACGCATTTATACGTTTTTGGGAGCTAATGAGTTAAGTAGGCCTACCTGAAGCTCTGGTACAGCAGGACCCTTCTCTGCACATGCCCCTGTATATCTAGGTAGTGGGTACGGCAGGACCAGAGGATAAGGACTCAAAACAGTCCTTATGTCACATTTTGGAGGCTGCACTTCTTCCCTGGACATGACGACCTGATCCAGAACCAGGAAATTGTTGTTTGGGGTCCAGACGGTCCGTGTTTGTGGCAGGAAAGGCGGGCGGTGGAACATAAGAGTCACTGACATCGCACCCAAAGTCACCAGGTCATAACTAAAGTGTCGGAAAAGTGAATAAAAAAAAAAAAAAAGATTAGTAGAGGAAAAGGAAACACGTCTTTTGCGTGTGTGTGTCCATGTTTGCACCTTCCATCCTGTCGGCTGATGGTGTATCCATACTCGGGGTGCTGAGGGAAGGTGATGTTGACGCCGACCAAAGAAGAGCCATCTTGCAATGCGACATTGCCTCGAATCACAGCAACACGACTGCCGTGACCAAGACAGAAAGCGGTTGGAGAAAATCATACAAGGACACAAAAGAGGATACGTTGATAGCTTTGCAATGACAATGATTGTTTGCGATGTGCTTGCCAAATGACCTTGTGCTTTAGCAAAACAAATTGCGCAATTCTCAGTAAGTTTGACAAAAACTCGTCATTGTTATTCAAAATATTCAAAATATTGAATATTTGGAATGTATGCCGCAAATTGCGCCCCCACCCTGTCCTGGGGTAACGAACAGCCCATTTTAGAAACCCTCTGATATTTTCAGTGTCATTACTACCGATTAGGGGTGTTAAAAAAAATCGATTCGGCGATATATCGCGATACTACATCACGCGATTCTCGAATCGATTCAATAAAAAAAAAAAAACGATTTTTTTTTTTAAAGAGCTCAGAATTGTTCATTCGGTAGTCTTACCGATTCAACGTCTTATCATCATTGCCTTTTCTTTTTTTCTTTTTTTTTTGTGTGTGTGTGTGTGAATCGATTTTTAAACTTCCATTTTTAATGGAAAAATACTCAACAAAACGTCTGACTTCGGGTTAGGATTCACACCTTGAGCATGGAAGAATGTTATATGAACGGAACATTAAGCCTTAATATTTTATTTTAATGCTGTTCAAACATGAAACAGATTACAACCTCTATGAGACTGAAATTTCAGATAAATAAATAATACATTTTCATATAAATCTTACACTCTACAAGCTTACTGATTAGTATTTTCTAAATTTGAATGAAAAAAAATCGCAACAATCGACTTATAAATTCGTATCGGGATTAATCGGTATCGAATCGAATCGTGACCTGTGAATCGTGATACGAATCGAATCGTCAGGTACTAGGCAATTCACACCCCTACTACCGATGTTTTGTCTTTCTTTAATGGAGGCTCCAGACTCAATCTCACGTCTTCAGAGCTGGGAGGCGGACATGCTAACCAGACATTCACTGGTAATAATGCCTCTTTAAAAAATCTGTACTGGCCAGACCTCATCACATACATGAAATCAACCGATGACAATTTAAGACCAGTATACTGAGATATTCACTTAATTATCTTCTGTGCTTGTATTTTAACAATGGATAATCCAAGGACACAGTCATCCCAAACGAATAAGGGAAGGACTTTGCATGCACATGGTGACCCCCCGACTCTCAAAAGAGTAAACAAGCACATACCTGGTATCAAAGGGCACGTCTCCAGGGAGAGTGTGCGTGGCTGCCTTGCCAAGGAGAAAGTGTATGCGGTGGTAGAAACTGTGAGTGTGCGTATTCATGGGCGAGGGGGGTGCAGTTGGGGCCAACGGGCTCCGTTGCAACAGGGCCATGGGGTCGGCCGAGCCGCGGCACAGGGGGTCGGAGCCGCAGCTTAGCTGCTCGCAACAGTCCGGATCCACGCAGTCGATCAGACCATCTGATATAGACGGAGACAAGGTCAAGAGATCACATTAAAAAAAAAAATACTGTTTAATAGGGGTGTTAAAAAAAATCGATTCGGCGATATATCGCGATACTACATCGCGCGATTCTCGAATCGATTCAATAATCGGCAGAATCGATTTTTTTTTTTTTTTTTTTTTTTTTTTTTTTTTTTTTAGGATTCACACCTTGAGCATGGAAGAATGTTATATGAACGGCACATTAAGCCTTAATATTTTTATTTTAATGCTGTTCAAACATGAAACAGATTACAACCTCTATAAGACTGAAATTTCAGATAAATAAATAATACATTTTCATATAAATCTTACACTCTACAAGCTTACTGATTAGTATTTTCTAAATATGAATGAAAAAAAATCGCAACAATCGACTTATCAATTCGTATCGGGATTAATCGGTATCGAATCGTGACCATTCGTATCGGGATTAATCGGTATCGAATCGAATCGTGACCTGTGAATCGTGATACGAATCGAATCGTCAGGTACTAGGCAATTCACACCCCTACTGTTTAACAAGAATTTTTAAGACCAGCACTTACATTTGTATATTGTATGACTATACAGTGGTACCTCTACGGACGAACATCTCTTCGTACAAAATTTTCGAATTACGAAACGCCTCGACGAGAAAATATTACCTCTTGTTACGAAAATACATTTCCAGATACGAAAGGTAAAAATACATTACCGAACACAACATACTTTCAGCTATGGCTATTACCTACCATAGGTATCTATGAACCTAGATACTAGATCGGTGTCTATACAGCGTCCTCATCATTCATCCCGCGGCCCATGAGGTGTTCCGATAGTTTTTCGTAAATGTATGAGCTAACGGCCGACGAATTTGCGCAAAAATTCAAACAATTGGTGATTGATGAAGGCACAGTAAGTTTTTAATTGCGACGAGATGGGGATTTTTTGGGGGGGGGGAAAGATGCCTCGCCATACCGGAAGTTTCCATGAAGTTTCGGAAATTTGTTTAAAAGAATCGCCCAGAAAAAGTGTTCACCAGTCGGGCGTTTGCTCACTAAGATGATGTTTGCCTTGGACATTTCCGAAGGATTGGAAAAAAAAAATAAAAAAAAAAAAAAAGCAACAAAAAAAAGCAAACATCCTTGGAACAGTTTTTTACAAAACACCAGGCAAAAAAAAAAAAAAACACTTCTGAGAGAGAACATGAACAAAAGAGGGCAAAAAAGGATGAGGACAGCAGCTTAAAAAGGTAAATGAGCATCATTTTTATTCTTTACTCTATTCTTTGTTTTTTACATTACGCACAACTCTCATTTATTGTGCAATCATCTAATTGTAACATGTATTTCTTACATGTTTTGATGCATTTTTATGCTTTATAAAACATTTACGTCTGAATTTTTGGGAGGCTTGGAACGGATTAGGGCATTTACATGGAAAATGCGTCTCTACTTACAAAATGTTCTACTTTCTAACTTTCTTCCAGAATCAATAAATTTCGTAAGTAGAGGTACCACTGTATTATTTTGGTGTTTTCTCAATAGAGGTTCAAGCTGGTTAAAGCTATGAGAACACGTTTGCATTCAGCTTTCAAGAGGCATTTACTGTATAGTTGACGATATTAGCAGGAAAGAGGATGCCATGAAACCTCTGCCAAAAAACAAAAAAAAAAAACTCCTGCACCTCCAGCCAATGAGGAGCTCAACAAAGGAGATGTAATCTGAGACAATGGACGTGCATCACCATTATCACAAAGATAAATCAAATTAGATTCTTTCATCAGGCCCCTTTTATATTGCTATAAATCAGGCATTTGTCGGCACAATTATTTGAATGCGAGCCATAAAAGTCCAGTGTAAACAATGAGGCTGCTGATAGAAGCCAAAGGCAGCAGGTAACAGGAGCCAGGCTGGCATTTGTGCTTCCTATTTCAGGCGTGTTTCTCAAAAGGCAGGAAGCGGCGCTGACATTTAAATGCATCTGACCACAGAGCAGAGAGCTAAAGGCCAACAATATTCTATTATAACCTCCTCCTGCAGAGGTGGCCGAGTACAATAATTCATTTCCATACCATTCAACGCTCCGCCTTGAAAGAACACAATTAATTGAATTTGCTACATCGTTGCCATTAAAAGGACAATGTTTGTAATTACTATGCAGAGTTGGCAATTGAAAAACACAAAGGAGCAAAGTATAGATTATAGTGCAATGCATATGGCAGGGTAAATGTTTGAGTATGTGTGTTGGCTGCGCTCTGTATGCAATATTTGTTTTCTCCCCTGTCCTCACTTCTGGCCAATCCAGGCAGAGTAATTGAAGAGTTCGTCTTTAATCACTGATTACTTGCATTTTTCTGTTCCTGTATAACTTCAGACGCAAAATAATTGCTTCGAAAGACAGACATGTAAGCATTAGCAGCAAGAGCTGCGATATTATGTGCTATTTGAAAAGCCAGCGAGTGAAGTGGCTCGAGTGAAAGACTGGTAGCCTGAATGAGCTCCGTGACACAGTGTGATACCCACATACGGTATATTGCACGAGTTCCTTTCATTTTTAATGGCTTTCTTGCAAGGCAGCACCTTGTTAATGTTTTTTACTGTTTGCCTGCAATGTCAAAAGGACCTTGTCCATTTGGAGAGAGTAAAGAAATTAGATTACATGAGACACAAAGTTCTTTAATTGCTAGCAAGTTGACAGACATTGCATATATATATATATATATATATATATATATATATATATATATATATATATATATATATATATATATATTAGGGGTGTTAAAAAAAATCGATTCGGCGATATATCGCGATACTACATCGCGCGATTCTCGAATCGATTCAATAATCGGCAGAATCGATTTTTTTTTTTTTTTTTTTTTTTAAGGATTCACACCTTGAGCATGGAAGAATGTTATATGAACGGCACATTAAGCCTTAATATTTTTATTTTAATGCTGTTCAAACATGAAACAGATTACAACCTCTATAAGACTGAAATTTCAGATAAATAAATAATACATTTTCATATAAATCTTACACTCTACAAGCTTACTGATTAGTATTTTCTAAATATGAATGAAAAAAAATCGCAACAATCGACTTATAAATTCGTATCGGGATTAATCGGTATCGAATCGTGACCATTCGTATCGGGATTAATCGGTATCGAATCGAATCGTGACCTGTGAATCGTGATACGAATCGAATCGTCAGGTACTAGGCAATTCACACCCCTAATATATATATATATATATATATATATATATATATATATATATATATATATATATATATATATATATGAAAAAAAGTGGTATTTAACATCCATAATATGAAACTGTGCTGCTGTAATTTACTACTGTAGTTCATGGCATCGAAGTCAAGAAACATAAACACGGAGGGCCAAATTCACTATTTTTATTGTATTCATCATTTGCACGTGATGCATTAAAACTCCATTATGCTGATCTCTACGTACACCCACATCAATCTCTGAAAATATCAAAATGATCGCACCAATATTGTTGTATTTTACATTAACTCATTTACTCCCAATAACGTATAAATGTTTTTTTTAATGTTCTAAGTGTCCCAAAGACGTATTTATACGTTTTTTTTTGTTTTTTTTAATGCTCGAGCATACAGAAGGCTTTGATGCAGCCTCTCAACTGCAAAGAACGGTTGCAGAAATGGTAGTTATTACACAAACGGCCAGCAGGTGGCAACAGAGCAAAGGAGATCAACCAGGGCCATGTAGAAAAAAAGCTCAATTACTTACAATTTTAAATAGATTTGCGAAAACTGATGAAACTTAGCTCTCTTCTAATGCCAATTGCTGCAAAACAGAAACAGATAGAAACATACTTTTTTTCCATGATGAAAGAAGAGACTTTAATCTTTCTTTTGATAGGTTCCATGCTAGCTATAGAACACAATATTCTGTGGGCCTTGCAAAATCAGTCAAAATCCAGTAAAACAGCCGGGAGCGAACGGGACTGATTCTGTGAAAACGGCTGGGAGTGAATGAGTTAAAGTTCTTGATCCAAGGTCACATTCGGATAATGTCATCTTTCTTGCGTCTGCCGTGGTTTTCTTCCAGCATCGCCTTGTGTGTTAAATCAGGTGCAAACTGCACTCAGCTGTCAAACTTTGTGGGTGTGTTTGCGCTGATACAGTATATAAGTCGAGCAATATCCTTTAGGAGGGAGAAAACTGCGGGTGCAAATGAAGACGCAGTTTTTAGCGCTATCAGTGGATGCAGTGTATTCTTAGTTGACTTTTTTTTAAAAACATGACCATCAAAATTATTCTAAAGCCATCCAATAAATTCATTACAAACCACTTTCATTGGTATATTTTAAGTGACTTGTGTGAAATTTCTTTATACGTATCTTTATAACGTCGATAAAAAATAAAATGTGTAAGTGTTTTTGTTGTTGTTGTTTTTGTTGTTTTTTATCTATAGCTATCTGGGCTGGTTGCAGAGAGGATATAAGTGTTTTTAAATGTATTTATATATTTTATCCCAGCAGGTGTTATGCATATCAGATATTTAGCTGTGAGAAGACGAAAAATGTAAATGCACACCCACACACAAACACTTAAGCAATGACCAATAGGACTCCACAGGCCTCCCAGCAGGACTGGGAACAACGGAGAGAGGAAGTGAAGGAACTGACAATGAAGCGGATTCTTTTTGGCTATTGAATCAAAGGAAAGGAGTGCAAAGGAGGAAAGAAATAAAAAGAGGTAACAAAAGACAGAATAGAGATGGAAAATGATAGATGGTGATAGAATGTCACCTCCGTCGTTGTCTGTTCCATCACTGCAGTCAGTTTCCATGACAACACTGCATCCGGGCCCACTCCATCCCGCCTGGCAGACGCAGCGCCAGCCACTCTGCTCCAGGGTACAGCGGCCGTGCCCGCTGCACAACCCTGGGCAGCCATCTGAAGATGACACGCGCGCACACGCAGTCATTGGAATGTGTTCAGAATTTGGAATGCATGTCATGAATATAAAAAATAATAATAATTCAAAACTACCTTTCACAACGACGTCCAAATCATGAGCAACTGCGGAGGAAAGATGTGACAATGACACCTTTTTTTTTTTTTTTGCCATCCAAATATCACAAGGAATAATTAAACTCTCCCACGCGCGCTCACCAATGTTGCAGTGTTCTCCCTCCCAGCCGGGTTGGCAGACGCAAGTCCCATCGTGGCACTGGCCGTGTTCTTCGCAGCGAGGATGGCACGCTCGCTGGTCGCACGACGCGCCGAGCCAACCCTCCTCGCACTGGCACTGGCCCTCCGAGCAAACACCGTGACTGCCACACGGCACCGGGCACAGCTCTGCCAGCGAGGTGGGTGGGGGGTTGGTAGGGGGGGGGGGGGGGGGGGGGGGGTGAGACAAGCGTGTTAGTGTGAGAGGAGAAAAGAACGGGCCAAGCAGATGGAGCAAATTAAGAATTGAAAGAAAAAGTGAGAGTTGCATTGAATATGGAGGGAAAACGAGGCAGAAGCTTCACTTAATGCAGTGCTTCTCAATTATTTTCTGTCATGCCCCCTCCTAGTAAGAAGAAAACATCTCGCCCTCCCACCCCCACGCGACTATAAATAGTATCATTTGCCTATAAAATTGTTCTAAGCACACCTTTGCATCACACTGTATCCGTATTAACGTATAAGAGAATTTTAAAAAAAAAGAAAGAAATATGGACCAACTTACAACAAAGAATCCCATCATACTAACTATGTCAAGCAAAAAAAAGAAAATGGTCGGACGTACTGCATATTTGCAATAGAAATTAAATTAAAAAATGTATAACAGAACGCATGGTGTTCCACAGGGTTCAATTCAGGGCCCTTTGCTGTTTTCATTGTATCTGTTGCCCCTGGGTTGCATCTTTACTCATTTGCTCCCAACAACCTATAAATATGTTCTATTTTAAATGTATGTAGTGTCCCAAAGACGTATTTATATGTTTTTTCTATTATTTTTAATGCTAGAGCATTTAGAAGGCTTTGATGCAGCCTCTCAACTGCAAAGAACAGTTGCAGAAATGGTAGTTATTACACAAACGGCCGGCAGGTGGCAGCAGAGCAAAGGAGATCAACCGGGGCCATGATAAAAACAAGCTGTTTCCCCACAATTATAAGAAGATTTGTGAAAACTGATGAAACTTAGCTCTCTTCTAATGCTAATTGCTGCCAAACGGAAACAGATAGAAACATACTTTTTTTTTTCCTGATGAAAGAAGAGACTCTAATCTTTCTTTTGGTAGGTTCCATGTTTTTATAGCAATATAACACAATATTGTGTGTGCCCTGCAAAAGCAGTCAAAATCCAGTAAAACAGCCGGGAGCGAAGGGGGTTGCTTTAGTCAAAATGGCTGCTGGGAGTGATTGAGTTAAGAAAACAGGAGTGGTTGTTGTAAAGTGCTCTAAAAAATAGTTGAGTTGAGTGGCGGGAGTCAGCGTCCCAACTGCGTGATTTGAAATGTCGAATTGAGTGAATCTACTCTAGCACAACTAGCTATCTTACAAAACTTAAGGATCTAATGTAAAGGCTACTCTCCCCGTTCATTTTGTTCACCATAAAACCTTATACCTATGGATTGAATTTGAAAAAAAAATAAATAAAAAAATCCTATTTTATTTTTCAATAAAGAAGGGTTCGATGAATGCGCATAGGAAACTGGCGGGGTTCAGTACCTCCAACAAGGTTAAGAACGACTAGAAGAGCGAATAGAGCCATAACAAACAAATGACTTGTATTTGCTCTGCATTTTGAAAAAGCCAGGGGCCTGAAATTAAGCTCTTTGGCGGACATGTTAAAACCTTTTTCTTCCTCTCCTCTGTTGGATTTCCTGTATCCAATTTCCCAACAATCATTTTTATTCCTTACCTCTTCTTGCTTGCCTATTTTCTATTTTACGTTTCCACACTCTACAGAGGGGGGGAAAAAAAAAACGTCATCTGTGAGAGTAAGTGCTAGAGGCTCACAAAGACTACTTACCTAGCCGCACTGAGAAGTTATTTCAATTTAAATATACGCTGCACGGAGAGGGTGGGAAAAGTGAATTAAAGGTGGAGAGTTTTCAGCTCTCCATTAGAGTTACATTTAGCTATGCTTGGGCACGAATGTAGAATTTGTTGGGTTCTTTTTCATAACGACATCACAGAGAGTGGATTCTCGCTCGTATCATAGATAGATATTCTGATTTTCAGCCATGGTCCGTCATGATGACAGCATACGCTATATCACAGTAATAAGGCGTCCGCTCTCTTCGGGGCAAGTGCTAATGCCAATTGCCCGTAAATCATCTTGGCCAAGACCGGCATTAACTTTATGTGGTGGAAAGCCTTAAAACGGACATTTTGCCATCTGTCAAAGGACACTGTAACGAGGAGAGGACAAAGATGAGGTGTGCGCCACACGTTATAATTTCAATACACCGCGATTGTGTTTGTCTTTTATTTCCAGATGGATGTTAAGCAGAACATTGAAGGCATTCCACTTTGAAGGAATTCTCAAACTTTATTGTGGGGAAAAAAAATAAATAAATCATGAAAGTATTTATTTGGCAAGATTAAATGCCAAGTTGTGCTTCGCTCCAATTTGCATTCTTGGTGCACCCTTGATTGAAAAATAGCTTCTTTTGTTGTTTTTTTTTTTTTTTCCGCCGTCTCTTTCCATCCATGTTCTTCCATCATCTTAAGTGGCTGAAAGAAATTTGTTTGTGTGCTTGCACATTTAGCGCGCTAGCCACTGTAAAGTGGTCGCGGGTTGCACCGCCTCTGTCATAAAAAGTGACCACATGATCCAATCGAGCAGCATCGAATCATTTACATTTACAAAGATAATAATCATTTTGAAACGGGGCAATGAGTTTCTTGTCAATCAATCACCATGTCTGTTACAGAAAAAAAAAAAAGATTGAATTAATCCCATTTGCTGGATCACAGTAACCTGACAAGCCACACCCACTTTTTTTTTTTTTTAACCCTACTGCCATATTACAAATAAATTGGTTTATATACTGTAGCATTTTTCTAAATATGCAAAAGCACAAATAAAAAATTATTTGTACAATTTTTAGGACTAAACACAATTTCTCTTCATAACATTATGTGGCCCTTGCGTCCTTCTGATTTTCTGTATGTGGCCCTCAAATGAAAACGTTTGGACACCCCTGCCATAGTACATTATACGTCACATTATTGGTGGGAAAAAAAAAAAATTACAATTATTTGTCATATGGCATATCATAAATAGCTCCAAATGAAACAGCACTGTGTTTTGCACTGTACTTTTCATCTCAACGTATCATAAAATGGCTGCAAATTCTGACTCTGGCTCGAAATTGTATCTGGAAAGACCACCCATGCCACTTGACCAACGCTTGCGCAATCGCGTGTTTCTGTGCTGCCTGAAAATGGAATTGACGTTTTTTTTTTTTTTTACCGATGTAGCAGTCGGGTCCTGTCCAGTTGGGCTGGCAAGCGCAGGTGTCGGACTCGGGGAGGTAGGTGCCATGTCCCGAGCACTGCTCCTGACAGGCTGGCAACGGGTCATCACAGCTCACTCCCGCCCAGCCCGGAGAGCACACACACTCCCCGCGGACGCACACGCCATGTCCGCCACACTGGGGGTCTACGCAGTCCACTGCAGACAAAGAGAGGACAAAGTTTTTTTGGGGGGGGAGTCGTTAAGTGTCCGAGCGTGCCTGTCTAATTATAATCATCAGTTCAGTGAGTATGAAAGCAGTGTTCTTTGCATCCCATCCAGGAGTTAACCGCCCCAGCTACAATCCCTGTATCTGTTCCACAACATTACATTTCATAGGACACTTAAAAGCCGGGCTTTGATAAGGGGTGAAATGGCCCTGGTTGAAATCTGCATGTGCGGGCGGTCAGTGTTAGTGTGTGTAATTACGGCTCCGAGCGGGCCGAGCCAAAGCTCAGCGCAAACGCCTCGGCGCCGCTCAGCTCGGCTCTGTCGTTCCAAGGGCAAACGCGTGATTCACTCTCCGCGGGCGATGCGTTACAGTACCGGGGGATGCGTTGGAACATTGTGCTGAGAGGTTACGATTAACTCATTTGCTCCCAATAACGTGAAAATATGTTTGTTTTTTTTTGTTTTTTTTTGTTTTTTTAAGTGTCCCAAAGACATATTTATGCGTTTTTTTGTTTTGTTTTGTTTTTTTCCCATGCTAGAGCATACAGAAGGCTTTGATGCAGCCTCTCAACTGCAAAGTACGTTTGCAGAAATGGTAGTTATTACACAAACGGCCAGCAGGTGGCAGCAGAGAAAGGAGATCAACCAGGGCCATCTTGAAAAAAAGCTCAATTACTTACAATTTAATTAGATTTGTGAAAACCGATGAAACTTAGCTCTCTTCTAATGCTAATTGCTGCAAAACGGAAACAGATAGAAACATACTTTTTTTCCTGATGAAAGAAGAGACTTTAATCTTTCCATGTTAGGTTCCATGTTTTTATAGCAATTGAACACAATATTCTGTGGGCCTTGCAAAATCAGTCAAAATCCAGTAAAACGGCTGGGAGCGAACGGGATTGCGATTGAATGAGGTAAGTATAGCATAAAGCTAATTATGGATAATGCGGCTGTGTTATTTATTTATTTTTTTAATAATTGGTGTTTATACAGTGGAGAGATGCAAAATGATACATGACTGTACACATGATGGGAATCACTATCACAAAAAGAGAAACTCATAATAATACACTCTAGCATTTTCTTGTTTTTAGCCCAACTGCTATTTTTGCTATTTTTAGCCCTGCTATTGAGCATTCTGCCAACGCTATTAAAATGGACACGTCTTCATTTTCATTCTGGGTAAAGTCTAATTTAGCATGTTTGCGAATTGCGTCGCGCCCCAGGAGCACTTGGCAATTTGGTGTCAAAAAGTAGACTCCATTTCAGACTCACAAAAAACAGGTCTAATTTGTGGCGCAGGTGGTGTACAGTAATGCAATTTTGGTGGATTGATAGAGGATGGGAATGAGGAGAGTCGCTTCGATTGGGCTGCGTCCCATCCCATAATGGGAAAAAAAACAAAAAAACAACTACCCTATTTTACTGCACTAGTGAAGCAAAATACAAAAAAAAATGTGTTGGAAACCTCATTCACCAAGAACCACCTGAACAAGACGACAAGAAGAAAACATGTCATGGTTGTGTCACTTATTATCTCTACAAAGATGTTTGACAAGCTATATATCTATATAAGCACACACAAAACGTGTTTTTTAAAGAACTGTCATTTGTACAAGTGTGGATTACCGCCTGTTAACCAGCTTTTAAGTAGGTGTTGTGACAGACATTCACTGGAAATGAATGCGCTGCCTTTCTTTCATTAAATGAAGTTTGAAATATCGACGTGGCCTTTAAAGATGGTTTCTATGGTTACCATACTAAAAGCGGACGTTTATTCATGGCGCTCGCCTATTCACAAGAGAATTGTGCATCCTGGCAAGTACATAGCGTCAGGCTCTATGTGACCATTACGTTGCGTTAACACAGTGCTTCTCAATTATTTTCTGCCATGCCCCCCCTAGTAACAAGAAAACATCTTGCGCACCCCCAATATGTGACTATAAATAGTATCATTTGTCTAAAAAATTGTTATAAGCACACCCATGCATAACACTGTATCCGCATTAACGTATAAGAGAATAAAAAAAATTAAAGAAATATGGACCAACTTACAACAACGAATAGCTTTATTAACTGTAACAGAAATTATTTAAAGTGCATCTGAAATTCAAAAATACAATTAAATCCTTAATTAAACTATAAACATTTTTTGACTGACCATGTCAAACCATATGATACGGAAAAATAAAACGACATAAAATCATAAGTAAATAATAATGCATTCAAACTGATCACCATCATTAACTCAGGAGCAAAATATTTAAAAAAAACAAACTTTAACCTGCAAAACAAAAATATATAAAATAATTTGTGCTGATTTTTTTTTGCCGCGTGCAAAGCGCGCATGCTCAGTGCAAACAAAACCCCTACACCACCGAGCGAACGCTCCCTGCCATAATGAGAGCGCCACTGCCCCCTAATGTAGTGGAGGTGCAATTGCACTTTATTCTCGGACAGTAAAAAAAATAAAAAAAATAAAAAAAATAAAAAAGCATGTTCCCCGTGGTCAAACGCCCTTGATGGAGCCTCGCGCCCCCCTGGGGGGGGGGGGGGGGGGGGGGGGGGGGGGGGGTTCACTATTTGAGAAGCACTGATATATATGAAGTGGTCATTGTTTCTTGAGTCGCACAATTCAAAAAGTTCAGTGCAAACAAAATCTCTACACCACCGAGCGAATGCTCGCTGCGCACACTCTGCCAATGATGAGAGCGCCACTGCCCCCTAATGTAGTGGAGGTGCAATTGCACTTTATTCTAGGACAGTAAAAAAAAATAAATCACAATAAAAAAATAAAAAAGCATGTTCCCCTAGGTCAAACGTGCCCCCCTTGATGGAGCCTTGCGCCCTCCTTGGGGGGGCCCGCCCCACTATTTGAGAAGCACTGCATTAACAAGACACCATTTATATTATATTTGCCTTGTAGCGACTGGAGACAACCGTGTCAACCGTGAAGGTGAGGTTTAAGGAATGCAACTCTCGATTTGGAAACAGCAGCGATGACTTGAGCAAACTGGCTTGCATATTTTTGTGTTATAAGAGAAGAAAAAAAATGTGCACATATCAATTTTTTAACTTAATAGCAAGTCATCACAAGTGCTGTTTGATGTCGGACTTGGCTGTAAACGGCTGCCAGCTGGGGCAGGAAATTGGGTTGATGACAGCAGTTTACAGAAAAACCAAAACACATACACAACATAACCTTATCCCCCCCCCCCCCCCCCCCGCCACCCCCCCCACCCCCTTCAACTTCAGCCTCATGCTGTGAGGATAATTAGAATCATACACACATTTAATTTATGTTTATATCATCCAGTTAATATAAAACTCATTCACATGCTAGTAACTTTCATGGACCAATTCCCTACACTTACCACAAGGTCAAATTCATTAACACAATTACAATAATTACACATAAACCACCTATAAAGTGCACATGTTTATTTTGGGGACTGTGGAAACTCAATCTTAACTTTTTTTTTTACACAATCTTAAAATATACAAAAAAAAATACTTCCAGCCATTTTGTTTATCTTGCCAACAAATAGACTTTATCTTTTACGCAAACGCAATCTTACTGATTTTTCAATTCAGATCACTTTCTGGGTCAACAGTAGGGATGCACGATAATATCGGTGGCCGATATTTATCGGCAATTGTCGACCTAGTTGACTTCAAACAGATAAACCAGATAATAGAGAAATCCGCCGATAATTATTGGCAATTATCAACCAATCTGGTGTCATGCAGATAAACAGATAATAAAGAAATTTGCCAATAATTATCGACAATTATCAAACAATTTGACATCATGCAGATAAACAGATAATAAAGAAATTTGCCAGTAATTATCGGCAATTATCGACCAATTTGACGTCAAACAGATAAAGCAGATAATAAAGAAATTTGCCGAAAATTATCGGCAATTATCAACCAATTTGGCATCATACAGATAAACCAGATAATAGAGAAATTGACCGAAAATTATCGTCAATTAGCGACCAATTTGGTGTCATACACATAACCAGATAATAAAAAATGTTGCCGATAATTATCGACAATTATCAAACAATTTGACATCATGCAGATATAACAGATAATAAAGAAATTTGCTGAAAATTATCAGCAATTATCAAACAATTTGACGTCAAACGGATAAACCAGATTAAAGAAAAATTCGCCAATAATTATCGGCAATTGTCAATTTGGTGTCATAAAGATAAACCAGATATTAGAGAAATTGGCCGAAAATTATCTGCAATTAGCGACCAATTTGGTTTATCGGTATCGGTTGAAAATAGCATCATCGTGCATCCCTAGTCAACAGTTACTGTAAAGTCAGTCATTCTTGGTTGCGTTACTGATAAGGACCCGCGACATGTTTTTGCAACGTCATCAAAGTCACAACATGGCCGAGAATTATGTATTCGGCGCAAATGTCTTACCGAGTTCACAGTTGACTCCCTTGTAGGCCGGGCTGCATATGCAGATGCCGTGCACGCAGGAGCCATGGTTGGAGCAGGTGGGGTCGATACACTGACCTTCTTCCACGTTACACTCCGCCCCCTTCCAACCGCTCAGGCACACGCACCTCCCCTTCTCATACACGCCGTTGCCGCTGCACAACACCGGGCACAAATCTGGAACAGGACAAACAACAGATTACAGCCACGTTGAAAAGACACACACACACACACACACGGCACTGCAGTATATTAGCCGGGAGAGCGCGAGGAGAAGGGGGCGACGCCGCCCTTATCTCAAGCCGCCGCTCCGATTCGGCAAATCCTCAAACGGTCGGACTCTCTTCCTCACGTACACACGCGCACGCATTCCGGCTTATCACTCGCGCTGTTTCAATTTACTCAAGCACCACCTGAAACCCGGCTACCACGGCAACCCAAGAATTGGAGAAACCCCCCCCCCCCGATCCCCCGACGTCACCTCGCTTGCTTTTGAACAGGCCGTGAAAACAATTGTGAAAACGAAAGATTAGGAACGAGAGCGTTCGGCTTTTAGAATGAGGAGCTCTTCTTCATGCAGAGATGGGAGAGCTGTGCGGCACAGGTAAACCCCCCCCCCCACACACACACACACTGACTTAGACGTTGCCTATTGATAACAAAAAAAACAAAAAAACAAACAAAAAAACGTAGTTGACGTCATTTAACGTTTATGGCAGCATACGTCGTGATTTTACTAATCGTTATTAAACGTTTTTGGCGGTCAAAGAGTTAATAGTAATCTCTCTAATCTATGTAGACGTGGTGCACGGCAGAGCCAGAGAGCCTATTAAGTTGTGCAGCAGATACTTTGTCATGCTGTCATTATAGAAAATATTGCACAGACCTTGGTGGCTCGCCTTTGTACTCATTTCACTTCATTTCTCTTTTGCCAATTCCGCGTAGACATTTTGAAGCAAATGCGAGTCAGAGGTGGCTGGCATTTAAGACACCGTATTGCTTAATGTGAAAAATGTGGCGGAAGGATCCTCAAAGAACTGCTGACAGACAGACGGACAGAGGGTAAAAGTCACACAGTCTTTAAAAATGACTATTTTAAATAACCTCTGCCGATAGAATTTTCGGTCTCTTGGAGCAGTTCTTTTTCGAAACACATCGACCCTTTGTAAGAAAATAAACTTAATTGAGTAATGTATAGTGTAAATAGATGCCCTTGGATGAGAAATGTTACTAATTGTTGTTTTGTTTATGATGGCATCTAGTGCGAAGCATAAGGAAGGTTTGACAATTGTGGTTATTTTCACTTATAAACAGTAGGGATAGACCGATTATCGGCCGGGCCGATTATCGGTGCCGATATTTGACTTGTTGACAAATATCGGCATCGGCCGTTTTACGAATTTGAAGGGCAATAAAGCTGGAATCAAGTTATGTCATTAAATAATTTAAATTAAAAAAAAATTAGAAATGATGTTGAAATTTTGTAAAACTTTATTTACTGTAGAAAACTTAAGAAAACACATTTATTTATGTATGTATTTATTTATTTATTTATTTATTCAATGCAAACACTGGGAAGTCCCAACACTTTTTAATTCACTAAAAATAATAATTTAAAAAAAAAATTGAAATTATGTTGACATTTTGGAAAACTATTTACAGTAGAAAAATTTAGAAAATTATTTATTTATTTATTCACTGCAAACACTGGGAAGTCCCAACACTTTTTAATTTATATAAAAATAATAATAATAATAATAATAAACAAATAAATTTAGAAATCATGTTGAAATTTTGGAAAACTTTATTTACAGTAGAAAACTATTTAGTTATTTATTTATTTGCTTGCTTAGTTTTGAGTTTAGCTTAACACATTGCTGATGACCCTGGAAGTTCCCTACATTTTCTACAATTTCTGTTAAAATTTGTAATTAATCAAAAACTGTCCATTATTTATATGTTTTAAAATTAAAAAGGTTCATTTTTTTTTTTTTACACAATTATTTCCTCTTTTACTGCAAATGATATCGGCTTGAAATATCGGTTATCGGCCTCCTTGACGACGAATAATCGGTATCGGCATCTGCCCTGAAAAAAACGTACCGGTCTATCACTAATAAACAGTATCAATTGGCAGACAATTGGGAGTTACAACCTATAATGCGAATGATGGTCTCACTATACACAACATTTTCAAATGTGTTTGTTTACCTTTGGCACAGTTCGGACCCATGAATCCAGCAAAGCAGTGGCAGCGTCCAGCAACACATTCTCCATTTCCGTTACATCCTTTGGTGCAGCCATCTATTGTGTCTGTGCAACAACATACACAGGCATCATTCATGTATTCATTTATTCAAGACAATAAAGGCAAGAAAAAGAAGAAAATAATCCACATGCAACTCCATCAACTGGCATACAGTAGCTTTCTGTTATTGAATGAAATATGTGATAAGCAATGGATGGCTCCCCAGACACAGAAGCTATATTAGATTAGCCTGATCCAGCTGCTATCACTCTCTGGAGACTGGCCAAGCACTCGCTTACTCTGTGTTGCACTAAGCACATTATGTTGCATTACAGGTTGCAAACACGCCGCGCCGCACATTTACATACATCAGCGCTTCATCATCAAACTGTTTACAAGAACACAATTTACAACGAGATTGAAGAACACAAAATGCGACGTTGTGAATGACCCAGTTAGTGAAGAACGGATTATTGGAGGATGTTACTGCTGGAACACGTGCACGCGGAGCTCAGTAAATTGACTTTGTTGCTATGAAGATTGTAACGTCCAGAATATCTCCTGAGAAACTATGCAGCCAGTATGGGTTCACTTCCCATTCGGTGACAGTGAGTGTGAATCATTGGTAGTGCCTGGCAGCTAGTCGAGGGTTACTTAATCTTGGGTTACTTTATGCGGCTGGCGTGGGGCGCTCTGTTGGGTGACCTCGGCTGGACAGCGCACAGGAGGCATCAGGAGAACTACAACGTGCTAGCAACCAGTGGTGCTGGCTGACCAGAATCGAGGCAAAAATTGCTTGAATGGCAATGCCGATCTACTCTTCTGGAAGCCACAACATGTGTACGAGGGATGTTTGATAACTCTGTCAGATCGTCACCAGTACAAGCCCTCAACTCTTGAGTAGTCACCGATACCAATACCAAGTAGCAATATCACTACTATTTTTGATACATTACATTTCCATTAATAAAAACAATGTCAGATAATTTTAAAGCAACACCTATGTGTCCCAAATTCCCAAAATAGCATTTTTCCTTAAAATGGCATGAAATGAATGGCAATTTTTCCTACTCTTCTAATTTCCATTTTTTTGTTTATGGTTGTAAAACGGACATAAAAACTGGAATCGGCTGCCGTTGCGAGTGCCGATACCTTAAAACAAGACGGCATGGTGTCAGCACCGATACCGATAACTTGTATCGGCACTCAACCATCCCTATTAAAACATATGCCACCTTGTTAGTCACCGTCGGGCGATCCAATCAGCCATATTGTATCAAGTTAAAAACTTAATCGTAATCAACTTTACGCATTATGACTGAAACGGAAGATTTTTTTCCGACATCCAATTTAGGAATGTTTTCCTTCTCCTCTGCAACGTTATTGCGCTGATTGCGGCTGCTGACAGCCCAAAATATTTTTACTGATGCTCATTACCAAATTTGTGGGTCACGTAAATCTGACTAATGAAATATTAAAATTAAGCTCCATCATGTGTCCCTTTTGCCAATTTTCTATTTTTGATTTCAAATTGAAATATGCATAATAAGGCAATTTTTTACTAGATAAAAAGAACAAAACAAATGAAAACAAAATTAAACAAGTCACCTTTTTTTATTGCCTGTTGAAAATGAGGAAAAAACAAACAAATAATAAACAGATTCGAACCCCGTGTTGTCCTGCTTTACTCCTCTGCACATCGATCCACTTAAGAGTCAACCCAGCGCTGCCCGTTGCCTTCTTTTATTGAGGTTGCGTGAATGACAAATCCTTCATTGGCATGGACCACACACGTGCAGGCACGCACGCACATTTTTTTACAAAACAAACACACACGGCGCGATATAGCGCGACTCTCGCCTTGAGGCACGTGTGACACATGCTAATGAGACAGGCGGCGCGGTTCCTCCGCGGCAGGCGCGTCGCTATAGAAACCAAAATCATTTTCACCTCCGTCACCTGTCATCGTCACACTGATGCAGACGGGTGCCAATCATCTCCCGCACAGTCGGGAAAACTCCTCTTCTACCCTCTCGGAAGAGAAAAATAAACTCGCACGCGTGGATTCTAATATTGGATGTGGCACCTGACAAATGCAATGAGCGGGAACTCATCTGCAAGGTCAGGGCGGAGCTTTCATTTTCCGAGAAGATGGAACGATTTCTCGGAAACAAGGAGGTCGGGACGGTTGTAATGGTGAAATACGTGCTGTATTTTCAGGGAAATGATCTTAGCTGTAAAATTCTCCAGGCAATTAACAGGTAACGCATGAAGACGGGTGCTTTTGACGATACGGCAATGTGCGTAATCTGTTCTTTTCCACTGGCTAAACTCGAAATCGCTCATCCCGTAAGTTATTGCAGCTAAGTGCGATTATAAAATAGGTACTTCCGCCCAAGTGGTCCGATTGGTCAAATAAGCATTCCGATTGTAGTTTATGAGCCTTTTAAAGATCCAGCCCTGCTTTATGACCCTTGGCTTTAATGTGAAATGAATCGACGACTCAGCTGACTTCAAAATACTCGTGCATTTTTCTAACCGTGATTTCATCGGTTTCATCGGAAATGTGTATGTGTGGTGATGATGATGATGATGATCACAAACTCCTTTTTATTTATGTATTTATTTTTGCTAATACCTTATTTTCCGCACTATAAGGCGCACCTAAAAGCCTTCAATTTTTTGAAAAGCTGACCATGCACCTTATAATCCAGTGCACCTTATATATGGATCAATATTGAGCCGCAACAGGTCTCGCTGTCAAGACGCTATCGGTGACCCTGCACGATCGCTGACGCTCATGCGCAGAAGATGCCGCCATCTTGGATCGCTAGCTAATACTAATACTTTACCTCAGAGAAAATAATAAAACAGCTGTTTATTCATTTTGGGAGTGAATGGAGTTGTCGGAAAGCGGGTTTGTAATCTATTAATGAAGTTTGACTGACCAATCTGACTTGTTTTGTTGACATTCCCTTTAGCGCAGCACCATCTAATGGATGCATAACGTAACCTCAGCCTCTACTGTAGCGCCTTATATATGGAAAAAGTTTTAAAATATGTCATTCATTGAAGGTGCGCCTTATAGTGCGGAAAATACGGTACTGGTAACACAAATACATATGACAGGGATTAACGTCCTCATTAACTGCGCCACACAATGCATTCTGGGAACTCTAAATATGCAAAACAGGTAGATATAACACGTCCGGAACTCATACAGGCAACGTGTTGCCGCGTTTCATTTGTATTCGTGTTACTTTTTTAAACAATAGATTAGAGTTGAGCTCCGTAATTTTAGGGCTGCCCCAAAGATCGCAAAAATTTGCGTATAATTGACGGCAAAAGTTATATACTGTACCATTATTTTACCGATTCGGCCCACTTAGTAATATATTTTCCTCCATGCGAGCCCCTGAGCTAATATGAGTTAGACACCCCTGCTCTAAATAAACAAAATAGTCTTTGACTGATGCAACACAAGCCTGTGGTCTGCTTACCAAACACTTGCAGCTTTAAATGTCCTTTTTATACTGTCTCAGGAAATAATTGATGGTCATTATGATGACACATGACAGCATTGCAGTACACGTAATCACATAGCTCATTGCTTTTGCAACCATGCTTTACGGCCACCCATGTGTTTTTTTTGTTTTTTTTTTATGACAACACGCATATCTCGGCAAATCAGCATCGACTTCATGTATTGTTTTCATATTTATCCTGTTCTCAAATGTCACCTTTGTCAAACTGAGGAGGGTTTATTGATCTTATTTATTTATTTTTTCCTAAAGAGCATTCGTATGCCGCTCTCTTATTTATCGTCAATATTCGTCGCTGTATCCAGTTCCCCTTTGCTGAGCAAAAAAGCTCAATTTCCCGACAATGTTCATCGGGTTGCTCTTATCTTCCTCTCAGACTCCGGTCGGAGCTCCGGCACGCAGGGTCACATATTAGAATGCGCTGCCTCACGGCTCAGTGGGTTTGATTTCCATCGTCCAAAACAGAGCGGGATCGTTTGTAAACCAGCATTTGAATTGGTAGTAAAATCAACTTTGTAAGCCAAACGCTTTGCCATCTCTTTTGTCTATATTTACATTATCATTCCAGTCGAATTCTGAATATACAAACAAAACAAGTGCCTGTTATGTATCAGCCATCAGAGCAAACGTGTCAACTGCCTGACAACACTGAAATCAAACAGATGTGTATTGGTTGCATGCTGTCAGTCATGACATAAAAGACTCTGCCAAACGTGAAAAACAAAAGCAAAAAGTAAATCGCAATTTCAGAACAATGTTTTGTCGCAAATGTGGCAGTGCAGATGGACTAGTTTGCGCCCTATTTTTTCAAGACGTTGTTAACTCATTTACTCCCAATAACGTATAAATACGTTTTTTTTAATGTTCTAAGTGTCCCAAAGACGTATTTATACGTTTTTTTGTTTTGCTAGAGCATACAGAAGGCTTTGATGCAGCCTCTCAACTGCAAAGAATGGTTGCAGAAATGGTAGATTTACACAAACGGCCAGCAGGTGGCAGCAGAGCAAAGGAGATCAACCAGGGCCATGTAGAAAAAAATCTCAATCACTTACAATTTTAAATAGATTTGTGAAAACTGATGAAACTTAGCTCTCTTCTAATGCTCATTGCTGCAAAACGGAAACAGATAGAAACATACTTTTTTTTCCTGATGAAAGAAGAGACTTTAATCTTTCTTTTGGTATGTTCCATGCTTTTATAGCAATAGAACACAATATTCTGTGGGCCTTGAAAAATCTGTCAAAATCCAGTAAAATAGCCGGGAGCGAACAGGATTGCGAAATGTGAAAATGGCTGGGAGTGAATGAGTTAATTTAGTTCGTGCAAAACGTGTGCAACAGCAGATTCCAGTTACTTGTATAGTCAAGTCAAACCTGGGTGCTACATTTACCCACATATATTTACTCAAGTATTTTTTTTTGGTACAAGTAAAAGTAAATTGGTAGTCTTCTTACTGGATAATTGCATAATTGCGTCTTTCGTAAAAACCTTCCCAAATGAATGGAAGCTAGTCTGATGTGCCCTTGAGAAACGGCACCCGTGAGAACTCCCCTAGCTGTTCGCCCGTCACATCACTATTGTATCACAGTTCGCACTACTGTACCACAAAATAAAAACACTGCGATATGTTTTCTTCCATTTTCAGCCCTGTTGGTGTAATCGGTAGTTTTCGCCATGTATTTGAATTCAGAAATGCATTTTATGTCACAATGTACTTCTTCTCTCAGCAATGAAAAATATTTGTGTCCATATTGAGTTTTGACTGTGCCGGTACCTTCATTTAACGTAATCCCAAAATGAAAACGCCGCTGGTAATTATCCACTTGTCAGTATTCAACCATGTAGTCCTACATTATTCAGGCTCCAAATGACGCCGGGATCCGCGTGCGTCATAGCAATCAGCTCTGCGCCAGGTTTTGCCATTACTACAAGCAGTCGTTATCGTTCCCTTTCAAATGACTGTCCTCTTTTTCCACAGCAAGCTCACTCGACTTGAATAATATGGAAAGTTCTCTAGAAAAAGCGAATGACTTGACACTTCAATGTCAGCCTGTTTTTATATGGAAACACATGAAAAGCTGAGAAGAGAGGGCGAGGCAGCGAAGAGCTCGGAGACAAGTAGTAGTCATACAGCGGGAAGCGTGTTGCGACTCAAAACGAGGCAAAAATGTTGCAAACCGCGAGGATGTAAGTCTTCTCCTCACCTATGGGGGCGCTGTGGAGTGAGACTTGCTCGAGGTTGCGTCCATCATTATAGAGCGCCAGATGCCAGGTGCCAGGGTCCATGTACTCAATGAAGCGCGTTTCTTGGAGGCCGCTCAGCAGCAGACCTTTCTGTGCTTTGCCAGCTGAAACGGGATCACTCAAAGATCTGGGCAGCGCCTTCCCATCCAGCAGTTGCACAAAGTCAAACTGAATACAGAAGGAAGGAAGCAGACAATAGTTCACTGCAGAGAAAGAATGAATGCATATGCAATTTCAGTGGAAGACCTTGGACAGTACTGTTTTTCTTTCTTTTTCTTTTTTTAATCTATGTAGCGGGAATAGCGCCAGTTGCAATGTTGAAAAGCCTTCACACAATGTAATAAATAGTCTTAAAATATTTCAGTTGATTTGTAATGAATCCAGAATCTATGGCATTTTAGCTTATTTAAATGCATTACAGAAAATAATGGACTTTACCACAATATTCACATTTTCTGAGACATTCCTGTGAGTGTGTGTGTGTATATACACATATATATATATATATAAATATATATATATATATATATATATATATATATATATATATATGTATGTATAGTTACCTTGCTTTTACAGAAATAACATATGCTTGCGGCTGGAAAATGAAATGTGCCCTGTCTTTTTGCCCTTTTGTACATAGAAAAGCAGCGGCTCCGATTTAAGCTGCCAGTGTGCCAGTTTTCAGTCATTCTCTAAATTGAAGGCCATAATTCTTCATCAGCAACGTGGTTTTAAAGCTGCCAGCCCTGAGCGATACCAGGTCACAAGGACAACAGCGGAGCGTCACATACTAGTGGTTAATTCTGTACTACTTTATCTACCTCGTATTTGAGCATCTGCTGTACCAATGATGACACAATATGCAGAGGTGCTTACCGGTACTATAAAATAAGCACAGTTCAGCACGAAGAGTGCCATTGGCTGCTATTTTTTTTTTAACCTTTTATTGTTTTAATATTGCTGATTATGGCATTTTTTTTACTTGGTCTGAGGAAATATTTTAATATTTTGAGATAAGGTATTTGGCTGAAAATGCCATAATCAGCAATATTAAAACAATAAAAGGCTTGCCATGTTTCAGTTGATTTGTAATGAATCCAGAATGTATGGCATTTTTTGCTTATTTAATTGCATTACAGAAAATAATGGACTTTACCACAACATTCACATTTTCTGAGACGGTCCTGTATATGTATTTACACATGTAAGCTTCTGTGAATGAGTGAGTGTAAACACTTTCTTTCCACAGAAACGGCCCACTGTTTACAAAACAAACACAAAATGGCAAAATACAGGCTGGGGGGGGGGTGGACAAAATCACCCCCACACGTTATGAAAATCCCATATATATAAATTGAGAAGTAATTTGTTTAAATTCTGTATTTAAAAAGTGCATTTTCCTCAGTCAAACTTGCAGACAGCCCCTTTAACCTTTAGGGATTTTTGGAAGGTGTGTGTAAGCGTTATGACATGTTGCTTACGTCATGTTGCTAGCTGAAAAGTACGTCTGCCGAAATCATGTTGTCTTACCTGTGTGTGTGTAGGTGGTATATTCCTGCGACCATAGACCCCCAGCAGTGCATTGTGGGAGAGAGAGAGATTGAACTTGATGTGGGTTGGATGGTGCACAGTCATATGGAACCTCCAAAAGACTCCTGGTGGGATGGCCTGATTCTGTTGTGTTCCGATGTCGACCTCGCCACGGTCGATGGCCCGGCCACGCCCCCACTTTTCTGTAGATTCCAACAACAGATAGTTAACTCATTCACTCCCAGGACATTTCCGCTGTTTTACTGGATTTTGACCGATTTTGCAAGGCCCATAGCATATTGTGTCCTATTGCTATAAAAACATGGAAACTACCAAAAGAAAGATTAAAGTCTCTTCTTTCATCAGGGGAAAAAAAGTGTATTTCTAGCTGTTTCCATTTTGCATCAATTAGCATTAGAACATGGCTAAGTTTCATCATTATTCACAAATCTGAAAAGAGATTTTTGATCTCTTATACTCTGCTGCCATCTGCTGGCCGTTTTTGTAATAACTACCATTGCTTCAAGCATTCTCTTCAGTTCAGAGTTTTGCATCAAAGCCAAAACGTATAATTACATCTTTGGGAGCATGGTAATATTTAAAATAGAACGTATTTATACATTTTTGGGAGTAAATGAGTTCATGTAAAGGTCATATACTGTAGATTTATTAACTGTTTTACTGCCACACGTTATCGAAACGTTATCATTCGCGTCATCCTTGAAAACAATCTATTTCATCAGATTTTGTCATCTTTCCTTGGAATTTGTTACACGGGCAGCCCATTGAAGAGATACAATGCTGCCATCTGGTGGCCATAGTTAGTGAGTGTTTTTGATTCCACAACCCATTGACCAGGCAGCGCTGCGCTTAGATGTTGCACTGCCCATTGATTAAAAAAAAAAAAAAAAAGTAGTTGACGTCATTTAACGTTTATGGCGGCATACATTGTGATTTTATTAATCGTGATTAAACGTTTTTGGCAGTCAAAGAGTTAAAGAGAACGGGGGCTCTCTTCACAATCAAAGGGCCAATTACATACCAGCTCCATGTCCTTAGACATCATTGGGATCAACAGCTCTGCTAATGAAGTGAGACTGAAGAGACATCAGGAATGACGCATTGCTTTAAAAATCCTGCTATTCAAGAGACTCGGTATCGGCAGTCCTTCGGATAGGCCCTGCATTGAAGACGAACTCCTTTAAAAGGAAGTGTTTTGTCTGAGCGCTATCTACAGGGGCTGTGGTGACGCGTGCTATTTTAGCATCTTTTAACAAGAAATATAGTGCGCACAGGAGAGAAGAGAATTAAGAGGTAGATTGGCGAAAAAGGGGGTGCCCACATATATGCATGCGATCACAAATAGAATCATGGCAGAGAGATAGCGTCTTAAGTGAGTGTGTGTCTTTGTGTATAAGGCGAATCGCTATTTCCAAAAGAATCTTTTGGCCATTAGCTCCCTTTGCCTCTCCATAAGCCTTCATCAACATCCAGGCCTCAGTCTTTTGTGTTGGGGGAGCAGGCGGACCTCCTCAGCCCTCTTTGTGCCTCCTTTTATGGAGAGATATATCTGCGCTTCCAAAAGAAGATGGAGGAAATACGGTGGCAGAGGATAGCCCGCCGATCGTTAAGGCCACACAAAGGCAGGTGAAAAGTAACGGACAGATTCATGGACGAGTCTGCACGCTATCTATCTATAATGGCTGCAGCTTTACCACTCCATTATGGCAACATCATGCATGCCCGCAGGTCATATATCTTGCGTCGTCCAAATGACAGTGAGCAAGAGAGCACGGAGATAACGCTGTTTACACCATCAGCGCTACTTTTTACTCGTGCTGTCAAAGTTAAAGCGTTAACTAATTAATTAATCACAAAAAATTATCGCATTGATTACCACAGATTAATCACACTATTAATTTTGACCGCAAATGATGCTTTTTAGCCGACAGCGGATGGTTACGTTCAAGGCAGCTGTTAAGAGTTTGAGCAATAAACACAACTGCATGCATTAAAGTAAAGCATTTAATAGTTACATATGTCGTAGGTCATTTTTTCCCATTTTAAATTATGCAAATAATTAATTGATTAGAAAAAAGCAGGATGAGCGCGTGCAGTGGATATAAATTTTTGAAGATGACCTCATAACATTAAATGTCGAAAAAATTAACACATAACAGGCGCGCTTCGAATTTAGCGGGCAAAATATGTTTAAGTCAGCGATTAATCACGATTAATGGAAATTCTAAGATGTGATTAATCTGATTAAAAAATGTAATCGTTTGACAGCTCTACTTTTTACTGTTGACTTCTGTTAGAAATGGCGATACTGCATTTAATCCGATTAATCTCGCAATAAATCTAAGGTCGAGCTCAAACTACGAGACTTTTTTTTGTCATTCACGACAGTCGCGCTGTCGGATAATATTCGTTCTGTGTCACCGGATGTGAAGTGACACTACAAGTCTGAACCCAACAAGACACGAAGCATCTCTGCTTTTTGCAGGAAAAGTTGGGCCACAAGGTAAAAAACGTTAAGAACCCCTTGGTCTATAGCAGAGGTGTCAAACATACGGCCCGCGGGCCGGATCAGGCCCGCAAAGGGGTTTAATCCGGCCCACGAGATGATTTTGTAAAGTTAAAAAAAAATACAAATTAAAATTTAATTCATCACCCAGCGACAATCAAAATATATAAAATTTGTAATTTCACAAGCAGTCCTCAGATGAGAAATACAACTTGGATGTCATTATTTCACACGAAACTTAAAGTTACGGTTTGCTTAATGATTATTATTGTTGTTTTTTTTTTTTAAATCATAGACCGACATAAACGTGTTAAGTACGACACAAATTCAATTATTGGTAACACAAATAGATATGACGAAGATTAGCGTCCATATAACGTCATTAACTGTGCCACGCAATGCATTCTGGGAAAAATATACATGCAAAACAGGTTGATTTAAGCCATCCGGAACATGTACCAGCAAAGTTATTGTTATTTTTCGTAACAACATGATTACAGTTGAGCGCCGTAATTTCGGGTTGGTCCACAAATCTGCGTATAAATGACGGTAATTGTTTTTTAAGTTATATACCGTTATTTTACCGATGTGGCCCACTTGATAATAATTTCCCCCATACGGCCCCTGAGCTAACATGAGTTTGACACCACTGGTCAAATAGTATCGTAATGTGTAAGTGTGAAGATGGAAAAAATATTTGAACAGACTATGTGTGGAATGTGGATTGTGCTAACCACAAATAGATAAAAGGACACATATGGAGCTGAAAAAAATAAACTAAAAGTTCTGGGTTTCCAAATAAAGTGATTTAAACATCATTGTGAGAAAGGAATTCAACCGGGAAATGTATTTTTTTTTTTTTTTTAACAACCTCAGAGGTCTACCACACAAAGTCTGTTTTAAAACCAGAGGCAATTTGAGTATCCATGCAAAACAATCCCTGCCCAAGAGCTCAGGGTCCTTTGGTTCGGATGTGATTGGACAGAGAGAAAAAAAAACATAGAAAATGCTCTCCAATTATAGTAGTAGGATGTAAGCAGCTTGGCAGAACTAAAGTATGCTTTTATGCATTCCTGCTGAGTATACCTCCTCAGTCTATTCCCTTTAATGCTAATCCTCACTCCCGTGCCTCACCACCAAAATACGGGCCAGCAGTGGGATGGATGTCCCGAGGAAAGCAGCCTTTTATTCAACTGGAGATGAATAGGACATGAAACGGGGCACGGCAGCTGGCACGGCAGCGGCAGGCAGACGCGACGAGCGCAGGCCAGCCGACTGGCAGGGAGATGAGCGCCGGGTCCTTCTGATGCTAATTACTGTACTGTAGCCTCTTCATGTCTGATGCAATATGAGGACAGACACCAGAGCTCAGGGCATATGCAAGTGCGGGTATTGGGTAAAGCGGGGGGGGAATCTGTAGGAGGAGGAAGAAAAAGATGGGCGGGGGAATGAGCCAAGACGAGAGTTAGCATGTCCAAAAGAGGAGCTGGCAGCGTCAACTTTCTGCTGCTGATGCAAGAAAGAGGAAAAACCCTTCTTGCATCTCTCTCAGCAGAAAAAAAAAAAAAAAAAAATGCACTTTTTTTTCTGCTAGAAACAGGGGAGGATGGAGACATTATGTAGGTCCAGCAGAAAACAGGCAAGATTGAATGGTTCCTCTGACACATCGAGGTCTTTGAGATTGCGCCTGCCAATCAATGCTTAAAACATTGGTTGATTTTGAACCTAAACCAAGTCAGACCTGATTAGCAGATTGTTCTAAATATATTCTCCAAATCATGCAGGGTCCGCTATTAGATATGTTTAAGATTTACAATCAAACTCCTTATGTAACACAACAATAATAATAATAATATATAATAGTAATTCACATATTTTATCTTGTTTTTTTTATTATTATTATTATTTGTATTTTTTTTTTTATCCTTTTCTCTTTTATATGTTATGTGTGTTTGTTATATGGACCTGAGTCTGATCAATCCATCCATCCATTTTCTTGACCGCTTATTCCTCACAAGGGTCGCGGGGGGTGCTGGCGCCTATCTCAGCTGGCTCTGGGCAGTAGGCGGGGTTACACCCTGGACTGGTTGCCAGCCAATCGCAGGGCACACAGAGACGAACAACCATCCACACTCACACGCAGGGACAATTCGGAGCGCCCAATTAACCTGCCATGCATGTCTTTGGAATGTGGGAGGAGACCGGAGTACCCGGAGAAGACCCACGCGGGCACGGGGAGAACATGCAAACTCCACCCAGGAAGGTCCGAGCCTGGACTCGAACCGGAGACCTCAGAACTGGGAGGCGGACGTGCTAACCACTCGACTACCGTGCCGCCCAGAGTCTGATCAATAAACGTGAAAAATAATATTAATAATAATAATAATAATAATAAATCAGGAAGCAACATAAAGCTAGCACTGTTAAAGGACTTCAGAAATGGAGGAACAGCTGTTTGAGTTAAAGGTTTATATCGATTGTCATTAGCCACAGTAGATGTGAAAATAAATGTTAGCAAGAAATTCACTTACCAGATAACAGCTACCAATATTTTTGGACTTCTACTATTTCAGAAATAATGTAATAGAAACCGTATTTCTACGACTGCTAGTGCAACCATTTCTACTAGTTCTACTACGACGCATTTTCTTTTTGTATCTTCCTCAAGTCTATGTACCTGGTGGTACCGAGCTAGTTGCGGTGTGCTGTAGGGGTGTGCCAAAAAAATCGATTCATAAAAGAATCGAGATTCTCATTTATTAATCGAATCGATATTGAAATCCAAAAATCGATTTTATTTAAATTAAAAATGAAGAAGAAGGGGAAAATGCAGTTGTAGCCCACATGCTGTTTTTGTGGACAAAGGCACTTACAATACAAAATTAATAAATGTTTAAACAAAAACAAAAAAGACACTTTAATGTCTCTATTTGTCATTTTGTCTTACAAAGCAGACTGGAGTAGATCATGACAATGTTGTGCATATCTGTAAATTGAAGCAGAAATCATTTGTCCAAAATACGATCGAAAATCGTTTGAATCGAGAATCGGAAATCGATTCTGAATCGAATCGTAGACCCAAAAATCGTAATCGAATCGAATCGTGAGACAGTCAAAGATTCCCAGCCCTCGTGTGCTGAGTTGGTCACCTGAAGTACATCACACCATTTAGGAACACGTGTTTTCACGTGTTTAGATTACATTTATGGGTTTGTTGTACGGAGTAGCGAGCGATTAGTTGTAAAAAAAAAAAACAGCACTGAAAGGGATCAAATAAAATAAAATTGTCGAGAATTGTATTTATTTATTTGTATTGAATAATTCATTTCTTTTTTTGATTGTGTTCAATTTACCAGCTGCAAAACACGAGAGCACTTGAATTGCACAAATGCAGCACATTCAAGTTAAACGTTAAAGTTCAAGTACCACTGATTTCTCGTTCCTCCCGTGCAAATAATTTGTGTTGCTCTCACAGGCGTATAGACGAAACAACACAGTAAATCGATAGCATTCACTGTATGTGGGTGCTAATTGCAAAAAGTGTCAAACCAAAATACGAGAACATGCCACTTGCAGATAATGTCACCAGAGTGATTCTCAAGCATGGTGCAAGCATATTATCAACACATCATTGCAATGTTCCCTGTTAGCTGCTGATTATATCGCTAATGTTGCTAATGCTTTCGCGGTGTGTCTGGAAGTGCAACGAGACCACCTGTTGCAGGAGGCTTTCGGACGCTTGTTTGGAGTGTATTTTGTTGTGTTTAACACGTTTCCAAATTAACAGCACCAAGGGGAAATATTGACTCCAAACCACAGTTTTATTCAAATAAAGAAGATGCTTCATGGGAACACGATTACAGCAACATCATGATGATGCTGCTTCGACCAAATAAGCCATGTGTGCATTTACAGTGCAATTGCATTGGCGGATTATCAATTCATAAACGTTTTGTTTTTTGTTTTGCCACATTTGGAACAGCCTTGATTCCGATTTTAGCATATCTGATTACAAGGTTGTTTCTCTCTCTCTCTCTCTCTCTCTCTCTCTCTCTCCATCTCTCTCTCCCATCTCTCTTTCTCTCTCTCTCTCCCTCTCTCTCTCCATCTCTCTCTCTCTCTTTCTCTCTCTCTCTCTCTCCCTCCCTCCCTCTCTCTCTCTCCATCCCTCTCTCTCTCCCTGCCTCTCTCCCCCTCTCTCTCTCTCTCTCTCTCTCTCTGTCTTTACATTGCCATGACCCATATCTGAATGGTGCCATTTGGGAGCACAAAAATCCGAATTGTGTCACGAGAACCATTTTGCTCTAAATAAAGCCCAAGATCCGCCATCTCCGTCTTTGTGTGTACACCTGGCCAGCTAATGACTGTGAGCTACTTTAGGACTTGGAGCACAAGGTCTAATTATTTTTTTTCTTGCCTCAGGTTTTTTTTTTTTTTTTTTTTTTAAGGTAAAACAATTATACTTTAGGTAATAATTTTTCCAAAGGAACTAAAATGTCTTTGGCATGAATGTTATTAACCCTGAGAAGAAGAGAGTAACAGTGCAGCCGATGATAACAGGACACGTCTGGAGGGACAGAAACTGTATGTGTGTTAGTCCATATTAAGAGTGTTTGATGTCAATCTCGCGCACATCAGTGTAGACAACATTAATAGCGTTCCGGATGCGAGCAAAAGTGCTGCAGGATGAATAAAAATATCACAATGGCGAAGGTTTCTATAATTACTTCCATTCGACTTGAGGTCTTTTTGAGCAGGTGGCTTAATAAGCTTTCAGCCACCTCTTTTTTTTTCTTTTTTTTTTTTTACTCTGGCAGCCTAATGAGTGTCAGTCAGAGTCAGGAGACGATAACGCACTTGGCCTTCAGGCCCTCCATTACTCGCTCGTCCTCACCGTCCACCATCAAAGCCTCGGGCTACGTCTGTGACTGACAAGATTGCCTGTCTACCGACGTACTTAGCCCAGAATACTGTGAGATTTCCATTGGCGCACATAAAATGTTATGAACTGTTTTCTTTTTTTTTTTACCGAACCCCCCTGCTGCCACGGTATGATAAAAAAAAATAATAAAACAATACTAATCTGTTCCCCTAGTTTACTAATCTGGACAGTTTATTAATCTGTTCCCTCAATTTACTAAATTGTTCCGTGCAGTTTTGCACGTCAACAACAAACTGAACACACAAAGAAGAAAATGCGTGATGTCATGTTGAATAGATACTGTTCAATACCTGCATGCGATAAATTGTAAATAAAGTGAATAACCCAAAAAAATATATACAAAGTTGATTCTTGAGTATAACCTTGACAATTGTTAGCGGTGATTGCTCGAGCAACGAAGCTAGCTGCTAATGCTAACGTGGAGCACACACCACCCGTGTAGCAAACATGTCAGGGGTAGTAATATTTATTTTCCTTTTTTTTTTCTTCAGGATCTCCAGATAGTGACTTAAGGTCAATGCAACTGACACAAAGTGGTCCAGGTTCACTTTGTGGCATTGATGATCAGACATATGATGTTAAAATGGATAGTCAAGAGCACCCTAAAATATATTGTTTGAATAGATACAGTTTGTGTATCGCAAAACTGTTCCATGTGTACTGTAGACACAGTTTAAATTGATTAATTATTATTTTTTGGGCTACATTAAGGCAGAGTGATTTGAATGCAGGATGAGTAGCAAATCGACATGTTTTGCTGCTCTAAAGATTTTTCAGGTTGAGGCCTGGGGTTCACTCCATGATTATTGTGTATGTATGGGCCGTGTGTGTGCTCGTGTGCGTGCGTGTGTCTGCGGAGGGGCGTTGCGCTCACATCCTGAGAATGTATCCCAGCGTGAGAAAATCAATGAGACCAGTGTAACATGGACGAGTCCATCTCTCTCTCTCTCTCTCTCATCCACATTCAGGATAGACACATTTTCTTACACGCTGCTCCCACTACCCTTAACTTTCTCTCAGCGCGGAATATTGATGCGCTTTTTTAAGAGCCCTCTGTCACATTCTCGCGGTCTGCACTCCATTTCCAACCAGAAGCTGGAGTGAAAAAGAATTTGGCATTGACTCCCATTTCAGCTATAAACGCTACCATGGCAATGGCTCAAGTGCCGTTCCTCAAGCCCCGCAATCTTCACCTCATAATGAGGCAATATGCTGCTCCCAAGTGAATGTCACTTTGCATCAATTTATATCATAAATTTATCTATCTGATACTTCCTAGTGAGTCGAATGGTATTCAAAAACTCCAATGTAATTCATTAATACAGAAATGTTATTTTCAGAACATGTCGGGGTAATGCTTTCGATGGCACTCGGTATTTCTCAGTCGGCATGTCAAATATTAACTCATTTGCTCCCAAAGACGTATTTATTCGTTTTTTTTGTTTTTGTTTTGTTTTTTAATGTTTTTTTTATGCTAGAGCATACAGAAGGCTTTGATGCAGCCTCTGAACTGAATAAAACGCTTGAAGCAGTGGTCGTTATTACAAAAACAGACAGCAGGTGGCAGCAGAGTATAAGAGATCAAACAGAGCCATGTTACAAAAAACACTTTTCCCCACTGTTTTAAACAGATTTGTGATGAAACCTAGCTATTATTCTAATGCCAATTGTTGCAAAACGGAAATAGATAGAAATATTCTTATTTTCCCTGATGAAAGAAGAGATGCAAATTTTTCTTTTGGTAGATTCCATGTTTTATAGCAATAGAACGCAATACTCTGTGGGCCTCGCAAAAGCAGTCAAAATCCAGTAAAGGGGTTGCTTCAATGAAAATGGGTGGGAGTGAATGAGTTAAATTGCGCACTCACCAACATATGTTTTTAATTATCATGGGGTGAGTGCCAATTCCTGTAGTGCTAATTAAAAAATAGGTTTACTTGTAAAGGATTACAAAGGGGGCCTGATGACATGGAGAAACTGTAGGAGAGATCATGCACGGGACCATAAAAACAGACAACACGTCAATTACACATGCTGCAGAAATAATCCAGCAACCAAATCACCTTTCTGTTGCTCATGCTGCTTTCAATGTTTGCATTAAGTGTATTTGTGCTATGTAAACAACCTTTGTTATGTATTGTAACAGTAGGATTGGAGAAGAAACTACCGTATTTTCCGCACTATGAGGCGCACCTAAAAGCCTTCAATTTTTTCAAAAGCTGACCGTGCGCCTTATAATCCAGTGCGCCTTATATATGGATCAATATTGAGCCGCAAGAGGTCTCGCTGTCAAGACGCTATCGGTGACCCTGCACGATCGGTGACGCGCATGCGCGGAAGATCCCGCCATCTTGGATCGCTAGCTAATGCTAATACTTTAGCTCAGAGAAAATCATAAAACAGCTGTTTATTCATTTTGGGAGCGAATGGAGTTGTCAGAAAGCTGGTTTGTAATCTATTCATAAAGTTTGACTGACCTATCTGACTGTTTTGTTGACACTCCCTTTAGCGCAGCACCATCTAATGGATGCATAATGTAACCCCAGCCTCTACTGTTGCGCCTTATATATGGAAAAAGTTTTAAAATATGTCATTCATTGAAAGTGCGCCTTATAATGCGGTGCGCCTTATAGCGCGGAAAATACGGTAATACATTCTACTTTTAAATTGATAAACATCTTTTGATTTATTCCTTTGTCTAACAAGGCAACCAGAGAACAGTGAAAGGCAACAATTGTGGATTTTCAAACAAATCAGTCACACCAATAAAACTGAACAAACTAAATCATTGTGCCATTGGGTTTGATCTATCTTTCAATGTGAACAATTGATTGCAAAATGAGAAGTCGCTGACGACTGTTCTCCATTGATAACTGGTATTCTGTAGTTTAGCAAATAAATTCCAAACATTAGAGCAAATCTACATTTGCCTACGGTCAAATTTGCAGAGAAATAACAATTTATTTCGATGTGAGCAATTATTCAGGTTTATCACCTTTGTGAAAATGCACCTTCAACATCCTTCAAGCAAATTGCTAGCCATCAATCATTCATGGCTTCGCACCACCTCCCGTCTCTTGCACGTCTCTCTCTCCCGTGTCGTGTATTTATCCTTTCGCTTCCCTGCAGCCTCCGCTCACCAGGCCTTGCAGTGTAATCTGGGGGATTGTGCCGCTTTCTGGGTGTGAGAGGTGACGGGTGCGGCAGGATGAGCGTGATAATCTGACGCACTGGATTACAGCCCAATCTCTAATCTCTCTGGCCGTCCTCCGTGTACGGAATACCTCAGAGGGTAGTGAATTAATCTCAACCCACCGTCTTAACTTTGCCCATTTCTATGGCTCCGTTTTTTTTTTTAAATCCAGCGCCTAAATCAATAGATGTTGAAACAATAGATTGTGATGCAACAGCTAGAAGTGAATTCACTGACCTCCGCGCGCTCTATTATCTAGGATTTAACTCGCGATTCGAGCGCTAATCCTCCGAATGTGAGGATTCATCAGGAACGGTTGCTTTCGGGATGTCCCAGGTTGCCTGAAATGCAGCGGATTGCGGTTTAGCTCCAACCTGCTCCCTCCAAGTGCGGAACACGAGCACCGACGACGACGCAATATCCATCAGCCAACCATGAAGGTTGTCGTGTCCTGCTTGACATCATGACCTGCAACACTTACAATTAATGTACCGTATCACGGGGTTAAATTGGTGTTAGTAATTCCTCCGGCTAGTTGAGAAGCGAGCGGCGCGAGAGTCGATTCAAGTCACGTAGCGGCTAAAAGAGGGAACATGATTAACCAATTATCTTGCCTTTCTTTTAAATGACTAATAAGCTCAAAACTAATTTGTGGAGTGAGGTCTATTATCTGAACATGCGTCACACATAGCATATTGCGTATGCAAGCCGCGGTTCAAATTAAAAAAAAAAAAAAAAAAAAAAAAAAAAATTGGTCTGATTAACTCATTCACTCGCCGCCATTTTCACATTTCGCAATCCCGTTCGCTCCCGGCTGTTTTACTGGATTTTGACTGATTTTGCAAGGCCCACAGAATATTGTGTTCTATTGAAATAAAAGCATGGAACCTATCAAAAGAAAGATTAAAGATGAAAAAAAGTATGTTTCTATCTGTTTCCGTTTTGCAGCAATTAGCATTAGAAGAGAGCTAAGTTTCATCAGTTTTCACGAATCTATTTGAAATTGTAAGTAATTGAGCTTTTTTTTCTAGATGTCCCTGGTTGATCTCCTTTGCTCTGCTGCCACCTGCTGGCCGTTTGTGTAATAACTACCATTTCTGCAACCGTTCTTTGCAGTTGAGAAGCTGCATCAAAGCCTTCTGTATGCTCTAGCATTAAAAAAACAAAACAAAAAAAAAACGTAGAAATACGTCTTTGGGACACATTTAAAAAAAAAAACGTATTTACACGTTATTGGGAGCAAATGAGTTAATAGTCACGCCTTTGGACAGCCGGTTTCAGCATGTATTGACGATTCAAATGTGCTTTGTTTGATATCTGGTGGAACATTTGATTTGATTTGATTTTGATTTTATTTGTTCATTTTTCCTTTCGGACAGAATTGTGACAATCAAACATTTCATCATAGAATTTCAACATGTAATAACCGAAAAGAAAAAGGGCTGGCAGGAAGAAGCATGAAGCTTATAATTTCCCGCCCCCATACTATACTAGGACGCAGAAAATCCAACAACTAATAGTTAAAAGTCAACAGGGATAATAAATGTTCACTCAGTTCATCATTTCCATGATATTAGTTATCCAGTTGATAACTGGACATTACCGTATTTTCTGCACTATAAGGCGCACCTAAAAGCCTTCAATTTTCCCAAAAGCTAACCATGCGCCTTATAATCCGGTGCGCCTTATATATGGATCAATATTGATCCGCAACAGGTCTCGCTGTCGAGACGCTATCGGTGACCCTGCACGATCGGTGACGCGCATGCACAGAAGATGGTTCGCTAGCTAATACGAATACTTTACCTCAGAGAAAAATAACAAAACAGCTGTTTATTCATTTTGGGAGTGAATGGAGTTGTCAGAAAGCTGGTTTGTAATCTATTCATAAAGTTTGACTGACCTATCTGACTGTTTTGTTGACATTCCCTTTAGCGCAGCACCATCTAATGGATGCATAACGTAACCCCAGCCTTATATATGGAAAAAGTCTGAAAATATGTCATTCATTGAAGGTGCGCCTTAAAATGCGGAAAATACGGTCCTTTTGTTAAGACAAGCAAGCATTTATGTACTAATAAAGAGGCATGAAAATCAGAAAAAAAAAACAGAATACTCAGAGTGTGAACTCTGGAACAGCTCATTAATTATATTGGATGCTTATGTTCCTGCTTTGTCTTACATTAGGTCTGTAAGTTGCTGCGTGTGTGATATACAGTTTCTGTCACAATTTTTTTTTTTTTTTTTTTTTTTTTTTTTATGCTCACCTCTGTCACCGGCATGCGTGTTGTCAGGGTTGAGTGTGTCCAGCAGGTGGACGGAGCTCGTAGGTCTGGTTTTGCGGTCTTCCTGTTGATGATCTGCCGAGCTGACGCCATTCTCATACAGCTGGCTCTCGCCATGCCGCAGATGCCAGGTCAGACCTAACAGGTGGACCGCTGCACACAGACACACAATAAGTGCCAAAGGGAGAGAAAAAAAAAAACAAAAAAAAAAGATTAGAATTCAGCGTGTTTATATGGGCTTGTCTGACTCTCCTTTAATGCCTATATCATTCTTTTTATTTGCTTATTAGCGTCCGTCATGGCAGCGCACGCAATTAGCAGATGCACAAAAGAACACAGGGCAAACAGACACACACATGCATGGACACGCACACGCAAACTTTCACATAGATTGTGTCAGAGGTGGGCAATTACGGGAGATCTTCAGAACTCGAGCCCAAGGCTGATATTAAAGTGCTAACGCAGTCTTTTGTGCATGACTAATGACGCTTTGAAAGCCGCTGCCGATTCAACAATCCATATGGGCTTTTTAAACAACAAAGGCTATGGGAGGATACTGGATTTTCAGCCTCCTGCTCGTCAAACTGTTTACTGGGAAAACAATCCAACACGCTGTTAAGTAAAAACAACCAACACCTGCCCATTAAGGAAATTAATTGTCTTGCAAGACTGTCAATAAAACGTACCATAAAATATTCACCGCGCTCCAACAAATCTTAATGTCCCATGTATGCAAAGTTGCAGTCCTAAGGTTGCTTTCATTTTTTTTTTTACTTGAAACATATCTTAAAGGAAGCATTGCTTCATTGAAGCAAAAAAAAAAAAAAAAAAAGAGAAAGAAATCACTGCCAAGTTTTCTTCTGTGACACCTTCAGAACATCAAACAAAAGCAAAGAGTTGAACCACAAAGTAACTAAGCAACGGTGGCAGTCGGAGGCTGTCTGCAAACATTGCGGATCAAAGAACTTCGGAAGACTTCAAACATCTTCGCTGCCTATTTCCCTTCAGTTGATTGGTGCCACCCGCGGAAAATACTTGAGACAAACTTGCTAACTCTCACACAAAAATGGCTACTCGGGAAAAAAAGATGACCAACGCGATTGTAAGCGATCACGGCGAAACATGAATGCATCATAGGTATCTGGAATATTCAACGTGTCCATCTTGCACAACCCACGATGTCCTTTTCATCAAAGTTTGACGTGAATTCACTTGGGCAGAATGTTGACGGCTAAATACTAGTTTTATCACTGCGCTCCATTTTTTATCCTTAAGTGTGTTGCCGCTACTATCTTGCCAATGTGGTGGAGTATTGGGGAATAGTCACGTGACGTCTAGAGCTGAAATACGCTCGTGAAATACTCCATAGGCTTTATTTTTAATAGCATTTATGGCACTTAATTTTTAAAACCTTTAAACTCGCCGCCATTTTCATATTTCGCAATCCCGTTCGCTCCCGGCTGTTTTACTGGATTTTGACTGATTTTGCAAGGCCCACTGAATATTGTGTTCAATTGCTATATGAGCATGGAACCTATCAAAAGAAAGATGAAAGTCTCTTCTTTCATCAGGAAAAAAAAGTATGTTTTTATCTGTTTCCGTTTTGCAGCAATTAGCATTAGAAGAGAGCTAAGTTTCATCAGTTTTCACAAATCTACTTAAAATTGTAAGTAATTGAGCTTTTTTTTCTAAATGGCCCTGGTTGATCTCCTTTGTGTAATAACTACCATTTCTGCAACCGTTCTTTGCAGTTGAGAGGCTGCATCAAAGCCTTCTGTATGCTCTAGCATTAAAAAAACAAAACAAAACAAAAAACGTATAAATACGTCTTTGGGACACTTACAACATTAAAAAAAACGTATTTACACGTTATTGGGAGAAAATGAGTTAAACACAAAAAAACGTGTACAGTACAGTGTTTCAGTGTACTGATTTCTGTTTACTGTAAATAATCCATCTTGTTTAAACTAACAAACTTATCATCTCACAATATAAATCAATAGTCATGCTCAAAATGGTACATTATAAAGTGACTGCTTTCTGTAGCGACCATGCCAACCTTTATGTGAGCTGACTGTTTTCAAACGTGCATCTAACATTTGACTTCCATGGCAATATGCAACAATTCATTCCCCACTCTAAGAAAAGGTTTTCAGACCGCGGGTGCACAATGCTCCATAGAAAAAAAAAAAGCCCAAGCAAATATGAATGTTATGTAAAATTAGAATGGCGCTCGGATATGAAGCATTGTTTGCAACAAATGGCTTGGTATTATTTTGCAGTGGAGTGGAACAACCTTTCAGTTTCATGAATGAGTGTTTTCTCCGAGAGATGACACGGCCTTCACCAGTCAGCATTTTCACCATTAAGCTCCTGTAACTTCCTTTTCTCTCTATTTTTGCTAATCTGAAATGTTTTTTTCTTGTTCCTCAGTGCACCGACATCTTTGTAAGTCCTCCAGCGATGACTCTGCGGCGACAATCCTTAACAACTCTCCTGGCCTCGTCTCTTCAACACAAGATCCCTAAAAAGACCCTCTCGGGATACTTGCCCTTCCTGCTCATCAGTCTCTCCTTTTTTCTTTTTTTTCGTTTTGTCTTGCTCACCCTTTGTTTTATAGTCATCGACCTTAAGCTTGCAACACTTAGCACTGAGAGTCACAGAGCTGTGATGAGGAGGCATGATGAGGAGAGGATGTTTGCGTGGAGGATATGTGCACACTGTGCGCTCTACAATTCCCTCACAGCAATATGAATGACTTGTCTGATCTTCAATATAAACAATATCAACAACAACAAAAATGTCACAAACAAATGTACGTATCATAGAAAAGCTATACTTTTCGCTTCATCATCTGATTCATGCAAATATGATTAGTTCAAATAATTTTTTTTATACGTTTTATTTAATAATAAAGGTCAATTTAGCAGTAATGCATTTATCAATAATGCACATATTTGTGGAGACTGGGGTCAAGTTGTAAAAAATGTGCAGAATTTCAGAAATTACTTCATGTTAAAGATTAGGTTGCTCTTATTATGAAAAGAAAAATTCACTGAACTGTCACTGTTATCTTTAAAAATGCAATTATGCCATCTGGTGGCAGAAAAATGACCAACACAAATCAATATCACACTCTTTTTTTTTTTTTTTTTTTTTTTCTTCCAGTACAACTTTTTAATTTTAACCCATTTTCATGAATGAATGAAATTGCTGTATCAATGGCTAAAAGATGCAGCCATATTTCTATTAGGTTTTGTTGTTGTTGTTTTTTTAATGAGTATGATGACTTAAAGAAATGTTTATTGTTCATTTAGAACAGAAATAAAAGTTGCGATTAATCGTGAGTTAACTATTGAAGTCATGCGATTAATTACGATTAAAAATTTTAATCGCCTGACACCCCTAAAATATATATATATATATATATATATATATATATATATATATATATGTATATATATATATATATATATATATATATATATATATATATATATATATATATATACAATGTATGTGGATTTTAGAAAAAAAAAAACACTCTTTCAACAACATACAGTCAGTTATGTGAGCAGCGTGTGCTCTGCAATGAATATTGTACTTTTTTTTTTTTCTCCCTGGCTGTCTATCCATCCTTCCTTCCTTCCTTCTGTTTCCATCTTAGATGTCTAACGGTCGGAGAAATACTCAGAGAAAGTCCAGTCATTATTTCCTGAAGAGGCAGCAGCAGCACAGTGGAGCCATCGAGCTGAGAGCTGCGGCGCAGCAAGCTAACAGGCCAAGGTCCTCGTGCGCATGAATCATTGATCAGCATGACAGTGAGATGACTGCTGCAGGTAATAGGACGGCAGTGCACTGAGGGCTTTCTGTGCTGTCACTTACCCCCTGAGATTGACTTGAAGGATATGGCTGAGGTGAGACTACAACTTATAGAGAGAGAGAGAGAGAGAGGGGTGCTTCGAATACAGTGGTGTCCAAACTACGGCCCGGGGGCCATTTGCGGCCCGCCGTCCATTTTTTAGTGGCCCGTGACATATGCTAAAAATGGCATTTGACTCGGTTCAAATAAAATAAAAACAAAAATGTTTGGAGTTCGTCAACGTAAGAAGGGAGTGTATCGAAAAACAGGTGCCATTAAAGGTTATTTTAGTTAACGAAAACTTAAAAAAACTCAATCTAAAATTCAAAAAAATGATATTAATGTAGCTAAGTCACTGAATGCAGTTTGAATATTAACCTGGACCAGTGGTGTCCAAACTACGGCCCGGGGGCCATTTGCGGCCCGCCGTCCATTTTTTAGTGGCCCGTGACATATGCTAAAAACGGCATTTGACTCGGTTCAAATAAAATAAACAAAACAAAAATGTTTAGAAATGGTCAAAGTAAGAAGGGAGGGTAATCCAAAAACAGGTGCCATTAAAGGTTATTTTAGTTCAATAAAACTTGAAAAAATAAAGTAAAATTCAAAAAACTATATTGTTACCGAAATAAAATAAAAACGAAAATGCTTTTTAAAAAGCGAAAACTAACTAAAACTACATTTTATGTTTTTTTTAACTTTTTAGTCTTAGAACGATCAGGTGAAAAGAGATAATCAATACCCGCATTCAGGCATCAATCCTTCCATTTAGCGCGTCGGTTAGCATGTAGCGTAAACGCGATTGCTCGTCCAAGTTCAATCGCGTGGCCGCGTCAGCCTCCAGCAAAGTCACGACTTCAGAGGGATTGGTGGCGACGACGGCGGTGGCGGCGGAGGGAATGCAGGCAGAGATAAAAGTCACGCACAAGCGGGAGTGAGCGGAGTAACGGAGTCGAGAGACAAATGGGCAAAGCAAGTGTGAAGGAGAGTGAAGGCGAGTGAGGGATGGGAATTCCTGAGCCAATAAAACACATTTCTGTCTGAGACTGACTGACTGAGCGCCTGGGGTGTGTGCATGTTGTTATGTGTTTTAGGGGTCGATTCATTCTGACAGACATGAGATGGAAAAATGTTTTTTCTTACTAGCCCCAACCGACCCGACTTGTTTAAGTCTGCATGTTTGTGAGAATGACTGGATGAGACGTCCTCTTAACATTAAATGCCGAAAAAATTAACACATAAGTGGTGCATTTTAAATTTGACAAAAAATTGTTGATAAAAAAAAGCCTTTTTAAATAAGCGATTAATCGCGATTAATCAAAATTTTAAGATGCGATTAATCTGATTAAAAAATGTAATCGTTTGACAGCTCTAATTTTTATTTTAGTTCATGCCAAAGGTCTTCTCTGTATTTGAGGTCAGCATTCTGATAAAAAAGTTTATCCAACTCATTTTGGATAATGGACCTTACTTGCTGTCAAACTGTAATGCAAATGCATCCAACCAGGTGGATGAAATCCTCCTAGGTGCCTTTCCTCACAGGGTTCTTCTGTGCCCCGCCATGTTGTGGTTTGCGTGTGTGTCTATGGGTACGATCATGGAGATATATTTTTATTGTATTATGGATGTTTTAATTGTTCAGCACTTTTGAGTTGCATTTGAATGTATGAAAGATGCTACAATAAATAAAGTTTGATTTGATTTCAACCAAGTCAGAAGTCATATTGTCTTGGTAAGATTCAAGAGTTTGATTCTGACGATTCATATGATGCAGCTCAGGACTTAGGAAATGCCACAGACAAACATGAATGAAAAACAATATGTAAACCCACGTGAGTGCGCGTGCACATATGCAGGCCATTTTTTTTTTATTTTTTTTTTATAAAGACTTCTCTTTCCATTCAAAGTCTTCTTTTTCTAGCCTTTTAAAAGCAATTTTATCGGCGGCTCCTGTAGCAGTTAGAGCAGTTTTAGCAAAGGCCAGTGGGTTCTTAGAGCTGCATCAGTCGACCAAAATAGAAGAGTGAAAACAAAGAGAAACTGGACCAATCAATACGAGCCCCAATGAGGCATGAAGCAGCTGGCTGAAAAAAAAAAAAAAAAAAAAAGCTGCGGGTGAGGAACACACAAGCACACACACAAGAAAACAAATACACGTGATCTCAAAGATTCAGAAGCCAATGCGCACCGACACAATTGGCCTCGCCACCTCACAAGTTCCTTCTGCCAGTTTTCTCAAAGCTGTAGCACATGCATTCATCCAGCATTCGTCTACAGTCAATTAATTGTACGTAGTTTACTGTGCACAATATGTATTGGAATTGAAACTTTTTTTTAAATACAGTATTAACATTACATGTTATACCTGTTGTTTAAAAGGAACACAAGCCACATATTTTTCTTTAGATTTGTTTTCAATATTTTTGTTTTGTTTTTGGGGATGGACTCTGCACGCATCGTTTCTGCAGAGCTGGGCACTTTAATTAATCGTCAATTCACATTGATGACGATGCCCACCGTTCGCCGAGTGCTTCCACATACACGTTAACACAACTTGAAAAATTAGTTTATTTTTCCTCTATATGGTGTCCAGGTAGCTTCGAATAAACGGACACCGGAAGCTCGTATGACTTCATATCCTGCACCGGAAATACATCATGAGCAGCCATGCATATTATAGGCCCAACATTTTCACGTACAACACATATTGAATGTTTATTAAAGTTTTTTTTGAATTTTTTTTATCATTAAGCATTTGGGGGGGGGTTTTCCAAATATTTTTCAATGTCCATCAACTTTATGCAGATTTTTACAATTCCATTCGATATAATAAATTGCCAGTGGGTCTTCTTAGGTCAAGTTTAGATCACTCCCCAGCCTGAAAGATTAATCTCAGCCGACCAAGTCAAGGCAGAGTTTCCAGAGAGAGAGTCAAGATTTCCATGGTTATATATCCTTGGTCTCTCATGGACCAAGGATATATAACCATGGAAACCCGTCCCTAACAGAGCAAATTGCAAGGTGTATGATTGTGGTGTTCTAAGTTGAGCAGTAGTTCACAAAATAAACATGAGTTAAATTATTTATTTTGTTGAATAATTAAGTTAAAATATGCATATCTGTGGTGCCAACCACTCACAATATCCTGTATCTCTATATCCAGTAACAAAGTGTTAGAGTATACAAAATATTTTATTCATCTGATTTTGTGTTTGCTATACTGTAACTTCTTGTTGGACAGAGGTGATACAATTATGATACCCACCAAATAACTAATTTCTCTTGATATTTCATGTTTCACCCCTCAACAGTTTTCCTCAATGGAATTTCTGGAGGGAGTAACTAAGTCAGCAGATAAATGAGGATGAAGGAAAAAGCAGCTTGCAAATAAACAATTGAGAAAAATCCCCAGAATACTTTTGCATTTTTCCACAGAAAAAAAACAATAAAGGCATTGTGTCCAAAACATAGATAAAAGTGGTACAATAATATATTCCAGATTTACATGCAAGAGATGAAAAGAGAGAGTTTGCTGTGTGTTTTCACAAAATCAGGTGTATGTATATAATCAAAGTTTATGAAAATAAGTGATTAGTAGACATCAACTAGTAGGTTTTTAGCTGACTGCTAGCTAGCACATGTCGGGATCCTGCTCCAAAATAATCCGGAGTTCCTTGCCTCTAATGTCATTCACAAATGATTGATATAAATGGACATGGCAACCGATAAATATCAAAATACGCTATAATGTGACCCTCCAGCACGAAATCACACAGAACAGAAGGCGGGCATCGAGCTGTTACGTAACAACAACAGAAGCGAATGGAACGTCGACATCCTGACATCGGTGAACGTTTGTCATCCAAATATAGTTAATCGGCAGTAGTTAATCTGACTTAAAATTTATCGTATTCATAGGATGTTAAACGACTCTTTTAGTTTATACTGCACCGGTGGAGATTACAGTATAGCGAGTCAGGATTTGGTGGGAAACATTTGAAATGCCTTTTATGTAATAACGTTAAAAAAGTTTTGATTGCATGTTGTCATTTCAAATGTAATATTGCCGGGGAACAATGTAGATTGAAAGCGACAGGTAAAGAACATAAATAATAACAACCCCACAGTGACACTTTGCGCTGCTGTTGGTATTACTATACAGTTATAATATTGCCACAATCTAATGAATGTGCTCAGCAGATTAATTGCTTTGAGGTTTTGAGCCATCCTGTTGCGAGTGGTGTATTCATATCTTCAATCTTACTCATCGGGACCTCCACAAAACAACCCCAATATATCCCTAGAGTTTGATGTAATTTATGCATGCACACGCATTTATGTATTCATGTTTGACAGACAGTTACAGGTGACAATTGGTCTACTTCAACCTCCCACACACTCAATGGGGGGACATGTATTAGGGCTGTTTTTCTGTAAAAGGGGACGTGACGACTGACCTTATAAAATTAGAGACAGAAGCAAGTCTGACCTCTGGGGATTAATGTTTACGTTTGAAGTCTCCACACACATTTGACATTGCCATTAACTCATTCACTCGCCGCCATTTTCACATTTCGCAATCCTGTTCGCTCTCGGCTGTTTTACTGAATTTTGACTGATTTTGCAAGGTCAATAGAATATTGTGTTCAATTGCTATAAAAGCATGGAACCTATCAAAAGAAAGATTAAAGTCTCTTCTTTCATCAGGAAAAAAAAAAGTATGTTTCTATCTGTTTCCGTTTTGCAGCAATTATCATTAGAAGAGAGCTAAGTTTCATCAGTTTTCACAAATCTATTTCAAATTGTAAGTAATTGAGCTTTTTTTTTTCTAGATGGCCCTGGTTGATCTCCTTTGCTCTGCTGCCACCTGCTGGCCGTTTGTGTAATAGCTACCACTTCTGCAAACGTTCTTTGCAGCTGAGAGGCTGCATCAAAGCTTTCTGTATGCTCTTGCATTAAAAAAAAAAAAAAAAAAAAAAAAAAAAAAAAAAAAAAAAAAAAAAAACGTATAAATACGTCTTTGGGACACTTAAAACATTAAAAAAAACGTATTTACACGTTATTGGGAGTAAATGAGTTAAACAGTCAAATTAGATTTTGTGAAATAATTGTTTTTATGTAATTAATTTAAAAGTGGGCCAGTTTTCTTTTAAATGTAATCGATAATGTACCCAAAACAAAAGACACATGAATGATTGAAAAGTGATTAGAGATTATTTATAATCTCTCTCTTTATAACATCACATCACCACCTCTGGTCATATTTGATTCCGCAAATTCTTCAATTGTGAAATGAGATGTGTGAAATTAATTGATGTGCAGCATATCCTAATGAGCTTTTTTGTGACACAAAAAGGGCATCCAAGGTTTTAACAGAAGCAGAACTCAAATGAGGCTTAAACAATAAAACGAGTGAGCGGTGGTGGTGTCATCACATCTATCCTTCAAGATTATAGATGCAATCTGAACCTGTCCTCTAGCTCTCCTTAAATAGCCCGTCATAACGCCCGCTTCCTCATATCTGATGGTCGTGCTGCGCTTAATAACAAGTTAAGTCTGCAGGACGGAGGTGCACTGGGAAATGAACAAATTAACAAAGCAATTCACAGCCTCTGCGGCGCTGTGGGGGGTCCGCGAGCGGAAACGTGGGCTAGTAAAGAAAGAGGTGAACACTGTGTCACCTGCTGAAAACTGCTGCAATCCTTTAAAAACAGCAATATCTGCATTCGAATAATTGCCCTATTTACCCTCTAATTGGACACCTTAATCAGAGACGTAATAGTACTGCTTCGTTATTAGCTGGGTTATTTTTCCTCCAAATTAATTAAGTTGCATATTGTAACTTCACACAAAAGACTCATATGAGGTTAGTCATGAGAACTGTTTTATCTCCATTATTTAAATTTGGAGAATTTCCAGCAAGACGTGGCGGCCAAGTGCAAGCGGTTATCACGACATGCGCGTGCGCCTCGCGGTTGTGAGGTTCGAGTTTGCATGTTCTCCGATTTTTTCACTCTTCCCGTCAAAAGTTGTTAATTAATTGAGTCAAATGACTGAATCATTAATGTAATGAGAAAAGCTAATCATGTGGTAGCCTGTCTGAACCTCTCACCCTTAACAAAGACAGGAAGTCCATAACCAGTGTAATCTTGGATTTGAAAATCTTTAATGTACTGGCAGGCATATCAACATATCATCTTTTCTCATGTCACATCCATCTAAATGTAGTTTCCTTGGTAATGGCAACACGGAGATCAATCATTGCCAAGCAGGAGTGGAGCATGACACCAATTAAAAGGTTATGTTGTCTCCTAGTCATCACTCACACTCCTCACTAATGCACTAATTACCAGGTCCGGGACATTAATGGGATAGCATGGTTCAGCCAGGGGATTAATCTGCATAGCTTTGCTACGTGAGCGCGCGTGCGCGTGTCTGCATGTGATTAATGTGAACCCCCACAATCGCCCCTTTATATGACTTTGAGCGACACCAAATGAAGAGAATGAACCGGCCGGGCAGAGGGTTAGGATATCTGCACATGGAAACCATCGGTTGAGGTCAAGGCTGGGATCTATGATGCATTTTAGTGCCGTTTCACTCATGGGGATACACACTGATTATATTCTTGACAGTGATCTCACGTGGTTGCTGTGTTCCATTTGGTACGCTTGAAATAGTTCGTGCTTCCTCCTTGAACCGTCACCCAAGGAAAACGTGGTCTAGGTGAGGGACCAGGCAAAGCACGCCTCATAACTCCCTGTGATGACAAACAATATTGAATCAAGTTTTCCCTTGCCTGGAGGTCAAACCTGGGAGTCGGGCTTGATAGTCTGCCTTAGGGAGCCAAAGTTCCAGTCCAAACAGGCCATGGATTTAACACCTCTGGAAAGCTGGATGGCAGGAATCAGGGACCCAGCTTCAGAAGCTATCTCTAGGGATGTGGAACGTCACCTCTCTGGCAGTAAAGGATCCTCAGATGTTGTGTGAGACTGAGACATTCAACTTAGAAATGATGTTGGACTTGAGCTCAAGAACTATTCATCTTAAAGAGGCTGAACTGTTTTCCACCCTAGAGTTGTCCCAAGTGAGAGTTGCCGAGTTGGTGTGGGCATACTTATCTCCCTCCTGTACAGGGCACATACCACTGAATAAGAAGTTAGCCACCATCTGACTGTTGTCGGTGCCTGTGCACTGTGCAGAGTACTCACTGTATTTTGGAAACCTTGGCGAGAGTGATCGAGAGCTGCTGGGGATGCTCATATTCTTGGGCGGCAATGGCAATGATCGGCCAATCAACCAACCAACCAATCAACCAACAAACCAACCAACCAACCAGCCAACCAAACATCCAATCAACCAACCAACCAACCAACCAACCAACCAACCAACCAACCAACCAACCAATCAACCAACAAACCAACCAACCAACCAATCAAATTAAAGTACACAACCATCATGGAACATAGTCCCAATACACTTTACAATAAAAATGACACAATTAAAAGACTTCACAACAAAGTCAGGTACAAAAAAAGGAAAACCTTAAAAATAATAGTAAACACAAAAGGACAATGTTAAAACAGTCACAAACTAAAACGTGCCAAAGTACGAAGTAAAAAGGTATGTTTTAAGACAGGATTTAATAGTTGCAGTGGTAGCGGGAGACGAGTCCATACTAAAGGGCACGGTAGGAGAAAGCCCTACAATGAACTGACTTTTTATTGACTACAGGGATGACAAAAAGGTGTGAATTTGAAAGAGCGAAGGGTGCGTGGCGGAGTGAGTATGGAGTGAGTAGTTCCGACATATGATGGGGACGGACCATTTTAATGCCTTTAAAGGTTGGGAGAATGAGCTTAAAATCAGCTCTGTCCCGAATAGGCAACCAGTGCAGTGATGCTAAGACAGGAGTTGAGACTTGGTAGGGCCTGACTAGGAGGCCCACTGATCTGAAGCCGACCGGTGTTTTGTTTTTGTTTTTTTGGACAGTGCACATCACAGATAATCAATAACTAACACCGTGTTCAAGCATAATGGTGTCCACACTTGGCAACTGACACCCTCGGCTGCAGTTTGTTGATTATGTTTGCGGTGATATTATCAGCCACATGTCTCGGACAGTTGGGTGAAGAAAGAGGGGCTGTTGATGGTGGTGAGGATGTGAGTCAGACCTGGCAGACCGAAACGTATTACGATGATCTGCGGCCGTTTTGGCTTACATACGTATGTCTACAACACCGCATGGACATCAAGGGGACGGCTCTGGATTCGTAGAACAGGGTGGTGTGTTGCAACTACAGAACTACAGAACTGTTCCACTTCCATGGTAAGGTGGATTTGGGGTTCGGGAGTTCCATTCAGGTAGTCAAACCTCACTTTCAGGCTATGGAACAGTGGACCAGCAAAATGTACTCGCCTACATATATATGTAGACTTGCAGAAGGCTTTCAACCAGTCCTCGGGGAGTCCTGTGGGGGTCGGTGTCTCCAGACCTGACAAGAGTCATTCGGTCTCCGTAAAACCGGTGTAAGAATTTGATCCGCATTGCTAGCAGTAAATCGAATTCTGTTCCAGTGAGTGTTGGGCTCTGCCAAAGGCTGCCCTTTGTCACCGATCCTACTCATAACCTTTAATGGTATTGGATTCCTCCGGGATCTGAGGTCTCCCTTAGACATAGCGTAAAAACGTCAACCAGAAGGGGCTTGGAGTAGAGCTGCTCCTCCTCCGCATCAAGAGGAACCAAATGAGGTGACTCAGACATCTCCAGGACGCCCCACTTGGTGAGATCTTTGGACTCCGTGGAAGACCCAGGACATACTGGGGAGACGACGTATCACTGCTGCTTTGGGAGCACCCGGAGGAAATTGGACGAAATGGCTCAGGAGAAGAAAGTATGAGTTTCTTCTTCTTTCTAAGTGGAAGAAAATGGATGGATAAATTGATGGGTAACAATTTTACAGTGTGAAAAGGAACTGAACAAGAGGGGAAACAAAGTGGATTAAAAATACTGGAACCTGGGAAAACGGTGAACTTTAGTTGTGAAAGCACCGTTAAAAAGATCAGATCAAAATAATTTCGTAAACATGCAGAGAAACAGAGAGAGAGAGAGAGAGAGAGATTTTACAACTGAATTTATATGTCTATTCATCATAGAATAATTAGTTTTGTGTGCTTTGGTCCAGTGACTCAGATGCAATTCAGAATTTCCCACAGATTTGGAATACATTATTTTCTGTTTAAAGCCATTTTGCACAGCTTATTACAACAACATTCCGCTTGTATAATTGCTTTTTAGCCGTTTGCATTGATTATATTTCAAATTTATTTTGTATTGAAATGGCTCCTTTGGCGATTGGCTTTGAAATTATTGGCAAATATAAAACACAGCACCAAGATAACCTCTTCCTCTCGACCTGACAAGTGGTTACGTTCAAAAACGCATGCACTGTAATTCTGTTCTGTTTTAGGCAGCGATAATTTGACTCACAACAACCCTCATCATCTGCATGATCATCATCACCATCATCATCATCATCATCCTCCTCCTCCTCCTCCTCCTCTTCGTCATCATCATCATCATCATCATCATCACCATCTTCCTCCTCCTCCTGCTGCTCCTCGTCCTCATCATCATCATCATCATCACCTCCTCTTCCTCCTCCTCCTCTTCATCATCATCATCATCATCATCATCACCATCTTCCTCCACCTCCTGCTGTTCCTCCTCCTCCTCATCATCATCATCATCATCATCATCACCTCCTCTTCCTCCTCCTCCTCCTCCTCTTCATCATCATCATCATCATCTTCCTCCTCCTCCACCTCATCATCATCATCATCATCACCATCTTCCTCCTCCTCCTGCTGTTCCTCCTCCTCCTCCTCATCATCATCATCATCATCATCATCATCACCTCCTCTTCCTCCTCCTCCTCCTCTTCATCATCATCATCATCATCATCATCATCACCATCTTCCTCCTCCTCCTCCTCCTCATCATCATCATCATCATCATCCTCATCCTCACCATCTTCCTCCTCCTCCTCATCACCATCATCATAATCACCATCTTCCTCCTCCTGCTGTTCTCATCATCATCATCATCATCATCATCATCATCATCATCACCATCTTCCTCCTCCTCATCATCATCATCATCATCCTATTTTAAGCACATAAAACTAAGAAAATGTAGGATAAAATGTGGCAAAACATGCTTTGGTTTAAATAAAAAGTGAAAATTTTAGTATTTCTTTCATCAAATAACTGACACAAATGAAATTAATCTGATAGAGCTCAGAATAAAAAAAAATTAAAAAAAATGATTCACTGGCTCAAATGATACCTCTTCACAGTAAAATTCACAAAGTTTTCAACAGAACCAAAACATTGCTTGGTAGAGCTAAAGTAACAATTGTACACAGTTATTTGGGACTGTCATGCAAGAAGACTAACTCACCAATGACGTACGTGAGCAGCAAAGCCAGGGTAAGAGTGAGAAGTGACGCCGATAGCGCCGTGCACTTCCAGTTGCAGCAGCGATGCGGCTTGTTGAAGGTAAACAGTGGTCTGGTCACGCTGCTGCGAGGAAGGGGCCTGGGCGGGGGCGAGTACACTGTCCCAGAGGTCAAGGGGTAACCCTGCCCTGCACCCGAAAGCAGGGCTGACGAGCCCGAGCCTTGCTTGAATAGGAAGTGTCTGAAATAGAGACAAGAGCAAATGATTGAATATTAACTCATTCACTCCCGGCCATTTTCACGGAAGCAACCCCTTTACTGGATTTTGACTGCTTTTGCAAGGCCCACAGAGTGTTGTATTCTATTGCTATAAAAAATGGAATCTACCAAAAGAAAAATGAGCTTCTTTCATCAGGAAAAAAAAAAGTATATTTCTATCTGTTTCCGTTTTGCAGCAATTAGCATTAGAATATAGCTAAGTTTCATCCCAAATCTGTTTAAAACAGTGGGGAAAAGAATTTTTTGCAACATGGCTCTGTTTGATCTCTTATACTCTTCTGCCACCTGCTGGCTGTTTTTGTAATAACTACCATTGCTTCAAGCGTTGTCTTCAGTTCCGAGGCTGCATCAAAGCCTTCTGTATGCTCTAGCATAAAAAAAACCATCAAAAACATATAAATACGTCTTTGGGAGCAAATGAGTTAATTGATGTATATATCAAAGGTAAATACTGTGTTCACACAATACATAATGCAATGCTGCATTGTTGAAGAAGTTGTTCATTAAAAAAACATTCCGTTAAGTGACCTCTTGACCTTGTTTTTATCTTGGATACAGATGAAGTTGTAGCATAAAGCGCTTCACTGCCTCAATGGCATCTGTCCCTGATAGATTTTTATCACATCTACCTCGGCTGCTAATTAAGATAGCTGTGTGAGTGGGCTGTATGTTATGTATGTAAGTATGTTGCATCAAAATATGATCTCATATTTCTACTCTGTCATGTAAATAAATTAGTTAACCAGTGTACCAGTGTTTAGCATGTTTAGCTCGCAGTTCTCACTAAGGTCCTGGGTTGGAATTTTGGCTCCGGCCTTCGGGGGAGGCTTTTGGCTTAGGATTTTCGCCGCTTGCGTCCATATTCCAAAATCGCAAGTCAGGTTAATTTGTGACCCGAAATTGCCCACAGGTGTGAATTTGAGTGTGGCTAATTGGTTGTGAATGTGACCTGCGGATGGCTGGCGACCAATCCAGCTTACTCACAATGCTAATTATGATATAGAAATAAATAAAAAAAACTAATTAACAATTTTAGCTACAGTACACTGTATGGTAAAATACTCTTTAATATTGAGACCTTAATATATGAATTGCTGTTGGTTTGAGATTTTAAATCTACTGTTTGTCCCAGAAACTTCGTGCCACCACTGGGACCAAAATGTTTGCTTCCCTCCCAATGAGATTGTAACATGAAACTGTAAACAACCTGGTTACTGTGCAGGCCTATGTAGGACAGCAGCTGAGTACTTTATAAATGAAAATCAAATGCAACATATTTTCACATTTTCTCAGGTAGCAACTATATGAGTCACAGTTTAATTATGCAAATCTCCTTTCGGTTGGATTCTTGCTCTTGACTGAAACTCCCTTTAAAGGACTTACGTCCAAGGCAGGGGACTTTTATTTATTTATTTATTTATTTATTTTAAATAACGCATACAGGACAGCTACAAATGCAGGCCTCCATTACAGATCTTTAAATCACTTTTAACCCACATCTTTGGCTGCCTGAATTATATTAAATACAAAGATGTCAGATGTCTCTTAAATTATTAGCAAGTAATACAAAATAAAACATGAACCCCTTCAGACGCATAGATGGTTGCAGTGGACATGACATATTTGCGTGTCTAAACCAATAAAAGCAATAAAAATTTGGATGATGTCAACATTTCTGGTTCATGATTGGCTCTTAACTAACCAATCACAAATCGCAAGTTGATTTGCATGATGTCCATGTAAAAAATATTGCATATAAGCTTATAAGTTTACATCTTGCTAAAGCCATATTATCTGGGCGTCCACTATGACAACGAAAAACATGATAACCCCCCCAAAAAAATATTTCCATGTTGTTCTTATGTGGGAAAAAAAAAAAAAGAGTTAAAAAAAAAAAAAGGCCTAAAAAGAATTTTGCCCAACAGAAAAAAAAATGAGAAGGTGCTACGAAATAAATATAGTCCTTGGGATTGACTGATTCTAACCGATTGTTGTTAGTCCTTTCTTAGCTCCTCAATAGCAAATAATGAGTAGCATCTGAGTCAACTTGAAGTCAGTATTAAATGGTTTATGATTAACCACAATAAAATTCTGAGCCGTTATTTTTATTATTATCATGACTAATATTGTATTTTAATATGGTTATTCGGCTTCCCCCCATTCGGGGCTCACAGATGTCAACCACAGAAATAGAAGAGGATGAAGAAGAAGATGAAATTAGGAAACGAGACAGCCAAGATGAACCTATAAAGATGATGTGGGAGTATTTCACTTTCTATCAAATCTGATGGAAAATTAATAATCCAAGATAATTATCCTCTGTGCAGAGAATGCAGGAAAAGGACAGTGGCAACAGTCATGTGATTATAAGCGCTTATAAGCAAATTATATCAATGCTGTCTGAACTGTAGGTAAAAAAATAAAATAAAAAATAAAAAAGTAAAAACGAGTTATTTTTATTCATTTTTTGGTACGTTTTCACCTTATATGAAAATACTGCTAAATGTGATGCCACATGGCACATAACATTTTTGTTTTGTTTTGTTTTTTGTTGCAAACAAATTCAGATTATGAACTAACTAATTTTGTGACTCATGTGACCTTTCCGTACTGTTGTTTCTCTCGATTCTACTTCCAAAGAATGAAAAAGACATCAACCAAATATCAATCCATTCCTTTGTAGAATCAAAATGACTGCTCATGTCATCACTATCCCCAGATAAGCTTTGATTTTACATATATGGAAATATGTTAGATGGCTTTTGAAGATAAAAATCAAATAAAATGTAGTACAATGAATCTTTTCGCTAACTCTTTTGAACTCTCGCTAATATTGTGAATGGAAAATGGAGGTGAGGACTGCACGGCGCGAGCTGAGAAAGCATGAATGCACGGGCAGCGGCATGAGCGATCCAATTTGAAAAAGTGGATCTTGGCAGACAAATGGGAAGTGTAAGCAGCATTTGCCGTATTCTGTCCTCTTTCCAGATTGACTCAAACTTGAAAGTGAATTAAGTCTGTTGTTGATGGGGCCACTATTCACGAGGATGTGACACAGTTATTTTTTTTTTTTGCATTTTCTTTTGCTGGAAAATATCCTCAGCCATTGCGCTGGCTTACGTCATGCTCTATTGACATTAACACTGACTGCGTCCGTTTCCAGCAACAGAGGGTGTGAGGTCACAGGCTGCTGGTGGGTCTCCCAAGTGCCCTCAGAGGAGAGGTCATTTCATGTCGAGGCAGACAGCAGAGTGATTGCGTTGAAGGGAAACCGGTGCTGCAAGGCCGCACACTCTTCCTGCATTTGCAACCGTATGCTGCCTAATGATGTCTGTTTTGCAAGAAGCGTCGTGTTGAATTGAGTCAAATGCAATGATAAGGTCACTCTCTGGAAATGAGAGGGTTGGACAGCTTATGAGAAGGTTTTGTGCCGTGAAAGAAAATGGATGGCAGGAGGTGTTTGGTTGGTGCTAGATTTCACTTTGATGGACTGGATGTGCTGGTGGATCTCACTCTGCCTCATCTCTCCTTCCCTCCTTCCTCTCTTTAGTTTTTCCTCTGGTCTCTTGAGATCTCTTTAATTTGTTGGAATTTAGAGGGTTCTGGGGGTTGGCGTAAGACTCTGATTTTGTAACCATGTGGAAGGCAGGAAGTGTTTGGTTGGTGCTGGATTTTTCTTTTCTTTTTATCTTTTCTTTGACCTTTTCTCTGGTCTCCTGACCGTTTGAACCTCACGACTCTGGCGAGAGGCTGAAGTATCCGGTTAAGGTGAAGGGTAATGGGATTTTTGTTAGGTTTTAGGTGAATTAATGAGTATAAATTTACATGTATTTGCACGTACGGACACGCACACACATACGTGCACACAGACAAACCCACACATACACGTGTAAAAAAAAAAAAAAGAGAGAGAGAGCGCAATAATGATAAGACGTTGAATCGGAAAGACTACCGGATGAACAATTCTGAGCTCTCTCTTAAAAAAAATTTAAAAAAAATGAAAGAAAATAGATGAAAATGTATCACAATTACTGTGTTCACCGCATTAGGGGAAAATTAAAAATATAATACGATTGATTTAGAAATTATTAAAAAAGAAACATTGTTGTGAGTTTTTTTCCCACGCTGATGATTAAAATAATGCTGTCACATAGCATTTAATTTGTTTTTAAAGCCTGGTATCACACCAGATTTGTGTGAAGGATAATCGCTCTGTTTTTTTTTTAATTCTCTCAAGTCTTTATTTGGGTTTCTCATGCTCGGTTTGTCTAACTGGTGTGGCCCCGTGGCAGTTTAACACGAGACAGATGACATCCATCCTTCACTGTCGCCCTCCCTTGCTCTGCTCATCCACACGTCCACCATCAGCTGAAGGGTGGGAGTCAGATGGGGGACACAGTGGCAACACACCCGAAGGGTCAATGCTAGTTCAGGTCTAAAAGCAGATCAACTTGGTGGAATTACGACACAACACACAGTCTGCGGAAAACACGCATACACAAAAAAGATGACTGATGCAGGTGAGCATTAAGGATGTAACGATATCCAAACATCACAATACGATATTATCATGATATAAAGGTCACGATATGTAATTATCACGATATTGTAGGAGGGTTGGTGATATTTAAAAAAAGATCACAATATTGTAAAAAAAAAAAAAAAAAAAGAGCCTTTACTAAAAAAAAAAAGTACAATATTGTGCTTTTGTACATAACAGCAATGCATATAAAGCACCTACAATCTCTAATAACAATATTGAGGCACTTACTTGCTAATGCAAGCACACATCGATCGCTTCACAAGCAAATTCGGTTCCCCTTCATCTGACAATTAGCATAGATTTTAAACATAGAAGGCCAAAACATCCCTCATGAAAATTAAATTGCACTCATAAACTAGCCACGAGAGGGTGCTAGAACTGCACAACAGATGTGTTCTTTTTAAATATTGTGAACACGACAACGACGATATTGTGGCAGTTTTAATATCACGATATCACGATATTGCCCTTATCGTTACATCCCTAGTGAGCATTGAAGTGCTTTTTGGGCCAATCGACAGGTCAGACTTCGGACCTTCTGTTTATCTTCTAAGAAAATATTTTCTCAAAAGCAGGATCCATCTTGTATGTTTTGCAAAAGCTCATGGAGCTCAAATCTTCACGTGTGTTACTTTTAAAAATGTTTCCCGATCTTCCCAGTTCAATACGTTTGATCGTCTCTCAGAAAAAAAACATCTACGGGTGATGCTCAGGAAGCTGGAAATTCATATTAGGGAGAAAATTTCCCCTGAGACAGGAAGTAAATGAGAGTGCTCGCTCTTTGGGAGGTTGAAGCCTACTGCCCTAAGGGCTGTTCACAAGCTAGACTCATGCAAATACAGTATAGAAGAAGATGGTTATATTATGTTTTGGTGATAAGATGGAGGTGGGAAGGCAATGTGTGAAAGCCTTAACAAGCATGACAAGCCGTATCTGTTGCTTGGCCACTCCTTTGCAGCTTTTCAACCGAAAATGGAAATCTATGCGCACTTCAAAAATTCTAAATCTCTTCTGGCGTATGATCAATATATTCCAATACAACTCAACAATTCATCAGATATGCATCAAAGAAAAACGCTGCTGTTCGTGACAAGACATGCAATTTCTTGCCATTTCCATCAAAGTGATATAATCCTTTAAAATTCTACCGGCACGAGCTCTCATGGAACGTTTGCTAATCCTTTTATCTCAATTGCCAAATGATCTGACAGCAAGATTAGGCCCAAAAAAAAAAAAAAAAAAGAGAGAGAGACAATAAAAAAAATAATAATTTCATAACTCGGGTGTCTGTCAATGTGAGGGAGCATCAATAGACTAGTAATACATTAAAAATAGTAATAGTCACAATCCTCTGAACTGAATCTCCATTCAATATGTTTATTATTACATTCTATTCTGTCGTATATTCTACTTTTCTTGTGTTGCCTCACATGTCAGATTGTGATGGGGAAATGCATATAAAACAAATACAGACCCAATTATTTAATTACAGAAAAAGCGATTAGAATAATTAAAAAGGTTGGCTAAAGATAATCAAATCAATCATTTATAGGATCTGGTATTGTAAAATTTAAGGATATTGTGTATTTGAAGACATTGGAAATCGTGTCGTGTAAATTAATAGAAGGAAAATATTAATTTATGGAATTGTATTTGTTTGAAACATGTAAAGTGAGGGCCAAAATAAAATATAGATGTGCTTCAGTTTTTGGTGTAAAATTTTTGAATTGACTTGATGTGTTGAAGCGCTGTACTGCTGTATAGGAATTTAAGAAAACATTACATTTAAGATAATACTTATAGTGCCATTATTACAATGTAAAACATTAAAGAATTATAATGTGAGGGTAATATTTACTTATTTTGTTCTGCTCTGTTGCACAGTAATTCTAATTGATTCAGCAGACTGTCTAGCATATGCACTAATAGGCTTGGTGCTTCAGCCTCTTCCTTTTTCAATAATCTAAAATAATTTGTTCGAAGGGATGTTTGTGTTTTTATTTCTGTGTTATGTATACTAAACGATTCATTTAAAAAAAAAAAGAAATGCAGCCACAACACAAAGTGTTGAAACTGACTCATTGATGGCTAAAATTAAATTTGTGGGTGGGGCATCATTCATTGAAAATGTCAAACATTTCAAAATTTGAAATGGTATTGTTATATTTGATTCATCAATGTGACGATGTCATTTCTTCACCACAGGAAAGTCCAACCACAATAATACACAAAAAAAATGACTCCAGGCTTTCCCCCAGCGTTGTATTAGCCCGGCGGCCCACCAGGCATTCCTTGCCCCTCCACCAGATAAAGTTCCGCCCCAAGCCCCTAAAATAATAATTTGGAACTCGTGCGCCTGACTGAAGGATGAACAGTTATCACTGGACATTTTTTTGCCCACTTCAAGAAATATATGACTTGGGCATGTAATTGGTCAGTCACTCCACAAAAATGTGGCAATTTGCAGACCTAGTATATAGAACTTTATTTTATATTATTTAATAACATTGTTTTTTTGGGGGAAAATGTACATTTCAAAAGTACGATGTTAATGGAGACTCAAAAGTGGTATCGGTCTGAAAAATTGTCGCATCAAACATCCCTAATACTTATATACAAATAGGAATAAAAAAATAAACAATAATGCATTCAAATCATAAAAGGCAGAACACTGCGACCTTATTGTGCACTTTCTTCAAGTCAGTACACTGCTGCCACGTCAGAAGAGATGAGTAATTATTACACTGTCATCAGGCTGATGATTAATTGAAATTGTCACATAGTTCTATTTTTTTTTAATCCCTTCCTTTCCTTTCCTTTAAATGAGATGAAATCTAATTACGGTCTGATGCATAACTTATTAAAAAGCACTTCTTCTGGCATGGCAGCCTGCCAATCTCATCTCCATAATGCCAGAACTCAGCCGCCACGCGGAGGTCTCATTAAACATGCAAACATATTCTTTTGCACCTTTTCCGCTTCTTCTCAAAATCAGCCTCACAAATGAGAATCTGCGAAATAATTCTCTGATCAATTATTACTTATGCAGTTGGGAAATACTTAATTCCGTTTGATGGGATGAAATTCCACTGGCTCGTCTCTGAGCATTAGACGCTACAAGCGTGTGTTCAGGTGCCACAACCGGAGGTGGAATTTCAATATGTTCCCCAAAAAGAGGATTTGTGCTTGATGGCGGATTTTTGTTTTTGTGACGTTTTAACTCACAATGGTCCCTTGGTGGATCTTCAGAGGTGTGCTGAGAGAATCCAGTGGAAAAACCTGAGAGATTCACGATGGCTTTGATGGTGTGCAAAGACGGGTAATATTACCCATGAGGCTTGCGAGCTGCTCCACTTTTCTTTTTTTTTTTTTTGTGCACGTTCAAAACATCCAAATAAAGTTCCAGTCTTGTCCTTAACTCTTTGACTGCCAAACTTTGTCCAAAAAAAAAACAAAAAAACAACCCCAACAGTGCCAGCCGATTTCGAGCATTTTCACTCATTTTTCAAGGCAAACAAAACATTGTGCGCTACGACTACATAAACATATAAAAAAGTATGTTTCTATTAGTGATAGACCGATATGCTTTTTTCAGGGCCGATGCCGATACCGATTATTAGTCGTCAAGGAGGCCGATAACCGATATTTCAAGCCGATATTCAGTTGCGGTAAAAGAGAAAATAATAGCATTAAAAAAAAAATACTTTTCTTTTAATTTTAAACATATTAAGAATAGACAGTTTTGTTTAATTAAAAATTTACAGAAATTGTAGGGAACTTCCAGGGCCATCAGCATGTGTTAAGCTAAATTCAAAACTAAGCAAGTAAATAAATAACTAAATAAATAAATAAATGAATAAGTTTTCTACCGTAAATAATGTTTTCCAAAATTTCAACATAATTTCTAAATTTATTTTATTTATTATTATTATTATTATTATTATTATCATTATTTAATCTGATTACAAAATTTTATCGTTTGACAGCTCTAGTTTTTATTTATTTATGTTATTTACTTTGATGCAGCTTTTGAAGTGAAGAGGTAGTCTAAAGCAATGGTAGTTATTTAAAAAAAAAAAAAAAGGCCAGCAGGTGGCAGCAGAGTATAAGAGATCAGCCAGGGCCATGTTGCGACAAGCTCTTTTTATCAGTGTTTTCACCAGGAATGTGCACATTGATGAAACTTAACTCTAGTCTAATGCTAATTACCGCAAAACGGAAACAGATACAAATATAAGTTTTTTTTCCTGATGAAAGAAAAGACTTCTTTTGGTGGGTTCCATGTTTTTATAGTAATCCAACACAATATTCTGTGGGCCTTGCAAAATCAGTCAAAATGGCTGAGTGTGAATGAGTTTATGGTTCTCGACAGAATTAAGATTTGCCAGTCTATATTTAGAAAACTTATCTTTAATATAATGATGCTTATTGAACAAATAGCTTAATATGATTTGACTGGAAAATTCACTTATTTTGAGAATTTCATTGCAATAAATAAATCCACAGATTAGGACTGAATGCTTTTTTGGAAGAAAGTCATCCATCTGTTCCCCATCAACACATAAATGTACTGTATTTTTTATTTTTTTTTGTAATATTCTTTTCAGGTCGAATCAAAAGGTCATTCCAATTAGTTGCATTTCCCTACCTGGTCTCGAGGGGGATGTTGCTGTTGAGCACCCAGCTGTCATGAAGCTGCTGCGCCTGCTCCGTGCTCGAACCCGTGTCTGCCCCCTGCACGCCCTGGCTGGCCTGACACCGCGTGGGCATGGTCTTCCTCTGCAGACTGACTTGGGCGTAGGGCGCCGGGCGGGCGCAGGTGCAGGCGTGGGGGGGCGGAGGAGGCGGCGGCAACGGGCGAAATGTGAACTGACCACCTGGACTGCTGGGTAGCTCTGGAGAAAAAAAAGAGGCACGTCAAGTTTATCAGCCACGCGCGCCAAAAAATTGCAATCGCGAGTCACGTAACGCCAGTCGGAAGTGAATCGTCATCGTTTGGACTGACATAAATCAACTTCACAACTTCCTTTTCATGCTTGTTTTGATACGTTCCCAGCTTCCCTATAAATAGATACTGGACTGTCCGCAGCCACGGAGTCTTTTAAGAGCTCACGGCTCTGACTTAATCCTCACCCGCCAGCCCAAACTACCCATATGATGTTTATTATGAGATATGTAGCTCCGGCGGAATGAGCTAGCCAGCTGTAACCCGCTCACACTTGGTAACCTCGAGGTCTGGCTGGAGCGCTTTCAATCCATCATTTCACGTTCTCTTATGCTATAATTTCTCCACGCACGCACGCACGCACGCACGCCCTCCTCCCTGCTGCCTCTTCTTCCTCTCAGGCTTCCTTCTCACACTAATGACAGATTTTGCCTAATTGAATGTTTTGCTTCTTGTGCGTCCATATTAAAATGATTCAGATAGAAAGCTGCACACTGTGCGTGTGTTTGTATTCATTCATGAATGCACATCAACTGTCCAGAGACTTTTTTTTTATTTTTCAGTGTTTAGGGGGACAGCTCATGCCATATGGTTGTATTATGGTTCTGTGAACGCGGCAACTAAACAATGAGCATTTTTCCCTAAACGCCAACTATGTGCAATAACATGGGGGAAAAAAAAAAGAGGGAAAGATTTGTCGCAAACCAGCTGAAACATTTTAAGCCGATAGATAGTTGTGACAAAAATAGAAAAGAAAAAAAAAAGACCGGAGATGTGAGATCTGAGTGTGCTGTCTTTCTTACTACTCTGCTGTGCAAATACAACATAAACACCACCAGGGAACAATTTTATGAATATTGGCAGATGTAAGTTCTTATTGCAAGCAAAAAAAAAGTGTGAACTTTATGAAAATGTCAATCTCATTTTGCTGTAAAGCAGGGGTGTCCAAACTTTTTCCTCTGAGGGCCACATACAGAAAAATAGAAAGCTGCAAGGGCCACTTTGAGTTTAAAAAAAAAAAAAATTATTTAGTTATTTATTAGCACATTCATTGTCAGACCAGCAAAAAATGCATCATTTGACGTCTTTTTCCGTCAATGGTAGTGAATGAGTTAAACAAGGTAAAAATCAATGTAGCAATTATAAATTGTTGATATAATGTACAGTTACTTATTAAAAACTGCTAACAGTCACAAGGCAAATAGTGACCCCTGTGTGCCACTATAATAGATCCGCCTCTCCACTGAGCAGCAGCTGATACCAACTTGACATTCTGAACCACAACAAGAACAATCGATCGTCAACTGACCACACTTAACAACCATTAATGTGATGTTTTCACATTTTTTTTCATTAATAATTAACCATTAATTAATGTGATGTTTTCACAAATTGGACATTGACACTAAGAAACAAGTGGATGAAAGTATTTTTATTTCTGGAACTGAATTATTAGCTGCAAATTTGTGTCAACAAAACGCCTAACTTTCAACGGCTTAAGCATGGATGAATGTTATATTAAAGGAACATTAAGCCTTAATATTTTATTTCAATGCTATTCTAACATGAAAAAAGGTTACAACTTGTTTGTTAAATACAATGGCTCAGTTTCAGATCAATAAATAATAAATTTTCATACAAATCTTACAGTGTACATGTCCAATTTACTGAATGGTAAAAAAAAATAAAAAATAAAAAATCACAACAATCGACTTAGAAATTCGTATCGGGATTAATCGGTATCGATTCGAATCGTGACCTGTGAATCGTGATACGGATCGAATCGTCAGGTACTAGGCAATTCACACCCCTAGTAATAACTGACTTTAATTAGTTTATTCCAAAGTTACTTGGATGTACCTTTTTATTTGGCTTGGGAAAAATAAATGTGTTTGATTTATATTCAATTGAAAATAATGCTTTCAACCGAATCATGAATACAACGAGAAAAACTACAAAATAAAAATAAAAATAGCTGTAACAAATTACAGCATTTTTTTTTTTTAGTTTAGTAAAACGAATCACTTTTTTTCCAGATCGCGCTACGTGTCCACAGTGTCGACAATCATCGTGACAAGAATGCTCATCATTGCAACAGGACTGTCAATTGGTCTATAAACATCGTTTGACACCGACGGTTACGAGGCCATCTGTCCGGCTTTAGCAACAATGATGCAGAAAACAGTTACGATGACATTTACTATGCCTGCATACATGTGTATTTCACATTAACGTGTACAAAATTCCTTTTGCGTCATCACACTGTTTGACCAAAAACAATCCGTTTTGTCATCGTTCAAAAGACCACTGCTGCTTATTGATCCTTCATCATTGGCTGATTTGTCTTTGCTGCGTTCATGTCTCCATTCTGTGCACGCTGGCACAATCAAATGGCCCCTTTCATTACTTGTGACAAACTATTACTCATGATTATTTTTTATGCTTTTCCTGACACATGCAGTACAGTTTGACTAAACAGCCCACCTCCATCGTATTGCCCGCGGCCATCTGCAGTGATGCACGTTGCGCGCCCACGCACCATGTCGTATTTTTAGTACGCCCGACGTGTTTGTGTTGAATTATAAAGCATATGCCAACTTGTAGTTTGTGGACCTATTTGCTCGCGCTCTTCTTTTTCACCTAATCAAATTAGTCGATTAAAAAAAGATCATCAGTATGAGCTGATGCTCATTTCTTGAAATTGGTCAAATGAGAGTAAATGCATTTGTTTTATCATCTCGGGTGGCTGTTTCATCAAAAGTAATAGGTGTGGAAAACAAAGGTTATTTTGGTCTTAAAATACTAAACGTGGCCTGCTTGGGGGAAACCGACAGAATATTTTTCGACTACACTATATTATGTGTCGGTGTTATGCAGCAGGAGCTTTCATTTTCTCTTATTCATCAACAACTGGGAGTCCTTCGAGAACTGATGCAATTCTCCTGCTCCCATATTTTGTTTCTTACTTTTATACGCTGAATGATATGCTGACATCATACAATAATCAACTACATACTATACCTCCATCTATTTGATTTCTTTGTACAGCAGATGATTGGTATGATGTTTTATGACTTGTCATTTGCATTTCATTCTGCAGTCTGACATCATATGCAATACGAACTGGCCTGAGGCAGACACATTACACGACTTTGTAGCATGCGATGCTCAAGTGAAAGTAAGTTGCCATAAGCTGCCATTGTGTTATTAAAAAAATAATAATAATAATGCCATTTTTATCATGGTTTTCTGTTGCTCAGCTATAGGCCTATATACATTTTATAAATATGATGTGATTAATTGTATCATGGCTATTGGAAATTATATTAATTATTAGAAGTGTGCCAAAAAATTGATTCTCATAAGAATTGCGATTCTAATTTACTATGATTCGGGATCTATATAATATGTCCCAAAATTGATTTTGTGTATTTATTTATTTTATACTGTATTGTTTGAGTGGGCTTTTATTGGGAGTGTCTATGTTGTACATGATTTGGCCACTTGGGGGCAATGTTTTTTACTTACGCTCTTTTAGACCGTAGCCATATTAAGAGTAGAAGAAAGACTGCAATAGTAGAAGAAAATAGTTACATTCAAGTTATGTCAATACAAGTTGTTGTTTTTGCAGCGTAGGAAGAGCATATGCTTGTGAGTAATGTTAAGATGCTTCTTTGTATACATCCATGCAGCATGTTGTGTGAATCATTGTTCTTTTGAGTGAGAAAAGTGTCACGAGTAGCACGCTAATTAGCGTTAGCGAGTCAATGGTACTTTCTAGGGGTGTTAAAAAAAAAACGATTCGGCGATATATCGCGATACTACATCGCGCGATTCTCGAATCGATTCAATTAAAAAAAAATCAATTTTTTATTTATTTATTTATTTATTTTTTTAAGAGCTCAGAATTGTTCATTCGGTATTCGGATTCAACGGATTCAACGTCTTATCATCATTGCCTTTTTTTTTTTTTTTTTTTTGTGTGTGAATCGATTTTTAAACTTCCATTTTTAATGGAAAAATATTCAACAAAACGTCTGACTTCGGGTTAGGATTCACACCTTGAGCATGGAAGAATGTTATATGAACGGCACATTAAGCCTTAATATTTTATTTTAATGCTGTTCAAACATGAAACAGATTACAACCTCTATAAGATAAATAAATAATACATTTTCATATAAATCTTACACTCTACAAGCTTACTGATTAGTATTTTCTAAATTTGAATGAAAAAAAATCGCAACAATCGACTTATAAATTCGTATCGGGATTAATCGGTATCGAATCGAATCGTGACCTGTGAATCGTGATACGAATCGAATCGTCAGGTCCTAGGCAATTCACACCCCTAGTACTTTCCATTGTTCATTAGCCTTGAGCTCGCCACGTTCCGGAAACAAGCTAAACAAAGTGTGTTTGCATTTAATTGTGCACTCTGGGGGAGATTCACTAAGAATGCGCTGCGTCCGCTAAGAGCGCGAAATATTGCACCACAACCGCACCGGCAGTCTGCGCCCAGTTTTCCCACCTATTCACGAAGGATATTGCTCGCATCATCAAACACGCCCACAAAACTGACAGCTGGGAGCAAATTTTCACCTGATTTACCACGCATGGCAACGGATTTGCGCCAACCACATTGTTGTTATAGCAACAGTTGCGAGAAAGATGACAATATCGGAAAGCGAGGTTGGACAGAGAGTAAGCGTTTAGAGCGCCATTAAGCAGAGAGGACGACAACTACGTCATTCATTCATAAAGTACAAATTATTGGTGCGATCATTTATGAAAAATATATTTTCAGAGGTCGACGTATGCATACAGTATGCATCTGGCACGTAAAAATGATCGCAAAATGCCGCCTATGCCGATCAGCCCGGGTTATGTCATTAAAAAAAAAACACAGAAAAAAGTCACCTGGCCACGGGAATTGGCCAAAACTTGAACCGAGAACGTCAGAAGTGTGACACATAAGGTCTTACCAATAAAACAATGTGGTGTCTCAACACCTCCTTGGTATGTGAACCAAAATAATCCATCCATATTATTTATGCATCTGTTTTCAGAAGTCGCCATTATTAATTCTGTTTAGTAAAAGTGAGGTACACCAGTGTTGAGTCAAGTTATCATAACTTCAATTCTTCCTTTTGATTATGCAAAGTAATCTTGGTGAGTTGAGTATGGTGGCACAGGAGGCGCAGGTCACCGGATGGTGTTTAGAAGGCTTCGCTAAGGCAGCTTTTGGGTCACTATTCCCAATGCAATGACACACAAATGGAGTCATTTGAACTCCACAAATCCAATCGCAAGCATCGTGTTCAAACACAGTCTTCCACTTTCAAGACAAAGAGACACCAAGCACAAGCTGCGCTGCTCCAGATGAAACCTCATATAAGTCAGTCAATGTAGGCCAGGGGGGCACGCAACATTTCTTCAGTTAGCCTGGAGTTCAGAAACATCAAGTCGACTCTGTGGGTAGCAGATAGAGGCTGGGGGGGGGGGGGGGGGGCCCATTACAGCTTCAGAAGACACCCGTGACAGTGTGGAGCATCTTTTTGCCCTGAGGTTCCTTTGGGACTTCGCCCTCCAGAAGCACGGCTACGGAAAGTCGCTTAGGAGATATTTCCCAGCAATCACCAGCTTTTTGGTTATATAACGGACATATATGAAGGAGAAAAAATAAAAAATAAAACCTGGTTATTTAGTTGGGGGGGGGGACCGGTAACAGCAGGTGTTTAGGCACATTAGGCATGCATCACAGTAGGTGGACCTGACATTGCACTCAAACTGCATATTTATTAAAATGGTGTTATTTAATATGAAGTCATTTCTGCTAGGGATGCACACGAAAGACAAATCCGCCGGTGAAACGAAGTGCAAGTACAGCCAACAAATCACACGGGGCAGGGAAAGGAACAATGGTCGTGCCCTCCAGCATGATTACCGTCAGTACATCTCTCTCTCGATCTCGTGACAATTCCAAACTTCGGAAGTCAAAATGCTTCTCCGTCCATTGAAAAGCATCAGACTTTGGATCGTAATTTGATCTGTGACGATTATTTTGACTTCAAAATGTGATGAAATGTCATTTGACCGCGTTAACAATCTGCGTGGTTTGTATGCTCGTCTCGGGTAAAAGTAATACCATCTGCCGTTTGTTGTCACCGTGTAAAGGACACATTTGCATCGTGCTGCATTGGGGAAATACCAGAACCGCCCGGATGTTCCAAATTGTCAATAGTTGGCCATCTGAGTCACCCAAACAAACTCCCTGCGCTCTTCTTCATATTATTTGGTCAGTGCAAACGCAACTATGCAAAATTATTGTCACATATTACAGTAAAGTCTACAAAAATCCATAAATACTATATATGAAAATATCATACCTTGCTTTCTAACAAAGCAATCTCAACCCGAGTATTAACTCATTCACTCGCCGCCATTTTCACATTTCGCAATCCCGTTCACTCCCGGCTTTTTACTGGATTTGGACTGATTTTGCAAGGCCCACAGAATATTGTGTTCAATTGCTATAAAAGCTTGGAACCTACCAAAAGAAAGATTAAAGTCTCTTCTTTCATCAGGAAAAAAAAGTATGTTTCTATCTGTTTCCGTTTTGCAGCAATTAGCATTAGAAGAGAGCTAAGTTTCATCAGTTTTCACAAATCTATTTAAAATTATAAGTAATTGAGCTTTTTTTCTACATGGCCCTGGTTGATCTCCTTTGCTCTGCTGCCACCTGCTGGCCGTTGGTGTAATAACTACCATTTCTGCAACCGTTCTTTGCAGTTGAGAGGCTGCATCAAAGCCTTCTTTACGCTCTAGCATTAAAAAAAACAAAAAAAACAACAACGTATAAATACGTCTTTGGGACACTAAGAACATTAATAAAAAAAACGTATTCATACGTTATTGGGAGTAAATGAGTTAAAAAGTCAACATTAATGTTGAAGTATCCAAGCAAAAACGACATCACACCCACCCAACTCTTAAAAAAAAAAAAAAAAAAATCTTTAGAATTTCTCTCTGAATCTATCTCACTTTTTAATTGACTGCCACACGGTTTATTCCACTGCGTGTTTGGATAAAATAAAAATAATCACAAAAAGGTCAAACGACCAGAATTAGATGTTGCAGTCTTTTGTCTTCCCTTTACGTCTTGAGGAATCATCTTACTTGCGCTGACCCGTCGTACGCGTCTTATCGTTTGTCTTTGTGATCTCATCAGGCATCGTAATTTCAGTTTATTGTCGCTGATGAAGATGGCACGAACAATAATGATATCGATAAAAAATAATAACTTTTGCAAGATAACGGGGAGTAATATTGCTAATGATCATGGGTGAAAAAAGGCATCGCGGAAGATGATTTGCCCGACAACAGTGGCGGCGATAACAATAACAACAATGAAGATGAAAACATTGGTAATAACAGTGCTGGCAGAAGCACTGATAATTCTATTGATGACATGGGGCTTAGAGAGAGCAATTAGAATAAAAAAAAAACAGCCATTGATTCATCTCTGCAGACACGGGGATAAACGGCAGGAACTCCATTTGCCAAAGTGACACAATCATATAGTCCAATTAAAACCACAACATTCAAATGAAGAAACTGAGGATGCACAGCTCCCTCCTCCCACAATCGATTTTCATACAGAGCGTAATAATTAGCAGCCGTGCGTCATCTGGCTTTTTCCATATCAAATTCGAACGGCGTGTTTGTGTGCATGCGCATTTGAGTAATTGCTTGTTTGTAACCCCATCTTCAAAAACAACTCCTGCATCATGTTTAGGCTTCAGGTGATTCTGAAAGTAGCTTCTCCCCGGAGACGGCGTTGAACCCTCCAGAGTGGAGCGCCGGAGTTCTAAAAGCGAGAAGCTTAGCGTCGCTCAAACTCTTCACTGCAGGGGCCCGCATTCTCCAAATTGCTTTTTTTTCGGAAACGCGCTCTCAACTCGCGGACTGTTTTAATGATCATCAAAATATCATTTAAAAATAATTCATTGTGTCATTCACACAAAGGAAACTTGCAATGTTTTTTTGTTAATTAATTTAATTAATTTGCCTCAAAAGACATTTACGTAGATACGATACAGTAGATGGATAGATAGCACTTAATGTTAAAAAAATAAAAATAAAAAATCTACAACTATACATACTGTATACATGGCTGATGGATTAGATGAAGTCAGATTTCAGCTATTTCAATCGATTTGCACCGGCGTCACGTGATCATGCGACTGCCCCATGACAGACGACGGAAGTGAATGAATGTTGGACCGGACACGGAGCGATTTAGCGACTTAGGGATTGTTACTATACTAATTAGAAGTTATTATTGCCCATCTAGCCAAGACATCTACTAGTTCAACTTTCCTATAAATCATTTTACAAATCGAGACCAATATTTCCACAAATTTACAGGTGACAAATGACCGTCAAAAAGGTGGCATGATCCGATGACTTGTATTTTCTTCAACTGCACGTCACTTTTTGTGCTATATTTATCCCTTACTGTCTATTTTGTTTGTTGATCGCCTCATAATATATTTGTTGTGCAGCATTCTCTAATTGAGGTTTGGGATTAATTAAAAATGCTTGACATCATTATTATGTGTTGTGGTGGTTCAGCAAGATGATACAAGATAAGATGACATGATACGAACTGTTTGATACAAACCTATTAAAAAAAAAAAAAAAAGTAAGTAAAATAAGTCAAATAAAAACAAAACAAAACATTCTAAGTAAGTGTACAAATGAATAAAATTGATATCAATAAATTAATAACAAGTAAGTGAATGAATGGATAATTAAATAAATAACTAAATAAATAAAACATCAAATTCATACAACAAAATGGTGCGCATGTGTCGTGAATTTGACGGTGATTTTGTGTATATGCCCAACTTGTGCGCAGAGTACGAACATTCCTACACATTTGTTAGTGATGACAAGGTGACCTCTACAAATAACCACAGTAACAAAAACATTGTAATTGTTCTTTGTCTCTGACAGTGTCAATCTAAACATACATTTATTATCACATTTGTGTTGCGTAAGTGTACCGAATTAAGTATCCCATGAATAGTTTTGTATGTTTACACATCCATGAGTTTTGGTGCCATTGGCGCCATGCGATTTAGTTGCACTGATGCTTATTTGCATCGAGAGCAACAGGGTAACGCAAATTGTTAAGACTCAAGAGGTGAAAAATCGCCACGGCCATTGTTAGTGTTCAGACTTTTCTACGCTTCCCTCTTCGCTCTTGCTCTCCGCTGAACACGCGCGACATCTCCCTCAACCCCAAAGCAATCACGACAGGCACACAAAAGAGTATGAAGGATTATTGCTTTCACTCAGATGCACACACAATATTTATTTTATTTTTTTGTGACTCCCAACACTAAAACTGTAAGAAAGTAAAGCTCGGCTTGACAGCAAACAAACCAATATGAAGAGATTCCTTGCAGGCTAAAAAGACGGAAAGGAATCTTGACAGATGCATCACCGGCAAAGAGAGAGAGAGAGAGCTGGTAATTAGAATGGGCTCTGAGGAAGAGACAAGCAGTGAAATGAATGCAAATGAATTCAGTGGTCTGGCAACGCGCTACACAACCGCACATTTCATACAGCATGCCTTTCAGACATGAAAACTACTGGCACAAACAGAGCAGGACTACACCAGCAAACAGTGAGTGACATGACTGTTGGCACGCACATGCCAACGCCGCACAACGAGTAAACACTGACGCGCCCGAGTGTGCGGATACAAGGCAAATCATCGGGCCTGAAACAAATACGAGCCCCCACAGTGCATAAGGAAGCATGCAGATGGAAAGGCACAAAAAACCACAGAGGCGCAGTGTGCTAATCCCTGTAAATACCAAAGTGGCGCTCGCGAAAAAAAACAGAAAAGGGGGTGAGCGTGTTTGTTCCGAGCGAACAGCCACAGCATGTCCCAGAGCAGAATAAACAAAACCTTCTTAATTGGTGTCGATTTGGAACGGGGTGATGATTCATCATGCGGAGCTCCGCCAGTAGAGTTATTGGAAACCCAATCATTTCTAATCCATGTGACCTTGACAAAGGGCCAAAGTCGGACCAGAAACTCCTCCCGCGCGAAATTCTCCGACAAAGTCGCGCCATTGAAACCGACGTTACGCCTCGTTGGGATTGTAATCCACCAAAAGTCCGATCACTTCACTGATTACTCAATCTCAGGCGGCGGCAAATCTTTATGAAGCGCTCGATTCTTCCACAGTCGTCATAAATCAGAGCACGAGAAGCTTTGTGTGTCAACGACGGCGCGCCAGAGACGCGATCGCCGTATGATGCCACTCTCGTCGATAATTCCCGTCAAATCGGCGCCGCGGTCGACGCCCGTATTTCACCTCCGGATCACCGTCATGTTGCCCTCGGCGACCGTGTTAAACTCGGATCAGTGAGTCTCCACTGAAGGAGAAAAAAAGGTCATCTGTGATGGGGTCCTGCTCTTTACTAGCCGCTGCTATTAAATGGGGCTGATGAAGACATTCCTCTTCCGATCTGAACTATTTGAGCGCCAAAAACGTTTAATAACGTTTAGTAAAATCACGCTGTATGCCGCCATAAACGTTAAGTGACGTCAACTACTTTTTTTTTTTTTTTAATATATGGTCAGTGCAACGTCCAAGTGCAGTGCAGCCGGGTCAATGAGTTGTGAAATCAAAAACACCCGCTAACTATGGCCAGCAGATGGCAGCGGTGGCTGCTCGGGCCCAAACTAGAGCTGCGAATTGATGAAATGGAACGTTTTCCAGGCTGACGTGAATGATCAAAGCCTTTGTAACATTAAACCTAATTTGACAGAGCGTCACTAAACAAAAAATATTAGTATCAAAGTCACTGTTGTGGAGAAAATGTATCTTTTCTTTTCAATTTTGGCTCAATGTCACTCAAATGACCTATTTTCAAATGGTGACTACTAAAGAACGGAATAAGGTAGAAAGATACTTTTTTTCTAATGAAAGAATGGAATGCGATCTTTCTTGTGGTACCCATGTTGTATATGTAGCAAAAGAACACAATATTCTGTTTGCTACGAAAAATGAGTTAAAATGCTCGAAATCCGCTGGCATTGGGGGTTGTTTTTTAAGAACGTGTGGCAGTAAAAGAGTTAACCAAACATCGGAGGCTAACTTCGGGCTTCTTGCGGCATCCATTATGCATGTTACGTCCCCACTGAGATTACAGTATGTAAATTGAAGCATTTAGCGAACGCGCACATTGCGGTTGAAAAGGCAGGACTGTTTGAATGCGGGAAGATGCGAGTGTCGGCCAAAAAACAGATTGAACCGATGATAGCGGAGTGGAAACGGAAAGAGATGTTTCTTGAGTACCACCTGCGGACTCGCCTGGTAGCCATCTTGCGGTCAATGAGGTGAACGCAGCCAACGCCCCGGGTCGACTTGAACACAATCCAATGACAAGTCTGCACTTGCCCTCCATTGAAACAACACCTTGCCGTTCCACTCCACCAACTGCACCTATCACGACGAGAGCCACCCCCCCCCCCCCCCCACACACACGCTTTCTCTACCCCGCTCGCCATCTTTAAATCACACACGCCAGACGAAGCTTAACAAATGTGGGAACAGATGCCCCGCATCAGACCGCGGTTGCCCTCTGCTCCTCGTGTGTCTCCCGAGACACAGAAGAAGAATACCGTTAGCAAAGTCCTTTGCTGTCTCAATACAGGTCTACGTTTTTACGCGCACACACGCTTGAATAATGTGTTATTTCTGTCAGTGTAGGCTGCTGCAGAAATCCATTCACACTTTACATCACGGGTTTCCAAACAACGGCCCCGGGGGCCATTTGCGGCCCGCCATCCATTTTTCAGTGGCCCGCGACATATGCTAAAAATAGCATTTGACTCAATTCAAATAAAATAAACAAAACTAAAATGTTTGGAGGTGGTCAAAGTAAGAAGGGAGGGTATCGAAAAACAGGTGCCATTAAAGGTTATTTTAGTTCACTAAAATTAATTTAAAAAAAAACTAAAACTAAAATTCATAAAACAATATTGTTACCGAAATAAAATGACAACAAAAATGCTTTTAAAAAAATGAAAACTAACTGAAACTACAATTTATGTTTACAAAACTAACTAAAACTAAAACAAACGTCCTTCGTTTTAGTCTTTGGGGATGATTTTAAACGTGATTTTTTAGTAAATTTATTTTGATATCAAACGGAATAATGACGTTTGAAGGTATGTCACACAGAAGTGACGTCATCTAGCAGCAGCCAATAGAAAAGCACCAAAAGATGACGTTGCTCCCATGGTTTTTTAAATATTGCGCACAAGTAATACACATAAAAAAATAAAATAAAATACTACTAATACTGAAACTAACAAATTAAACTAAAACTAAGCATTTTAAAAGAACTAAACTAATAAAAACTAACAGAATCACCCTGAAAAGTTGTAGCACCCTCTAGTGTAATTTAATTTTCATTAGGGATGTTTTGGCCTTCTACGTTAAAATCTATGCTAAGGTAGGGTAAAAAAATGAAAACATTTTGTTTTCAAATCATTTTATATTCATGTCACTGTGTGCAGTGACTTTTTGATGTACTGTTACTATATCTTAAAAATCGTGCATTGTGCTTTTAAACACATGTAATTTCAAACAAAAGGATTATTTTAAAGGTCGGCGACATTCAGGCATTACTATATATAGCGCTGGCCATTGAGCAACTCGCTTGCCAGAAGGGAAACCAAGAGGTCAGACCGAATAAACATCAGCGAAGTCTTGGCAGACAACAAAGTAGCAGTGCTGGCGAAGGTGTATTAGGCACAACAAAGCGCGTTTAATTTCTCGAAGCATCTTGCGCGTGTATTTTTATTTTTATTCACTACACTAGTGATGCAGTGTAAAATGTGGCTGCCTTTTCATGCAAATGATTCCCGGACGCTGCTCCAATACCAGCCACAGTCGGTCCCGAGTCCAGATAAAATAAATAAATAAATAAATAAATAAATATGTAGGTGACTCAGTGTGGCCCCTCTGATCAAATAAGGTGAAAGTCCCATCAAAATTATGTATTTTTAATTGTATTTGTATTTTTCTTACCATCAAGGGTTCCACATTTGAAAATTGACACTTTGGTCTACTATGTCATCTGGACATTTTTTTTCAAGGTGAGGGACCGGGTCCTATGTCTGTTTTTTATTTTTATTTTTATTTTTTATTTATTTTTTTATGGTTGTGAGCATGAACGTGCAGGCACGATGCAAAACTCAAATTATATCTCAAATCCAGATCAAAGTGTGTTATTTTGTGCTGAATTGTCATTGTTGTTGTGTGAACTTTTTTTTTTTTTTTTTTTTTTTTCTTAAAGACAACTCATACCAGTTTCCGTTTGTAAGCTTGATTTATTAAGATTATGCTTAAGCACAGGGAGAGGTTAATTTTAACATTACTGTGTCATACCATCTGCCAGCAATCTAATGGGCTCTACCTTACTAATTATGTTTACTGTTACAAAATGTAAAACAAATGTAATCAAAGATAAATCGGCAAATAGACCTCAAAATTACAAAACAGGATATTCTGTTGACCCCAGTGACCGATGTGCCATTCAAGAGAATGAACATATACAATATTTGTTTCATAGAGTGACCTAACCGTGCAAACATCGAAATCTGCACACGCCACAGTCTGTTATGCAAATGAAAGATGAAACCTTATCTAGCAAGCTCAAAATTAAAGGACAGCTCAATATACGGAGAGACAGTCAAGTCTGCACTTATACGTCCAGGTAAAATCATGTTTAGACAGCCACATACACACGCAAAAAATAAATAAATAAAATTAAAAAAAAATCATTTATATGGCTCTTTGCCAACCATTAATACATGCCAGTAGTAATCTTTAACATGCAACAATTATTGCATGGACTATTAAATCAGATATCATCCCTCTTAAAAAAAAAAAAAAAAAAAAAAAAAAAAAAAGCCAAATAAAATTATTAGACATTTTTCAATGCACTGAAAAAAAATATTCTAGCACTCTATCGTCTCACACATTAACAAATCCATATTCTCTTATGTCATTCAAAGACATCAGATTCCAGTCTACGTATTGACACAGCATATCAACTCACGGAAAGGACTTTCTTTTTAGAATAACTTACCGTACTTAATCCAGGATGTTTTTGTTTTGTTTTGTTTTGTTTTGTTTTGTTCCCATTTTAAATGCACGCCCATCCCCCGTTGTGTTGTACTTGCCTCGTGCGAGCTAGTGCTAATCTAGTTCCTATCTCCGGTCTGGCATAGAAGTTTCCAAACTCGCTTTTCTTTTGAAATGATTCAGTGTAGTAACTAAGTTAAATGAACAAACTGTAAATATGTATGCATGCTGCCCTGCGATTGGCTGGCGACCAGTTCAGGGTGTACCCCGCCTACTGCCCATTGCCAGCTGAGATAGGCTCCAACACCCCCCGCGACCCTTGTGAGGTGTAAGCGGTCAAGAAAACGGATGGATGGATATGTAAGTATGCAGAAACATAATATCATTTGGATTTTACCATTTTTTGAATGAATATATACTAGGGGTGTTAAAAAAAATCGATTCGGCGATATATCGCGATACTACATCGCGCGATTCTCGAATCGATTCAAAAAGGGCATAATCGATTTTTTTTTTTTTTTTTTTTTTTTTTTTTTTTTTTTTTTTTTTTCAGGATTAACACCTTGAGCATGGAAGAATGTTATATGAACGGAACATTAAGCCTTAATATTTTTATTTTAATGCTGTTCAAACATGAAACAGATTACAACCTCTATGAGACTGAAATTTCAGAGAAATAAATAATACATTTTCATATAAATCTTACACTCTACAAGCTTACTGATTAGTATTTACTAAATTTGAATGAAAAAAAATCGCAACAATCGACTTATAAATTCGTATCGGGATTAATCGGTATCGAATCGAATCGTGACCTGTGAATCGTGATACGAATCGAATCGTCAGGTACTAGGCAATTCACACCCCTAATATATACGGTACATATAAAATACCCAAAGCCTTTTTTTTTTTTGTTGTCTCTACTGTATTACATGAGTGAATACATAGACACACAACTGACACTATTAATTAAGAGCAGAGGGAAACACTAACCCCGGGTTTTCACCGGATGCGGTTGCGGTGCGGTTGCGGTGCGGTGCGTCTTGACTGCGTGCTCCGGACGGGTCAATTTTTTTGTCAATCCACACCGGCTCCGCACAGCTCGCACGCCGCAGGCCTTCCGCAGTCGACACGCAACGCACCCGCAAGCGGTGTAAACTGCACCATTCGAATGAATGGAATCTAATTGCTTGCGTCGCCGGACCGCACCGCAACCGCACCGCAACCGCAACCGGTGTAAACCCGGGGTCACAACCTTCCCTTTTCATAGCAGCCACCCACAGAGAAAATGTGACTGTCCTCCACTTCAGCCATTCCTTTCTGTAACTACAAGAGGGAGTAAAACGGCCACTAACCCATGACACAACAACGTGGAGGAGAAAAAAAAAAAGATGTAAAACCTACAAAAAGACCATCAGTGACCCCTTCTGAATTGGTCAGTTGGCTAAAGGCAATAAAACCTTTAAAAAAGAAAGAAAAAATATATATATTTAGCCTTAGAGACGGGAGTCGGGGACAGAATATGGGAGAAGAGGACGAGACAGGACCCCGGCCTTAATGTAGTTTGTAATTGTAAGTGTTGGTCTTTAATAAAAGCCCAGAGTATTTGGTCAGGCTAATAGACTGGGCTCTCTAAATCCTGCCTGCTATGCATTATTCAACAGCCATTAGCTATCACCTCATCTGGGAGGCTTTATGAGTTCCATCATCGGCCGGGGCCTCGGCGAGTCACACTGGAGGTGCGTGTGGGGGGGGGGGCCGGGGAGGAGATTAGCTATAAGAAAGGAGGGGAGAGACTTTTTTTTGCAAATACCGGTACGAGGTTGAGGGCGATTCAGACAGCGGAATCAAAGAGGACCGCTGACGACAGTCGGCTGTGATGCGGCGTAGGTGAGGGCTCTGTGATATGGAAATGAATACAAGCAGGGGAAGATATGGCTGGATGAAAGCCAGAGGTCATATGGCAGACATATGAAAATGGGAAGGCTGATGCAGGGAAATGAGAACAAAATGTGACCAACGGGAAGGTTGCGCGCGGTGTCAGATGTAAGCTTTGGGGCAAGGCAAGGCTGGAGAGAGCAGCACCGAATGAAAAAAAAAAAAAAAAAAAAAAAAAAAAAAGATGCCAAGGCTGAAGTGGCATTCTCTCTTGGTCAGGCACATAAATGTCAGATTCCGCCTCCCTCTCCCCTCCTCAACCTTTTTCTCCTTTCAATCCCCCCAAAATCTTATTCTCAAATGGCTCCTTCCACTCCAACCTCTTCATTGCCTTTCTTCGTCTCCCCACCGGAGCAGTGCCGGCTGTAATTTTGCTTTCAGTGATGAGAGACGGAGCTCGGAAAAAACACGGAGGCGCTTACCACGGTATCAGCGGCCAACAGGAAGGGAGCCAAGACGTGCGTGCGCGGGTGCGAAGGTGCGCGTGAACTATTAACTCATTCAGTGCCATTGACGGCTATACACGTCCAAGCAGGGCTGTGCAATTAATTGAAATTCAATTATAATTTCAATTATTACACTCCACAATTACAAAATCAGCATAATCGCAAAGTAAAAAGATTATTGAGTTGTTTAAATTTATACATTTGCACCTTTTTTTAATTTTAAAATAACTAATTTGATCAATTTTGTTTCATCCAAAAGGAACTTGCATAAATATAGTGTTTCAAATAATGTTATTTGTCTTAATATTTTTTATGTTTAAAAATTTTCTTGTTTTGTACCAAATATATAAAAAAAAAAATATCGCCCTACAGTGTAGGGCAATATTGCACAGTGCATATGTTGCACTCCAACTTTTTGCCAACATAAATAAATATATATTATTATAAATTCTCTTCAGTCCAAAACTTAATTATAGTGTTTCTATTTTTTTTTTATTTGGTCCTCATATTTTTAAACGCTTAAACATTTTCTTGTTTTGTGCAAAAACATAAATAACCGTTTGAATAATCGTGATTTCCACTATTGCCAAAATAATCCTGATTATTATTTTTCCCATAATCAAGCAGCCATATGTCAAAGATCCATTTTTACTGGGCTGGCAGTGAATGAGTTAAGTGCAACTCAGTATCTGAGTAATGGGTGTTTAGCAGGCTCGCCATCCTTGTCCCGGGAATCGCAGGTTCCCCCTGACCCTCCGCGCCAGCCCAAGGACACGCTCCCGTCTCTCTAATTAAAACACAACCCTGACACGCGCACATCCCGACACTCGCGCACCGACACAACCTGCAGGTCTTCATCTTAAAATAGCCTTAAAAAGGAACACGCAGCGCCATCGTTCCCAAAGCTAAACACCCCTTTAAAATCTACTCTGTGTTGGGGTTTTTTCAAGGCAAGCAGCTCCGAGGCAAACTCTGCCTCTATCTGCAGGCAGATTCACAGCAACAAACAAAAGACACATTTTTTTTATTTTTTTTTTTATGAGATGTATTATTATTGCACACCCTTTGTGGAAGAATAACATTGTTACTCAGAGCTTTAAAATCCTTCTTCGCTATTTGCGAAATGAAAAACCCAGAAACAAGACTGCTAAAATATTAATATCAATAAATTTAAGTATGGCTCCAGACATGGCCCCAAGTTCATCTACTTTGATAGTCATTGAAGACAAGCAGAGCATTTCAAATGATTTGTGTTTTATGAGTTATTGTCTTCTACAGTATGTATGCCAACGCAACCCCCAACAAAAAACAATAAATAATAAAAAGCTCACAACTATATTTCCTAAAACTCAAATTAACCTGCGGGAAATGATCAAGCAAAACCAAGGAGTTTTTATTGTTACTTGAAAATCACTTTGGAATGTCAGTGTAAATTTTTAAACATTTAAAAAAAAAAAAAAAAAGTTTTTTGCAAGACTACCGGTAGTTAAAGGCGCAGTCAGCCGGTTTCATGCACTTTTTAAATACGGGATTTAAACAAACAAACTACTTCTCAATTAACAGATCTGGGCTTTTCTTAACGTCTGGGGGTGATTTTGTCCTAAACCCCCACCCACACCCCCAGCCTGTATTTTGCCATCATTTTGTGTTTGTTTTGTAAACAGCGGGACGTTTCTGTGGAAAGACAGCGTTTACACCCCTCCAGCCAATCGCAGAACGGGGATGTGGCGCGTCACAAACGGGGCCGGGCGAACGTGTCGGCTGCGTGACGTCACTCCAGCGGCAATTTGAAAGCACGCATGGATTATTTTTTTCTTCACTCACTCATTCACACATGTAAGATTCTGTGAGTGTGTGAGTTAAAAAAAAATAAAAAATAATCCATGCATGCTTTCAAATTGCCGCAGGAGTGACATCACGCAGCCGACAAAAAATACAGGCAAAATACAGGCTGGGGAGGGTGTGGGTTTAGGACAAAATCACCACCAAAGATTAACATAAACCCAGATGTGTAGACTGAGAGAAAGTTAAAGTGTGTACATCCTGTATTTCAAAAGTGCATTTTCCTGAGTGAATCCGGCATACTCGGCCTTTAAAAAGGCAAATCAAGTTTAAAATTCTGTTACTGGTGTTTTGCACAAAATTTCCACTGTTTATGTAGCAAATCGTTAATAGCCAAAAGGTGCATTCACAATCCGGGTTTACATAGAGACTTTTATTGGTCATTCCAATTGAAATCATTCCGAATGGAGATTTCTTGTCACCTGTTTACATGTGACAAGATCAATTGCGATCTGCCGGTTACACGCTCCACTACGTTAATCAGAGATGGACGTCAACGTCATGTGACTCATCAAGATGGAGTTTATTTAGCACAGTAGTTGTGATAGTTTTGACACTTTTACTTGTATTAAAGCAACATCTTGATTTTTATTAAGTCACAAGTACTTTTAAACAAGTTATTCCGTTGCAGACAAGCTCTTGGTAACGCTGTTATTTCAATGTGCGTAAACGACAACATCACAATGCATTTTACCTCACAACGGAGCATGTGCACACTGGACACAGCCTGACTATTCCGATCGAACTGTTTACATGACGCTTGTTCGGATCGGCAAACGGAATATACCAACCCCGTGAACACAAATGATATTCCATTCGGATTTGTCGTTTTCATTCCAATTTGGGTGTTTATATGGGATACTTTCATGACAAATCTACACAGCTCGTGATTATTCACGCAGAATAGGTAACATACTGTATAGTGTGATGTATCTTTGCAAGACTATTGCATCACCTCGATCCCCCACTGTATTACATGAGGGGAAAAAAATATGATGTATAATGTTGACCAAAGGCAGTCAGAGTTTCTTTTGATGGAAGAGGGAAAAAAAAAAAAAAGAATACGCAGTTCCACCTCGTGTTTAACAAACTCCAGTGGACATCACTCATGACATGCTGAATTGAGACAGCCTCTTCGTTTCTCCTCCAACAGACAATTTAGCGTGTTTACTTCCTCGTTAAGCGCATGAGAGACTCTGATTGAGGAATTCCAAGGAGGCAATGGCGTCCTGTCACGGCAGGTTACCACTGCGGCATGATTTAATGAATCCGTCTGTCAGAAGAGCGAACAACCGGCTATCAACTATACGGGAAAATGTGGCCTGCGTACACGAGCTCACGCTGAAGGATTTGTCAGGATTCAAGTTATTGCTTGTGCACGCACGCACTCCTGTTTTCTATTGTACACACACGCACACACACACAAAAATGGAGACCTCAAACAGAAATATGACCTTTAACGATTATCACGTGAAATTACACAGTATTATACATGAGGGATGCTCGGAAGCCTTTCGGGCCGTTACATGGTTTTATTTTAAGATCTTGGTACTTGCTTTGGCGACTGATACCAGTATCAATTGATCGGGAACTTGAAATTAGTAGAAAATTGCCATTGTACATTGATATATATGACTTTCTTTAAAACATTCTCATTGTTTTGTTTTTTTTCCCTACCAAATTGTGCATGTAATTTATTGTGGGGATGTTTGATGTCACTTTTTTTTTTCAGATTGATGATACCCGTACGGGTTCTCAACTCTTGTGTAGTTGTCAATACCATCTAACAATACCGCTAGTGCTGTTGATACATAAGATTTCCCCACAAAAAAATGGCGTATAATTGTAAAGATTAGACTATTATATCCCAATATAACATATTTCCTTAAATTGCAGAAAATTAACAGCAAAATGTCCGCCTCCCAGTTCTGAGGACTCGGGTTCGAGTCCGGGCTCCGGCCTTCCTGGGTGGAGTTTGCATGTTCTCCCCGTGCCTGCATGTGGGTCTTCTCTGGGTACTCCGGTCTCCTCCCACATTCCAAAGACATGCATGGCAGGTCAATTGGGCGCTCCGAATTGTCCCTCGGTGTGCTTGTGAGTGTGAATGGTTGTTGCTCTCTCTGTGCCCTGCGATTGGCTGGCAACCAGTCCAGGGTGTAACCCCGCCTACTACCCAAAGCCAGCTGAGATAGGTTCCAGCACCCCCCGCGACCCTTGTGAGGAAGAAGCGGTCAGGAAAATGGATGGATGGATGGATGGGTGGATGGATGTTCTTGATACTGGTATCGACCACAGTCACAACTGATACATTGAAATAAGTCCCGCTACCAATACCGGGTATCATTACTCATTCACACCCCGACGATTTAGTTGAGTTGGATCTATGTAATCCATTCAGTGAGTCCCTTATGTCGCTCCAAACAAACCAATAAATCCACACGACTGAAAATACAGCCTCGGTGGCGGCGGTAATTAATGAACACTTTTCTTTCTCATGATGAAGACACAAAATCCAAAGTTTAGTTGATGAGATTCCACCATCGCTCCCTCAAACCAATATAAAAGGTCACAAAAGTCCTTCCTGTTAGCTCAGGGCTGATTTCTATCCTCTGTTCCCCAGTGAATAAAGGCGGCAATCACATCAGTCAGGCACCAGCCAAAAGCTTTATATCGTATATTCCAATCATTTTACCATACTGGCAGGCATGAGCACTATTAGCATCAGAGTCTTTGATTGTCCCACTCAACAATCAGTCTTGCCCTCATTTTTTTTTGTTGTTGTTGTATTTGACAGCCTTAAAAAAACTTAAAAGCGCCTAATGCTCACGTACATAAACGTGCACTTTAGACCACAATGTTTTGAGATGAACCTGGGAATGGTCAGCTAACACACTTTGGCTTTGCGAACCATTATATAAGATTGAAGTACAATTTTCCAAGAACGGCCATTCACACTCGCCCTGAAAATAGGTTTCTTCTTTACAAATACCGCTCTTTGTGGCCCTAATATGATAAGCTGCAGAGGACATTGTAGCTCTCTCCACTGCTAATACATTTTGTATGGATTGTCTGAGGGGTAAGGATACAGCGAGCGCGGGGGGATCGATAATCACAGTCTTGTCTGGAGAAGAGGAACCATGCTGGGAGATGGTTAAACGTTCTAAAGCGGCAAATGCTATCTTGGAAGCTCCAAATGCCAGGAATCCCACGATATTGAGTACTTCTTCAATGACTAACGCTCAAGCTGGGCGATGGTTTATGTTGAGCGTCGTCTGCATCCGAAAGGAGCTTGTTGAAGATTTGATGTGGATACCGTAAAGGATGTGGGATATTAAATAAGGCAAATCTTATAGTCCATAGTGTGCCACTCGAGGCAAAAGCCCCACCGGGCTTTTGCCTCCATCCAGCTGATGTCAAAGTGTTGCTCGAAATAGAGAATAGGGCGTCCTTTGAGATGGAGGGGAAAAGGGTCCCGGATTTAAGTGGCTTCATTTGCATGTGAGAATCCTTCACTTAAGCCCATTTGAATCACACACATGAGCAGCCACACACACACTATCGGACATGCGCACAACTACACACTAGACACATTCTGCCCCCCTATTTCTAGAGTCAGAGGACATTAGCACTGCATCTATTTCCGGAGGCCCATTAAGGCGGTAAAACATTTAAGAAGCGCCCGGACTGATTCCGACTGTCAGAATTATCCGTTCTTTCCCCATTTTTCCTTGTGCATGTAAAAAAAAAAAAAAAAAAAAAAAGCTGACACACAGCTTGTGACAGAAACATGTATTTGGTGGCGTTTCAGACTCGCCTAAGTGAGCAGACCCAGGCGTACCGACCGGATAAGTGGGGTGGAAAAGAGTTGAAGGGTGGGGTTTATTTTCAAGTGCGACAGATTTAATCAAATGTGACTGTTTTGGGTTTTTTTTTCTTTTCTTAGCAGACTACAATAAAGCTATCAAATCCATGTTTTTTTATTTGTACCGTATTTTTCGGATTATACGTCGCTCCGGATTATAAATCGGACCAGCCAAAAAATGCATAATTAAGAAGGGAAAAACATATATAAGTCGCACTTATTGGAAAAAAAAAAACGTATTTATACGTTATTGGGAGCAAATTAGTTAATATATAGAACTCTGAAGTATTCCGATTAGCCATGGTGCATTCTTTTTTGGTGTGAAATCCTACTCAAGTCCTGTCTTAATAGGATCCGATTTTTACAAGCGGTGAGTCGTCGCTTTAAACCTTTTACGACTCCACTTTGAAAGTGTTCCGCGTATTCATATTGACTGTGAATGAATTTCCACTCAACGGGTAATAAAATGATGGCATTAGTGGAAGAGTGGTTCGTACGCAGTTCTGAGGTTGGGGATCTGGTACTCCAGCTATCTTTACACGTTCCAAAAAACATACACGGTAGCTTCACTGAAGACTCAAAATTGTCCCGATATGCGAGTTTGAACGTGTTTACGTCTGGACCAGACGCCAGCTGGAATAGGCTCCAACTCACCTGTGACCGTAATGAGAACGAGCGGTGCGGAAAATAATTGACCGGCACATAATAAAGTATGTGTCCACTTTTGGTGAGCTTCAAGCTTTTCCTGACTTGTCAATAACATCCTTTTAGATGTGTTTTCTCAATGCGCCTTCCCCAAAGGGGAAAGTCAATACCCCACAATACACCCCTGACCTGTGGGCAAACCTGGCCCATTCTTCCTTTCATCTTCAAACGTACATTGATTTCCCAGCATCCCACTCAGCACTCTCATATCTGTAAAAGTGGCAATTGGGCAGATTGGAACGGGAAGATGATAAAAATAAGAGATATGTTATCACACGTGAAGCTTCGCCGCAACTGTAACAACGTAGCTGGATAGGTGATATGTTTGGTGCTATTCTCTTTTGAAAGTGCGAGATGGACATGCCGGTTCTTGTGTAATTAGCTGGAGGATATATCTGCAGTCGGTCTGTAAGGCGAATCTGTTTCAATGGCAAGAAAAGGTGATAAGAACAGCATGCAGTCTGTTTATTCGCGTTCACTCCAGGTGGCTGGCGTACTTCGCTGACGATAGTTGGAATGTGTTGCGTGACGCGAGAGGACCGAGAAATACAGAAATACAAAGAAAAGCCTTTGCTGAGGACACATTCGAATATTAGCAAAATGTATAAATATACGAAATAGTTGCCTTGGAGGTTTAAGAGAGCCAAATGTGCAAAAATCGGCAAAAAAATGGGACATTCAAAAACATTTATTTGAAACAGTCACTTTACATCTCAAGGGGAAACCAACATGACATTGCCAAAAATCTTGATGAGACTCGGAAGATTGTTACTTCTCCAGACTCCTATTGAGATGGATTACAACATATGGCGGAACATAGTGCCACCTACTGTGCAGGAGGGGCATAACAATTAGTAGTCCTCTGAAAAAAATTGACAGGCCGCATCGGCAAGACGCTGTTGTCCGACATGGCTGACGAGCAACCGTCATGCGTACCAACCGCTCGTTCATCTGCCTTTTGGTTTCAATGTGAAACTTCTTCAACAAAATAAGTCCGCTTGCTCAATTCAACCGTTGCAAATGTATCGGTTTCTCTCCCATTTCCTTCTCTGACTTTCAAATCATGCTTGCATCCTTTTGTACTGTATATATTTCATATCTCAGCCATGGGCAACCACTGCGTTTTCTTTTAATATCCCCGGAGATCCGTTCAACTTTGAAAGCCCAGTTGTAAATAACTCTTGAAGACGCACTGGAAATCACACCAGAAACAAAAGACGTGAAACAGCCTTTGGCCACGTTCGGAATAAATGTATTGTTGGTCCAAACGGAGACATTCCAAATGTATGACATCTATGGGCCTTATTCATAACAAAACCAAATAGCAGCGAGTACTGTATGTGTGGGCAGGTGTTATAATGAATTAATTGACAACTAATTGACAGTTAACAATTATTTTTGATAATCAATCATTTAAAGCTACTGATCAACTTTGGAAACTGTTCAAATCCTCCGATGTCAGCATCGCAACAGTAAATAATCTGTCATTTAAATAGTCCTGCATGAAAGCTTTTGTGCTTCATCACAATTATTAATATTTGCATTAGCAAATATCTGCTTTTACATTGGAAAACCAGGACCAATAGTTTTGCCTATTTTCTGACAATTACGGACCAAACCAGTAACTGAATCATAATCACTTTATTTAAAAAAAAAAATTATGGATTATTGTTTCTGCAGCCATAGTATGACGAACCTACATGTGACCTGAAGGAGTCCAAGAAGCGCATTTCTAGCTCTGGGTTTCTAAAACGTTGGTGAGCACAATATTACTCCCTCTTGTGTGATATTGCTTAACTGTTACTGATTTGGCTTGATTTAATCATTAAACAATACCAAATAAACAATAATTGGCCAATAAGCAGTAATTAAAGGTGCAATGTGCAGTTCAAAAAGGTAAAATTAAAGCTTTTAGCTTTTTCATCCATGCTCCACCAATGCCCAAATGAGTACAAAGTGCCCTGACTTTTTTTTTTTTTTTTTTTTTTTTTTTTTACTCCAATTGTGCCTATTAGCATGTATCTTCCCTTTAGTGTGACATTTTGGGGCGAACACTGCATAGTTTCTTGGGTGGGGGAGGGGTGGAGTGGCACCATGCACAAATAAATAAATAAATAAATAAATACATAAATAAATAAATACATAAATAAATCATTCATTCATTCATTGAAATGTAAGCAGACTGACTTGTCAAGTTCTGATGTTTAAAGTCAAAGTTGAGTTTTAAGTTTTTGTCAGCCAAGTCTTAAGTTTAAAAAAAAAAAAAAAAGAAAAAAAAAGTGACTTAAAGCTGCTCTATGTAGCAATTTACCCAAAAAATATCGTTACAGTTCTAAAGGAGTGTGCAATTTCATTTTTCGGGCCACACTCGGCAGTAGAGATTCAACATTCAATTTCCTGCATTCAGCAGCCCAAGTCTGAGTCCAAGTCATGTGATCTGTCACAAGCCCTCGGTTTCATGTCTCCTCGAGTACAGTCAAAAAGAAATCGCACCGCTACATCATCGGCATCGCATAAATCGGGGATGAAAGCAAAACGGCGACGAGTTGACGAAGGGCAACCGAGGGCAAGGACAGCCATTTGAGATATTGCCCTCTTTCATTCATCCTCCCTTTTGCTTCCTGTTTCTTGCGTAGCGCTGACCAAATTCCAACGCCGAGCCAAAAAAAAAAAAAAAGACGAGAAATAAAGTGCGGCATATTGTCAACCACAAACACCATTATCTATGTCGTTCCGCCATGAGGAGGCTGAAACGCAAACTTCCCCGAGGTGCTCGTCTCATCCACCCATCTCACAGGCTAGACGAGATTTGCTCATTCATGAATCATACAGGGGATCTTCCTCCGCTCACTCGTGGCGCTCGCCGTTCCCTTTGTTCCATCACAGTTACAAAAACAATAAGAGGAAGGGCAAGAGTACCTTGGATATGCCGCTGGGGGAGAAGTGATGTTAGTAATAGATGGAGCATATTCACGAGTCAAAACGAGGGATGCACGATAAAGCGATTTTCAACCCATACAGATGAAACGATCATTTATAGAACATGCCGATGTCGATAACAGCAGCACCGTTAGCAGGCACCTATTGAGGCGACAGTAGAATGACTTCTATCACTCGGGGAACAAAAGATTATCGCTCTGATCTTCTTGAATTGTCAGTTGTGTCTTTACCCCCCCCCCCCCCCCCCCCCTGTCTTTGAAGAGAGAAAAAAACATTTTTCATCAGCTTTGTCGTAGCAATATAAAGTCGTTACAAATGAGTATAAGCAGGGTGACAACTGGATTTCCAAATCCCTGAGACCATTTCCCCTCACTGTGCCTTCATAAAGCAGCGTGTCCATATACTATGTGTCTGTGGAGCAATAGAACCGGGCACAATATATTAGGACTGCACTATTCAAGCTCAAATATTTGTTAAACTACCTTGAACCGCTTTCATACTTGAATGTACTGCACCATTTAACGTATGTACTTAACCCGTTTGAATTGAACTCACGTATTTTCGTATTGCATTTGTCTACATTTCTTTCCATAGTCCACAGCTTATGGTCCTAATATTGTGTGTGGATGTATAATCAGTATGCCCAACATTTAGCCCAAGCAATATTGCTTGTACGTCATGAATAGGCCATTTACTATTAACTCTTTGACTCGCAGCCATTTTCACATTTCGCAATCCCGTTCGCTCCCGACTGTTTTACTGGATTTTGACTGATTTTGTAAGGCCCACAGAATATGCTATTAAAGCATGGAACCTACTGAAAGAAAGATTAAAGTCTCTTCTTTCATCAGGAAAAAAAAGTATGCTTCTATCTGTTTCCGTTTTGCAGCAATTAGCATTAGAAGAGAGCTAAGTTTCATCAGTTTTCACAAATCTATTCAAAATCGTAAGTAATTGAGATTTTTCTTTCTACATGGCCCTGGTTGATCTCCTTTGCTCTGCTGCCACCTGCTGGCCTTTTGTGTAATAACTACCATTTCTGCAACCGTTCTTTGCAGTTGAGAGGCTGCATCAAAGCCTTCTGTATGCGCAAAAAAACAAAACAAAAACAAAAACAAAAAAAAACGTATAAATACGTCTTTGGGACACTTAAAACAAAAAAAAAATTATTTACACGTTATTGGGAGCAAATGAGTTAACAATAACATAAGTACAGTACATATATGTTGACTGCGAATTATAATTACTAGTAAGTTATTTTGTCCCGCTGTTTTGCTATTAAGCTGCTCAAACGCATAACTGAGGCTCATAGCATCATAATAATAATAATAATAAACACTATTTTTTTGTTTTGTTTTGTTTTGTTTGGTCACGACGTCCGGTGGGGGGGTTGAACGATTCGGTGAACGAATCACCAAAAAAAAACTGTAATGCCCATCACTATAAATCCTAGGGGTGTTAAAAAAAATCGATTCGGCGATATATCGCGATACTACATCGCGCGATTCTCGAATCGATTCAAGAAAAAAAACATCGATTTTTTTTTTTTTTTTTTTTTTCAGAATTGTTCATTCGGTAGTCTTACCGATTCAAAGTCTTATCATCATTGGCTTTTTTTTTTTTTTTTTTTTTTTGTGTGTGTGAATCGATTTTTAAACTTCCATTTTTAATCGAAAAATATTCAACAAAACGTCTGACTTCGGGTTAGGATTCACACCTTGAGCATGGAAGAATGTTATATGAACGGAACATTAAGCCTTAATATTTTATTTTAATGCTGTTCAAACATGAAACAGGTTACAACCTGTTTGAAATATATATATATATATATATATATATATATATATATATATATATATATATATATATATATATATATATATATATATATATATATATACACATATATATATACACATATATATACGTATATATGTATGTATATATATGTATATGAAAAAAAATCGCAACAATCGACTTATAAATTCGTATCGGGATTAATCGGTATCGAATCGAATCGTGACCTGTGAATCGTGATACGAATCGAATCGTCAGGTACTACGCAATTCACACCCCTAAATTAAATCCTAACAATAAAATCTTTAATGTGTTGCAAATTTGTGATATTTTACAACTGTGCAGCTTCTCCTGTACAAAATGAATCTTTACCAAAGGGGTCATTTGGTCAGTCACGTAAACACGCATACACGTTTCACCTGTTTTCGAACCAAGAAATGACCCGTTGGGATGTTTTGGGGGGCCCTCCATATAAGTCAAAATACATCAAACGTGAAGGTGATGTCTTACACCAAGCTGCCAAGCCTCATATTAACAAATGCATATCTTCAGGGAGTGGCGGTTTAGCATTTAGCACATGCATACATCACATCAACGTCACTGGACAAAAGCAGCCCATTTATATTGCTGACAGCTCGGCCGAGGCCAAAATCGTGCAAGCTGGAGCGTTTCCGTATACTCGTGCATGCGTGCACGCACGGTTGTGTGTGCAGACGGATGCAGCGAGGAAAATAAACATTATCGAGAGAGGCGGAGTGCTCGGAGGCAGCGTGAAAGCCAGACCTGGAGGAATTTTCAGTTATTTACATATGCAGATTTCCAGTGACCCCAGATCCCTTCCCTCATCATGAGAAACCAATTAAAACTCCCCTCATTTCATGTTTACTTTAATTAACCCGACCAATTAATGGGTTTTCCAAAGTCCTATTGCTTGATTTTTCAATTAAGCATTTCATGCGACAAAGGTTGTTGAAACAAAGTCTCAGGTGAGTAAAAGAAGTCCATCACGGTGCAAAGTAGTAGCAAATAATTGCTGCGTGCGTTTTGTTTCATCTTCTGTTTTTCTTAGTTTGGCTTGTTTCTAGATGTAAAGTACAATTTGCAATTTGAAAGTACGCATGGATTATTATTGTTTTTTCTCACTCACTCACTCTCTCACTCACTCACTCACTCACAGTAAGCTTACGTGTGTGAATGAGTGAGTGAAGAAAAAAATAATCCGTGCGTGCTTTCAAATTGCCGCCTGAGTGACGTAACGCAGCCGACATGTTCGCCCGGCCCCGTTTGTGACACGCCCCCCCCGCTCTGCGATTGGCTGGAGGGGTGTAAACACTGTCTTTCCACAGAACAGTCCCGCTGTTTACAAAACAAACACAAAATGATGGCAAAATACAGGCTGGGGGTGTGGGGGTTTAGGACAAAATCACCCCCCACACGTTAAGAAAAGCCCAGATCTGTAAATTGAGAATTAGTTTGTTTAAATCCTGTATTTAAAAAGTGCATTTTCCTGAGTGAAACCGGCAGACTTCGCCTTTAATAAACAGTAATCAGGGGGAAAAAATAAAAAATGCTTTTTGTAATACAGTTTAATGCAACATTAAAATAAATCTGATTAGTCAATGAATCTATTGAATAATCGATATAAATGAATCGCTTGAAAAAATATTAAATCGTGACAGCATTACATTCTGATCAACTTTTGTGTTTGTGGAATAGCAACAAAGCAGCAGTTTTGAAAGTGTGGCCTCGGTTATGTTGGTTTGCATTTGCGCTACGTCAGTAAATGTCACACAGTAATATAACTTTGGTGAAATTATGAAGTGAACCACTATCAATATTCCCCCTGATTTCTAAGCCGTGGTGGACCACTTTTTGCTAACTGTGATTAGCTCATTCACTCGCCGCCATTTTCACATTTCGCAATCGCATTCGGCTGTTTTTCCTGGATTTTGACTGATTTTGCAAGGCCCAAAGAATATTGTGTTATTTTGCTATAAAAGCATGGAACCTATCAGAAGAAAGATTAAAGTTTCTTCTTTCATCAGGAAAAAAAAGTATGTTTCTATCTGTTTCCGTTTTGTAGTAATTGGCATTAGAAGAGAGCTAAGTTTCATCAGTTTTCACAAATCTATTCAAAATTGTAATTGAGCTTTTTTTTTCTCCATGGCCCTAGTTGATCTCCTTTGCTCTGCTGCCACCTGCTGGCCGTTTGTGTAATAACTACCATTTCTGCAACCGTTCTTTGCAGTTGAGAGGCTGCATCAAAGCCTTCTGTATGCTCTAGCATAAAAAAATAAAATAAAAAATAAAAAAAAAACGTAGAAATACGTCTTTGGGACACTTAGAGCATTAAAAAAACGTATTTATACGTTATTGGGAGTAAATGAGTAAAAAAAATAATGGATGACAACCTTTTTTCTCAACAACTTTCCTCCATTACGTCAGATGAAAACAAGTCCGAGGAGGATTTTATTTTTTTTTTATATCATCAGTCCTTTCACAGAAACATCTCAGATGAGCAAAATAGGAGATGGAAATGCTCTATTTAATTTGTTTTTTTGTTGTTGTTTTTTTCCCCCCCATCCTGATGCCATTTCCTTCTCAATCCAGTTAGGTCGTCAAAAAAAAAGCTTCTTTCAAAACTCACTCCTCCAACACCATCGCCACCCCTCAGCAAAGAGTGCGTGTGTAGGTTTCGGAGAGCATCACGAGCGTGTGACCAAACACGCACCTCCGTGTCCTCCGCCCCCCCCCCCCAGCCGGGCTCACTGTAAACCACTCTGGTTTCCACTAATCTCTCAGCACACTGACGAAGCTATTGTTCCTTTTTTTTTTTTTTGGGCTTTCAGCGTTTTCGTGTGCCACTCACCCCGCTCTCCGCTCGTATTAATATGCTAAAAGCGCTTCGAGCTAAAACAGTTCAAGGCCCGCTTATGCTATTGTTTATTTAAAAACTCTCACCTCCTCCGCTGTGTAGGTGATTGTAGCGCTTATGAGCTATACGTCCGCTCAGCAGACTGAGCCCTGAGATGTTTCTATCGCACACTTGATGTATACAGGCAGCCTGTAGGCAGGCGGCGGATAGCATGAAATGAAAGCCGCGACTGATGTTCTGATTCAATGACTGTTGCCATGGCAGCGAGATGATAATGGGGTAGGGTGTTTGAATTCGCACACACACGCAGGGATGGCAAGAGTTTGGGGGGGGGGGATGCCAAAAAAAAAAAAAGAGGGTCTTCTCTTCTCACACATGAACACAAAAGCCAAGCAAATGGCCATCAAGCAACAGTGCAGTCCAGTAACCCTTCGTTTGGACCACTGGACTGTAAAGGTCCATCATTAGGACAATGGGGGTTTGTCTGTGTTTTTTTTTTTTTTTTTTGCTTAAAACTCTTTGACTGCCACGCGTTATAAAAACAAAACAAAAAAAATCCACAGTGCCAGCCGCTTTTGAGCATTTTAACTCATCTTTCAATAGTACATATACAATGTGGCTACTAAATGAAAGATCGCATTCCATTCATCGGAATTTTACTAATCATTATTAAACGTCTTTGGCAGTGAAAGAGTTAAGAGAGAGCTCAAATACATGTAAATTTATACTCATTAACTCATTTGCTCTCAATAATGTGTAAATACGTTTTTTTTATGTTTCAAGTGTCCCAAAGACGTAATTATATGTTTTTGTTGTTGTTGTTTTTTTTAATGCTAGAGCATACAGAAGGCTTTGATGCAGCCTCTCAATGGCAAAGAACGGTTGCAGAAATGGTAGTTATTACACAAATGGCCAGCAAGTGGCAGCAGAGCAAAGAAGATCAACCAGGGCCATCGAGAAAAAAAAAGCTAAATTACTTCCAATTTGAAATAGATTTGTGAAAACTGATGAAACTTAGCTATCTTCTAATGCTTATTTCTGCAAAACTGAAACAGATAGAAACATACTTTTTTTTCCTGATGAAAGAAGAGACTTTAATCTTTCTTTTGATCGTTTCCATGCTTTTATAGCAATTGAACACAATTTTCTGTGGGCCTTGCAAAATCAGTCAAAATTCAGTAAAACAGCCGGGAGCGAACGGGATTGCGAAATGTGAAAATGGCGGCGAGTGAATGAGTTAATTCACCTAAAACCTAATAAAAATCCCATTACCCTTCACCTTAACCGGATACTTCAGAGTCTCGCCAGAGTCGTGAGGTTACGACGGTCAGGAGACCAGAGGAAAGGTCAAAGTTAAGAAGGATAAATCAAAGTAAAATCCAGCACCAACCAAACACTTCCTGCCTTCCACATGGTTACAAAGTTAGTCTTACGCCAACCCCAGAAACCTCTAAATTCCAACAAATTAAAGAGATCTCAAGAGACCAGAGGAAAAACTAAAGAGAGGAAGGAGGGAAGGATAGATGAGGCAAGAGTGAGATCCACAGAAACCAGCACGTCCAGTCCATCAAAGTTCCTGTAAAGGTCCATCATAAGGACAACGGGGGTTTTGTCCGTGCTTCTGACAGCATCGCTAACAATGCGACGAGACCGTTGCCAAGAGTCAAACCTCTGCTCTACTATCCGACAAATGGCCGATGACGGAAGCTCAGCGGCTACTCCTTGGACGCCCGATCGGCAGGTTCAATAAAAAGCGCTTTCTGGCTCCAGCGGACGGGTTTTATAGTGTTTCCTCTGGCCAAGCACGGCACCTGGGTTAAGTTGATCATCTCTCACTCTAGTAAAATAGCCAGGGGAGTCTGTGTACCACTAGATCAACCCCACAACTTAAAGACCCTAAACGTTACAGCTCAGATGATCGATATGGCACTGAGCAATGTTCTTTACGAGCTAATAGACAAATCCATTACCGCAACCCCCCCCCCAGGGCCTCGGGAAGGCAAAAAGGGAGTTTGAGCATGTGGCCGTTTGTCTGCTGTTGCCACTTAGGCTGCCACTCACACGGGCACGGATGCACACAATCACGCCAGGGAAGTTAAAAGATATCGCGGGTGGAACGGGAGCGACGTTTGATTGGCACATCCGCGGATGTCTTCATCTCTGAGGGCATCGCAAGATTCACAACTCGAGAAGGTCATCGCGAGCGGCCAAAAAAGAAGAATAGAGATAGGCCGATAAGATTTTTTTGGGCCCGATACCGATGCCAATTATTAGTAGTGAAGGATGCCGATAACCGATATTTGGAGCCGATATTCATGTTCACTAAAAAGGGACATCAAAATTTGGAATAAATACAAACTCCAGCTCTTATCTTTTTTTATTTTTTTTATTTTAAAGCACATGTTTATTGAGCAACTTTTAGGGTTAGTAAAATATTTTTAAGGTTTTTTTTTGTTTGTTTTTTTTTCAAAATCTTAGTGAATAGACAAATTCTGGGATCTCCCAGGTGCAGTAGCATGTTTTCAAAAGTTACCTTTTTACTTATCTTAGTTTTAATTTAAATCAAAAACAGAAGGTGCAGAGAGTTCCCAGGGTCAACAAAAATTAAAATAAAAACTTTTTTTTTTTAAATTTACATTTAAATTAGTTCCCTGAAGTTAACACTTAAAAAATAAATTAAAAAAATAATAAAAAAGGATCTATTATCGGCCATATGATTCTTCAAAATGGCCGATGCCGATGTTTCTCAAAATGCTGAATATCGGCGCCGATAATTGGTCTATCCCTAAAGAAGAATCACGTCTTCGAAATGTCATAAGAGGGAGAAACATGTGAAATCCTTCTCAATCGCGCTGCTTAACGAGACTTATCTGACATTTCCGGATAAGAGCGCTTACATGAAATATTTGTAATTCCCTCTCTGTCTAATTAGGAAGTCTGTAGTCGGAATCATTCTGTGCCATAAAGAAGTGAAATCGGGAACATCAGATTCCCAACTGACATGCTGCGTATTCCTCTTGTCTTTTTTTCACCAAATAGTATCACGTAATCGGACTACTAACTAACGAGTTCATTAATTGGTAATGCTTGTCTGAGTGCTTCTTTGTGTTGTCTGTTTAAGCCGTATGTGGCCTCATTAGAACTGTAAGGTCAGTTTAGGTTTTTTTTACTTTTCCCTAACCTAACCTAAGCTAACCTTCTCCAACTCATAATGGCTAATAATAATGAAATGAAGAGGCAGTAGGCGGGGTTACACCCTGGACTGGTTGCCAGCCAATCGCAGGGCACACAGAGACGAACAACCATCCACACTCACAAGCACACCTAGCGACAATTCGGGGCACCCAACTAACCTGCCATGCATGTCTTTGGAATGTGGGAGGAGACCGGAGTACCCGGAGAAGACCCACGCGGGCACGGGGAGAACATGCAAACTCCACCCAGGAAGGCCGGAGCCTGGACTCGAACCCGAGTCCTCAGAACTGGGAGGCGGACGTGCTAACCACTCAACCATTTTTGGTCCCCCATTTTAGTTTATTTGTTTTGAGGGGCGCATGCATCATGGACTTGTCAAAACTCGTGGATGGATATTTTGGTGTGAACTTTCTTTTTCTGACTGCCACTTCCAATTTCCTCTGCACTTTTCCTCAGGGAGAAAAAACAAACAAAAAAAAAACAGTGCAGGTTGCACTTTGTTGTCCATTCACATCTGTGGTAGCTTTTTGTCTGGCAGTCCTCCAGCATTATAAAATAAAAAATAAAAAAAAATAAAAAATGTCAAATTAAAACTGTAGTCACAACAAAAACAGCTGTGGACTTTTCCAGCAGATAAAATGTTGAGAGTGGTCATCATACCACAAATTTTCAGAAAGTACGACACAAACTGGCAAAGAATCCTCAAACAAAAAAACAAAAAAATTACCATGTGCTTTATTGTGAGAGTTTCTGGGGTGTGAACATGGCAATATTCTGAAAAAGGTCCTAGTTCTAGGCTAAAGTTCCTGCATGGTGAAATTACCTATACAGGACTGTCTTGGAAAATTAGAATATTGTGATAAAGTCCATTATTTTCTGTAATGCAATTAAATAAGCAAAAAATGCCATACATTCTAGATTCATTACAAATCAACAGAAATAGTGCAAGCCTTTTATTGTTTTAATATTATTGATTATGTTTTTTTTTTTACTTGGTCTGAGGAAATATTCTAATATTTTTGAGATATGATATTTGACTTTTCTTAAGCTGTAAACCATAACCTGCAATATTAAAATAATAAATTGATTTGTAATGAATCCAGAATGTATGGCATTTTTGCTTATTTAATTGGATTATAGAAAATATGGACTTTATCAAAATATTAAAATTTTCTGAGACAGTCCTGTAGCAGCTCAAATATATACAGTATATACATCCTAGAATATTTGGTTAATTTCGCGTAACAAGTTTCACCTCGATAACACGCTTTTTTTTATTATTATTGTCAACCCTTATTTTACAATTCCAGTAACTTTTCACTATTCGAACGATCATTCTATTTTCCTTTAGCTGTCTTTTTCAGATTGCTTTCTTTTGTGAATAATGTTGACGACTTTCTGCAATAAACAGTTTCACAGTCTCATATTTGTGAGCTATTAACATACTTACAGAGTTTATGTGTCTGCCTGACTCAAATCGATAGCTTTAAGGAGTTTTAGAGATTTAGATTGACGCTTGTTCACAGATTGTATATCAGTGAAGCTCACATTTAACTGTTTTTTTTTTTAAATGTTGAGATACTGTTCGTTAATTCAGGGATGCTCTACTGGTCCTTTTCTGTGACTGTGAAAAGTTGTGTGTTGTTGCAGGGTGTAGTCCACCTTTTTGTCCAAAGTCAGCCGAGATAGGCTCCAGCTGTCCATAAGCATGAAGTTAGTTATAGGTTGATGTTGTTGTTGTTGTTGCTAATGAACATGGTTTGAGAAATCACTACGTGCAATAAGAACATGTGGCAAAACATTCTTTAAAGTGCAATTAACTCATTCACTCCCAGCCATTTTCACAGAAGCAGTTCCGCTGTTTTACTGGATTTTGACTGATTTTGCAAGGCCCACAGAATATTGTGTTCAATTGCTATAAAAGCATGGAACAGACCAAAAGAAAGATTAAAGTCTTTTCTTTCATCAGGAAAAAAAAAGTATGTTTCTATCTGTTTCCGTCTTGCAGCAATTAGCATTAGAAGAGAGCTAAGTTTCATCTGTTTTCACAAATCTATTTAAAATTGTAAGTAATTGAGCTTTTTTTTCTACATGGCCCTGGTTGAGCTCCTTTGCTCTGCTGCCACCTGCTGGCCGTTTGTGTAATAACTACCATTTCTGCAACCGTTCTTTGCAGTTGAGAGGCTGCATCAAAGCCTTCTGTATGCTCTAGCATAAAAAACAAAAACAAAAAAACGTATAATTACGTCTTTGGGACACAACATTAAAAAAACATACTTACACGTTATTGGGAGCAAATAAGTTAAAATAAATGCATATATGTTAAAATTGTGGTCTCCAAGTGATTTTTGCAGAAAATCAAGTTTGTCCATTTTCATTTGTCGTCTTTTTTTACTCGGCGACACAAACGACATGACGTGAAACGTGTCAATATAAGCCAATGCTTTTTGAGCGCCACTGCCCTCATTTGACCGTGATTGCTAACCTGGGAATGGTAAATAGCTGAAGCAATTTCAAAACCAATTTTTACACCCGACCATTATCTGCAATCGACGTCTGAAGTGGAACACTAAAACATATCGAGTAGGTTCATTTGGCAGGATCAAGCAAATACGAGGGGGAAGTCAAGTTTTGAGAAGAAAAATAACGGAGGCGGAAGCCAATCCGAATTAAGTGCTTACGCGAACCGAGGTAATTGCGTTGATATTTGAGAGATCCTTTCGTTTGACGGGATTCGCAGGTGTTTTATAATCTCACTGCTCGGCGGAAGAGGCATACAAAGAACAGTGTGTTCATGCCAGGAGGGCGTCCGCGCCGTGCCAAGGTGTCAGCCCAAAGAGAAGAGAACAAAAGGCGAGTCCATAAAGATAGACATTGGCCTCGAGGGAACGAAGAATGGAAAAACTGGTCACTTCATTCGCATTTTGGGAATGCTCTAACTAGGAGTGTGACGATATATCGATATCCCGATAAATCGTGATACTTTGTCTCCTGATAGATTATCGATACGTCTACGCAAGTATCGCGATATTTGGAGTTAATAACCAGCCACTATAACGGCTCCATTCTTCATGACTTATTGACCAATTACTGGGCGGGCCACTAGGGGGAGTGCCTCATAAGAGTGGTGGGAAAATGGACAGAAGTCTTCAGGCGAAGAAGACTCATAAGCTTAATTTTTTAAATTATTATTATTATATATATTATTTATTTTTATTTATTATTATTATTATTATTATTTATTTTTATTTATTATTATTATTATTATTATTATTATGACTTATATTTTACATATATTATAGACATTTGTTATATTATGTATTTATATTATTTATATTTATTTATCATTTTTTATTTTTATTATTTATTGATATTTATTTTATTGTGATTTAATTTAGCTTATTATTATTATTATTATTATTTTTTATTAGTTTTAGCATATATTATCGTGGATTTATTACCTGAGCAATACATCGATAATCGTGGTATCGTCATATCATGAGATAATCGTTATCGTGAGCCTTGCATCGCATATCGTATCGTATCATGAGGTAGCCAGAGGTTCCCACCCCAAGCTGTAACCCACATTCCGGAAGTCGTGGGGGGGGTTTTTTCTCCCACATCTCGCCGTTTCAATCCACTAGCGTCAAATATCGCCTCTCACGTCAAACTATCGCCATTGATATGCACTTCAGTGATGTGTGGCAGTCGTTTGTCTTTTACAGATGGAAGGAATTTCTTGGGTTTTCTTTCCCAAATTTGCCTCGCTTTGGTGCTATTTTTATTTTCGTAGCATCTTGCAGACACTGTCTGTCATTCGTGTCTATTCAAGGATTTCAATCAGAGTCGCTGTCTGCTGCAATGAGCGACTGTGGATGAAGGCAGAGCCAAATTATGCTGCATTGGCCTGTACTGTACATACGTAGAAATTATATTATAATCATGTTGGTGAACCTTTTATTTTTTTTGTCACCCAATGTACATGTAAATCAAATGTACCGTATTTTCCGCACTATAAGCGCACCTAAAAGCCTTCAATTTTTTTCAAAAGCTGACCATGCGCCTTATAATCCAGTGCGCCTTATATATGGATCAATATTATATATAAAAGATCCCGCCATCTTGGATAGCTAGCTAATACTAATACTTTAGCTCAGAGAAAATAACAAAACAGCTGTTTATTCAATTTGGGAGTGAATGGAGTTGTCAGAAAGCTGGTTTGTAATCGATTAATCAAGTTTGACTGACCTATCTGACTGTTTTGTTGACATTCCCTTTAGCGCAGCACCATCTAATGGATGCATAACGTAACCCCAGCCTCTACTGTAGCGACTTATATGTACCGCTGGTAAAGAATAATGAATAATAATAATAATGTTTCATCGAGCATTGATCAAAGAGAAGTAAAATTCAAGAATGTGCCTTTCATGTAAGTGTGTGCGCGATGTGTTTTCTTCAAGTCATAAATGTACCAGTACTCAAATGTGACTGAAGAAAAACTTTCTATTCCAAGTAATCAATTCATCCTAAATATGTATTCATTTCTTTGAGCAAGGGACCCAATTTGATAGGATTAGTAAGAAATGGTGTCATTATATAATGCATACCATTGATTAACTCACTCACTCGCCGCCATTTTCACAGAAGCAACCCCGTTTGCTGTTTTACTGGATTTTGACTGATTTTGCAAGGCCCACAGAATATTGTGTTCTATTGCTATAAAAGCATGGAACCTATCAAAAGAAAGATTAAAGTCTCTTCTTTCATCAGGAAAAAAAAAAGCATGTCTCCATCGTTTCCGTTTTGCAGCGATTAGCATTAGAAGAGAGCTAAGTTTCATAATTTTTCACAAATCTATTTCAAATTGAAAGTAATTTCGCTTTTTTTTCTACATGGCCCTGGTTGAGCTCCTTTGCTCTGCTGCCACCTCCTGGCCGTTTGTGTAATAACTACCATTTCTGCAACCGTTCTTTGCAGTTGAGAGGCTGCATCAAAGCCTTCTGTACGCTCTAGCATAAAAAAAAAACAATAAAAAAAACGTATAAATACGTCATTGGGACACTTAAAACAAAAAAAAATGTATTTACACGTTATTGGGAGCAAATGAGTTAAGTTAACTTAAAAACTTCACTTAAAATGTTCATGAAATAAAAATGTGCATAGATTTTTATTTTTAAGTAGCAAATATTTAAATGAGTCGCCCAAAGGGTTCATTGTAAAGTGAACAGATGTGGTGGTTGAATTGTTGTCGGACCCAAATGAATCGCGGTCCAACCCAAATCTGACGGTTCAACAAAAAGGCTCGTGGGCTTTCCTCTGGTCGTAACGCTGCGTGTGCCGAGTGCGTGTGCCCGTGAGAGTGTCTGTGATAAACTCCGGCTGAACCTTATTTTGTCTTTTGTACTGCCAATCTCCTCGACTCTAACGTTGCACTCTTTGTCATCAATACGGAGAGGTTGATATTTTCACGAGTTTTCCAGCAGGCTTGACTGATGCTCTGGAATGCCGACAGCCATCCTCAAGGGAGGTTTCACACTTGGACATACAATCCCCCAAAGCACAAACACACATAGCTACACATTTTTTTTTTTTAGATCACATATACATAAAAGAATGCTACGGAAGCGTATTGCATTCACTTGAAATAAAAAATAGTAATCTCCTGTTTTTCTGACGAATGTTTTTGGGAGCTTTGTTTTATTTAGTAATTTTTTTGTTGTTGTTTTTCTGAATATTTTTATTTTTTTTGTCATAAAAAAAATTATTCTAAAAAACAGAAAGAAAAAAAAATATTACTCCGAAAAACAGGGGGGGGGGGGGGGGGATTACTCAGAAAAACAGGGGGAAAAAACATTATTAAAAAAAAAATAGAAAAAGAAATTATTCCAAAAAACAGAGCCCCGACTTCCGTTTTTCTGAGTATTTTTTTTTTTTATGTTTTTCTGAATATTTTATTTATTTATTTTATGACAGAAAAAAAAAATTCAGTAAAACCGAAAAAAATATTCAGAAAAACAGAAAAAATATTACTCAAAAAAACAAAGCTCCCCCAAAAAATTTGTCAGAAAAAAAAGTTTTGTTTTGTTTTGTTTTGTTTTGTTTTTTCCCCAAATGAACGCAGGCAGGCATGTATTGAATTTTAAAACGAAATCTTTCCCTTTGTCTCCTCTATTTTCCTCTTAAGACATGCACCGACAACACATTCACTGACAAAATTTACTTGCCACCTTCAATCAGACGAAGACCAAATGGATTTCTGCCAGTTTTAAGCTGACATCATTAATGGATTTGGGAGGGGGGGTCGTGCTTTGAAGACAAAGGGAGAGCAAGGTCTGTCAGACTTAAAATGCACTTTCGTTTAGGCAGCAATGTAAGCTGTACAACAAAATATTTTTTTAGCAAGTGGCTCTTTTATTATCAACGCAAACAGGGCAGCGTATTAAACTTTGTTTTGGAGAGAAGTGTGACATCCATAATGTATTTCCTATTAGAGGATTCCACGCATGGACACACCTGGCCACGTGTCACAGTGGGATGGACAGGAAGTGGATGAGAATGAATGAGAGCAGAGGAAATAAAGGTTGCCGAGTAACAGATAGCAATTCAAGAGCGGGGCGGGGCTAAAAGTATGAGTCAAAGGAAACAGAAGGAAGGGATTGAACGTGCGTGTCGGGTTCAGGAAGTCGCTGCTGGACATTTAGTCCTTCCCGTGACACATGAAATCCACACATAAACCAGCTTTCATGGTTTTTAAAAAACACCATTGGAGCGAAGTCATCGGAAGGTGCTTTTCTATTGGTTGCTGCTAGATGATGTCACTTTTATGTGACATACTTTCAAATGTCATTATTCTGGTTTAGATCAAAATAAACCTACTCAAAATTACATTTAAAGTCATCCGCAAAGTCTCATGTATTAAATTAATTTACCAAAGACTAAAACGAAGGAAATTTTTGCTGCAATTATAGTTTATATTTAGTTAGTTTTGGAAACATAAAGTGTAATTTCAGTTAGTTTTCGTTTTTTATAAAGTATTTTCGTTTTTTGTTTTTTTTTGTTTTGTTAAGGAAATTGTTTTTTGGATTTTAGTTGTAGTTATTTAGTTAGTTTTCGTAAACTAAAATAACCTTTAATCGCACTTGTATTAAAATTAAATGTATTATAAATATTTTAACTGAGTCAAATGACATTTTTAGCATATGCCGCGGGCCACTGAAAAATGGACGGCGGGCCGAAAATGGCCCCCGGGCCGTAGTTTGGACACCACAGCATTACAGCAATGAAAAGTTCATATTTTGTCTACAATTAATTTGATACTTTCATTATTTTTCACGTACAATTGGTACCTTTTAAAAACACATTTTGCAACTTGCTGTCGACTGAAAATGACATCACAAGGGCTCGGCTGACCAATCACAGCTCACCTGTCATGTGACGTTCACAAGTTGAGCTCCTGCATGCCTATCTGTCATTCTCCTCTTTTTGACCCCGGATAAAGATGGCGGGGACTCATCTCAAATGATAATTTTTTTTTTTTTTGGTCCATATGCACACAGCCATCACAAATTGATTACCGTGTAACGCGCCGAGCACTTCCACTCCCTCCCTCTCGTTCGCTCCTCTTCCGCTGTGTGATTTTGCATTAGGCCAACTCCATTTCCAATCAGGCTGTCATTAAAGTGCACCTCTGGGTGCATCCCAAACAACAACAAGCACGCCCTAAAAAACACTTCCTGCGTAATTTCCGTCTTATTCCACTCCACTTCAGCCCTCTTTGCTTAACATAGTTTCCCCCTTTTTACCTATTTTCCCCATCAACCCCTCATTCTTTGCATTCACATTCTAGTTATACCATTACATTACCATTTGTATTATCTCATTAGCATTTTTTGTTCACACTGTCTCTACATTTTTTCCCATCCTCTTCATCATTTTCAGCCTCTTCCTTTATGTTATCCTCAGCCTACTGAATATGTTCCACTTTTTTCGCAGCACATAAACAGGCAGTGCCCTTGGGGAGGAGTTGGAGAGCTCCGTCTTTGTTTGCGCCGCACCTCTAACTAACTCTCCATCTGCGGGGAGCCAAGCCCGCCAGTGCGAGACAGATAGCTGGCTCAATTCCAAACTCCTTTTCCAAGTTGGACTCGTTTCTTTACCTTAACCTCGCAACGTCTCTCTCTCTCTCTCTCTCTCTCTCTCCTTCCTGGATGAAGCCCTCCCTCGGAGACAAATGTCAGCTGCCGACAGTCGCCAAGTTACTGAAGACGCATGATCTAATGATTAACTCATTCACTTCCAAAAACGTATTTATACGTTTTGTTTTTTTCTTAGGTTTTTGTATGCTGGAGCATTATGGAGGCTTTGATGCAGTTTCTGACCTGATGAGGTCGCTTAAAGCAATGGTAGTTATCCAAAAAATAAAAAATAAAAAATGGCCAACAGGTGGCAGCAAAGTATGAGATCAGGCAGGGCCATGTTGCAACAAGCTCCTTTTCCCAGTATTTTCAACAGGTTTGTGAATAATGATGAAACTTAGCTAATTCTATTGCTAATTGATGCAAAATGTAAAAACAGATACAAATATACTTTTTTCCTGATGAAAGAAGAGACTTTAATCTTTTATGGGTGTGAATTGCCTCGTACCTGACGATTCGATCCGTCTCCCGATTCATAGGTCACGATTCGATTTGATACCGATTAATCCTGATATGAATTTACGTAAGTAAGTAAGTAAGTATTAAGTGGATTGTTGCGATTTTTTTTACTCAGATTTAGAAAATATCATTCAGTAAACTTATACATGTACACTGTAAGATTTGTATGAAAATTTATTATTTATTGATCTGAAAACTTCAGTCTTATAACTGTAAACAGGTTGTAACATTTTTTCATGTTTGAACAGCGTTGAAATAAAATATTAAGACTTAATGTTTCATTAATGTAATATATAAGTTAGACGTTTTTTGAATATTTTTCCATCAAAAATGGATGTTAAAAAATCGATTTGGCTGCCTATCGAATCGATTCGAGAATTGTGTGCTGTAATATCCCGATATATTGCCGAATCGATATTTTTTAACACCCCTATAATCTTTATTTTGGTAGGTTCCATGTTTTTATCGCAATAGAACGTGAAAATGGCTGGGAGTGAATGAGTTAATAGTCCTGAACAAAAAAAAATAAAAAATGAGCCAAATCTGTTTCAGGTTTTCAGGGGCTAGCCGATCCTCTCCAAACCATCTGAAGTGGGTGTTCATTATTAGACTGCTAAAAAAAAATCCTCCCTCGGTTTAGGGTGCAAGCTGAGGCTGAATGACCAAATAGCAAATACTCATCATTTCACCACATAAAAGAGCCATCAAAGAAAGACGAATTTAAGCAATAGCAAGACTCGGAAAACAGACTTTCGGTCTTATAATTGCTTAAGGCTATAACTCAAGCCAAGAAAAGTGTTTGATGTTTTCATATTGTTTCAAAATGGATTTATATTCTATTCAATACGAACTGTGAAGGTGCATTGAAAATGCAGTTATGGAGAAAATTACAGAAGTTGCTGGCTTTCAGACTGCTTACATGCGCGGTAATGCGCCGTCAAATGTGCGCCGCGCTGTGCGAAATTTTCTATCTCCTCTGGCTTTGATGGACAATCTCCTTATCGAGTGTGAAAAGAGGTTTTATCGCTCACCATTATCGGGCTCAGATTTCCTGTCATGCTCGGTGTCGGTGAGAGACAGGGCAGAGTTGGCGCGGCTCGTCAGGCAGGAGCTCTGCTCAGACTTCAGACCGCGCATCCACATGTGCTGCAGGCCGTGAGCGGGCGACGGTTCCACTTCCGGCTCGGTGTCCACGTCGGAAGCGACGCCCAGCGAGTAGCCGCGGCCGCGGATGTGAGCGGTGGGTCCGACGCATAACGCTTCCTCCTCCTCGTCACGATGATGATGCTGCTGCTGCTGCTGCTGCTGTTGTTGCGCTTGATGGACGAAGTCCGGACTCCTCATCTGACCGGCCTTGCAGAAATCTAAATCTACAGGAAGGGAGATGCGGAGACAGATTGGGAGCTTGAAGACAGCAAATCCTCTAATACTGTGGGCTTGTTTGTTCTTTGCTTGCGCGGCTTTGGTGACCAGGTGTTGATAGACAAACCAAGCACTGGGGAACATACATGCCTCATATTAAAAAGATTTCGATAGTACTGAGCAAAGTATAGGAAGCAAACCTGCCCACTGAAATTTTGGGGACAGAAATTGACACAAAAACATTCATAAATCATGTCGAAACTCTCCCAGTCATAAAGAAGCTATTACAAATAGGAAACTAATTCCACATGTCCTTTCATTATTCTATTTCTGAAGGCTTTTGTAAAAAAAATCAGTATAATACTGTACATCGATTTCATTGATGTTCTTTCAAAATTATGTGGTCAACAAAGGTTGAAGTAACATGACGCTGATTCTGTCACTGTACCCTGTTTCTGTTACTCAAATTATTTGGATATGTTGTACTTACAGGGCAGTTTTGACCTCTTAAAGTGCTCTCCCGTTGATGTTAAGAAAAACAAATCTGGTCAACAACGTAATTAGAATGTGTTAGTTACTTCTGAGCACATCCCAATATAAGCAGTTAAACCAATTATATTATTATTACTGTATTTTCACGACTATAAGGCGCACCTAAAAGCCTTCAATTTTTTCAAAAGCTGACCATGCGCCTTATAATCCGGTGCGCCTTATATATGGATCAATATTGAGCCGCAACAGGTCTCGCTGTCAAGACGCTATCGGTGACCCTGCACGATCGGTGACGCGCATGCGCGGAAGATCCCGCCATCTTGGATCGCTAGCTAAAAGTAATACTTTACCTCAGAGAAAATCATAAAACAGCTGTTTATTCATTTTGGGAGTGAATGGAGTTGTCAGAAAGCTGGTTTGTAATCTATGCATAAAGTTTGACTGAGCTATCTGACTGTTTTGTTGACATTCCCTTTAGCGCAGCACCATCTAATGGATGCATAACGTAATCCCAGCCTCTACTGTAACGCCTTATAGATGGAAAAACGTTTGAAAATATGTCATTCATTCGCCTTATAATGTGGTGCGCCTTATAGTGTGGAAAATACGGTATTATTATTTACATTTTCTCTCAAAAAGATGTTTAAAAATTCAGTTGAGTTGTACAGGTGACATTGTCAGATTGATGGTGGAAAATGTTTAGAAATTATTTATCTTGGTTCCACATTTTTTTCCATCACAAAAGTCTGGCATTTGAACAGGGGTGTGCAGACTTTTTATATCCACTGTATCGTACTCTTTGTGATCATCAAGTGGAAATAAAATAGTAAAACATTTTTATTTTTTTCATTATTTTTTTATTATTTGCATAAAGATTTTTTTTATGATTATATTGACCAATATTAGGATTGCAGTACTTATTTTATTTATTTTTATTTTTTTTGCAGAGTACTTTTTAATTAATTTATTTATTTTTGTACTCATCGTCAAGTAATTACTTGGACTACTTTTTACTTTTACTGGAGTCATAATATTCTAAAGTATAATTTTTTGGCGAATCTACCTCTCACTCAGTTTTTGAAGAATTGCATTTTTTTGAGGAATGGCCCCAAAGTCACACACAAATACACAAAAGAAAATTAAAATGAATGTAGATTATCATATAATATATAATAGAATTATGAAGACTCAGTGGAGTTTGATGGGTGAAAACGCCAGCCTTGATTTTCCTGGCTGCATTTGCAATGCAGCCGCATCCTGTTCTTGACTACCTGATGTGTGTTATTGAACTTGAGATGTATTGAACTGCTGCTCAAACAGAGCACTGATCTCATCTATATTCTCCTTGGTGGGGTGAGGAGATCAGATAAAGATCAAACCTTATTAATATTGACTCAGACTGAGGGAAAAATTGAGCCTCGCATGCTTTCAGGTATTCGAACGCCCTCCAATCCCGAGAATCAAGCCCGTTATCTGAGAACATCAGATAAACTGTGTTAGCTCTTCGGTTACACCTCAATTCAATTCAATTCAATAGAGATATTCTTTTTTTCTTCTTCTTCTTTTTAAGATGAAGAATAATTTCGATGCAGCTGAGTAAAATGTCTTCCTTCCTTCCTCTGCTTTGTCCGTTGTTTCGAATGCGCATGTGGAAGAAGTGGAGTCGGTGTAATTTAAACGAAATTGCGGCACAAACTGAAATCCAAAATTACTGAAGACATGTAGACTGCAGATGAAAGGATGATTTTGTACTTCTGTTTTTAGACTATTTGTTCCTAAATTGACATAGTGCAGTGCTTCTCAATTATTTTTCTGCCATGAGTGTAAGAAGAAAACATCTCGCCCCCCCCTCCCCGCGCGACTATAAATAGTATCATTTGTCTATAAAATTGTTATAAGCACACCTCTTGCATAACACTGTATCCGTATTAATGTATAAGAGAATAAAAAAAAAGAAAGAAATATGGACCAAATTACAACAAAGAATAGCTTTATTAACTGTAACATAAAAGATTTAAAGTGCATCTGAAATTCAAAACTAAAATTAAATTCTTAATTAAACTATAAACATATCAAACCATATGATACGGAAAAATAAAATTAGATAAAATCAATAAATAATAATGCATTCAAACTGATCACCAACATTAACTCAAATAACTTTAACCAGCAAAACAAAAATAAATAAAATAATTTGTGCTGATTTTTTGGGGGGTTTTTTTTGTTTGTTTTTTTGCTGTGTGCAAAGCGCGCATGCTCAGTGCAAACAAAACCCCTACACCACCGAGCGAATGCTCCCTGCCATAATGAGAGCGCTACTGCCCCCTAATGTAGTGGAGGTGCAATTGCACTTTATTCTAGGACAGTAAAAAAAAAAAAAAAATCTAAATAAAAAAGCATGTTTCCCGAGGTCAAACGCACCCCCCCTTGATGGAGCCTCGTGCACCCCTGGGGGGGTCCGCCTCACTATTTGAGAAGCACTGCCATAAATGAAAGTATTTGCAGTCATTTCCTCTGGAATTGGGAAAAAAAAAGCTATATCGAATTTGGTTATAAAGCAAAAAAAGAAATCATATTCAGTTCAGTCCTTGATCTAACTGAGACAATCACATTTACATTTTGTTTGTTCAAGAGTGCAATTTCCACAATGAATGTGCGGAGGGCTTGTTCCACTTGATTATGTTTGATTCACTCACTTAAAGCTCTCTAAATAGCACCATCTTGCTGTCCAGCTGCCATAATTCAAATGAAGGAAACTGGAGTCGGTTTAAATATGACACACTCGTCTGCTTAGGCCTCATTTAACACGTGTCGCAATAAGCACAAGAACAATATTTATGTTTATGTTGTCCTCCAGCCAATCAGTGAACAACGTTAATGGCGCAAATGAAAAAGTTATGATGAAACATAGTGAAAGATGAACATACTTTACATGATGCATGTGTTCTATAAAAGATGCTGTTTTCAAAATAATGGACCCGACTCAGAGTAATAAACTTATTACTTTTGTCCACACATACATCAATGGACATTGCTGCCACGCAAGGCACTGCCAAGTCCACTGGGAGCAAATCTGGATTCATTATCTTGCTCAAGGACACTTGAGCTACATGGTCAAATTCGAGGATCGAACCCACAACCTGCAGGTTTGGAGATAACCGCTCTACCACGAAGCCATGTCCATCCATCCATCCAATTTCTTGACTGCTTATTCCTTACAAGGGTCGCGGGGGGTGCTGGAGTCTATCTCAGCTGGCTTTGGGCAGTAGGCGGGGGACACCCTGTTTTTCACACATGGCCAGGAATCGTATTTACTTAGATTATCTTTGCTTGATATTTTAATTCGTTGGATGTCAGACTAAATTGGGGAGAAACTAGAAAAAAAATTGAGTAAAATACTTTTTTAACGGTCAAAATTACCGTCTACTGTAAAGGAAATAGAAAAAGGAACAGAAAAGAAAAGCAGACTCATACATGACAGGAAATGTGAATAATATGCTTTGGGAATGAGATGAATTGGCTGATCTCTGTCATCCATTAAAAATGTCACTGGAGGCGATGTCCCCCTTCCCTTAACAGTTGGTTACTTCGGCAGGCTCTACTTTATATAACTCTGTTGCCCAAAGACGAACAGATGTGCTTCATATTACCAGCCATCATTGACATTTGAGAGGCTGCGTTAGGGGGATCGTTTGCACCCGACCATATGATGAGGTGCATGTCATCACTATCATATGGTACACTAATGACTAATTACTAGGGATGTAACGATATCCAAACATCACGATACGGTAATTATCACGATATTGTGGGGGGGCTTTGGCGATATTTAAAAAAGATCACAATATTGTAAATAAAAAAAAAAAAAAAAGAGCTCATACTAAAAAAAAAAATAATAGCACAATATTGTGCTTTTGTACATAATAGCAATGCTTATAAACCACCTACAATCTCTAATAACAACAGTGAGGCTCTTACTTGCTAATGCAAGCACACATCGATCGCTTCACAAGCAAATTCGGTTCCCCTTCATCTGACAATTAGCATAGATTTTAAACGTAGAAGGCCAAAACATCCCTAATGAAAATTAAATTGCACTAATAAAATAGCCACTAGAGGGTGTTAGAACTGCACAAATGGACATCAACCTGACCTTTTTAACTCATTCACTCGCCGCCATTTTCACATTTCGCAATCCCGTTCTCTCCCGGCTGTTTTACTGTATTTTGACTGATTTTGAAAGGCCCACAGAATATTGTGTTCTATGACTATAAAAGCATGGAAACTACCAAAAGTAAGATTAAAGTCTCTTCTCTCATCAGGAAAAAAAAAGTATGTTTCTATCTGTTTCCGTTTTGCAGCAATTATCATTAGAAGAGAGCTAAGTTTCATCAGTTCTCACAAATCTATTTAAAATTGTAAGTTGAGCTATTTTTCTACATGGCCCTGGTTGATCTCCTTTGCTCTGCTGCCACCTGCTGGCCGTTTGTGTAATAACTACCATTTCTGCAACCGTTCTTTGCAGTTGAGAGGCTACATCAAAGCCTTCTGTATGCTCTAGCATAAAAAAATTAAATAAAATAAAAAATAAAAAAATCTATAAATACGTCTTTGGGACACTTAGAGCATTAAAAAGACGTATTTATACATTATTGGGAGTAAATGAGTTAACAGATGTATTCCTTTTAAATATTGTGAACATGACGACGACGATATTGTGGCAGTTTTAACATCACGATATTGCCCTTATCGTGACATCCCTAGTTGTTAAACGTTGGTGAAAATCCATAAGTAGGCGGTATTTAAAACGTGAAATCACATGAATTTCTTGGCTTGCTTCGGTCACGGGTGGATAACGTTTGCTTGTTAGCATGCCGTGACGGTCTTGCCGAAAAGCAGGACGTTCGGGTGGCAGGAAGTGCGCCTATTGATCACGGCGAAGCCCGCGCAGCGCCGCAGTCCTGATGAGGTGCGGCTTCTCTCTTAACACCATACATGACCCGCATAAAGGCCATCCATCACAGCACGCTCTGGCCCATTTCTCCTCCTGTCACCGGCAGGGAAGAATTTCTTAGTGTGTATGCGTCAGCGTTAGCTCATGTGTGTGTGCGTGTGTCTGTGTGTGTAATGAAGGGTGGCGTTCCACCCCAGGTGAGGCCAAAGAGGTTCGGGGCTGACCCAGTTTAGCTGTAGGAGGGAAATATCACCTCCTTGCAGGAGAGGTAATTGGCTGCCTCCAACTGTCCTTCTGGCTCATTGTAGACTGTAATAGGTAATTCACATAGGCCCTTTTATATAAACCTGTGTGTGTGCGCGTGCGTGGGCACACGTGTGGGTCTTTGACTGCCTCTTGAGTCGCTTCTGTGAAGCTTTGAAGGTGCATTTATAAATAAATATGGAAGACCCAAACTGCCAAAATAAAAATAAAAAATAAATACATAAATAAATAAAAACTGATATAAAAATTTAATTCAAAAGTTAAATACAAAAAACAAATTTAAATAGATATAAAAAATTAAAAATCAATTTTATTTTATTTTTTAAAAGGGAAAAAAATAAAATAAAAAACTAAAAAAAACTAAAAAAATATATAAAAATAAATGTGGAAATAAACACAAAAGTAAATCTATAAGTAAAATTAAATATCAATCAAAAAATAAAAATGCTCTGCTCTCACATGTATTTATTTTATGCTGCAAACGCTCCGTTCGCCGACCCGCTCACTTGACCATTGAAATGCAGTTTGCAACGGAGCTCCGCCCAAGACACACTTAGGACCCGCCCCCTCGTTTGAATAACAGTTCATCCTGACAGAGCGTCTCCAGCATGAAATGAATGTTAATTTATTAATTGATATTTAATTGTGTTTATTTTTGTATTAATTTACACATTTAGTTTTATATGTATTTTATTTTTTTTAATCTCATATATGTATATATATATATATTTTTTAATTTCCATTTGTATTTATTTTTTGAATTACATTGTTATATACATTTTTATATTCACTTTTATTTATTTGGTTATTTATTTACCGGTATTCATTTATTTACTTTTCAGTTTTGGTCCTCCATCAATAAATGAGCATACGGATATGTGATACCTGGCTGAGCTTGGCTGTAGTTGTTCTGTCTTTCACGGTGCGAGCCAAGCGTGAGGCGCAGCTCGTGCGTGTAGTCGGGGAGGGTTTCACGTGAGGTGTACGAGCGATGGCGAGCGTGACCGTCCTCGCTCTCGTCAGACGAACTGGTGTAGGACATCTCCATTTCATGGCGGCCCTTCGACAGCGGCTGGTACGGTTTACTGTCCATCTCCTCCATGGCTTGAAGGGCATCCACTTAATCACTCAGCGCAAGCCACAATGCAGAATACGGAGTCTGTAAAAGTGAAAGTGGGAGGGGGGGGGGGGGGGGGGGGATAGGGTAAGGGTGGGTAAAGGTGAGTGAGAGAATGGAGGGGACAATGGAGAGGAAAAGTGATGAACCCGTGCAGGAAAAATGAAAGGAAGCAGGGGATTGAATGGGGAAGGTAGGAGAAAAATAGCACAAGAAGTGTGTTGTTAATACTGCAGCATCTGCTCATTCCAATTACACTCGACATTCAGAAACAGTATTTGGCCTCTTTGATATTTCACACCAAAGGTTAGTGCTAAATCAATATCCTTCGAATGGACTGCAAAGTTGGCCGGAATAAGGGCCTACGGTTTTCCTTCACGTGCTGCGATTTCGCTATTAATCTGCGACGGACGACTCTCGACAGTTTTCCGATTAATCAAAAAAAATGTGTTGCTGGGTCTCTTGTATTAATAAACACAGTGAGTCACTCGCCATTTCATTACATAATGATGAAACACTTGCAAGCCACAGAGTCATTGCCCTGCTAATTTGAGTCATCTTAAGTGACTTCTTTCAGCCGCCGTTCAATTAGTCTCGTTCCTCTTCCCACAACGTCGAACTCTTCTGCAATGTGCTTTTAACGCCAAAACTAATGATTTAAATGAGCAGGACAATGATTCGCAATGTAGAATATGTAATTACATATTATTTCATTCGTTATCATCCGTTTCAGTGGCATGTTATATGAAAAAAAAAAATGTGACGGGATGTTATGCTACAAACCAGAAGAACAGTCTGTAGCGTCTTTTCAAATATAACAATGTTATCAATTGCACGAACAACAAAAATGATTCATTAGGCCTTATAACTGCGATTGGCTGGCAACCAGTCCAGGGTGTCCCCCGCATACTGCCCAAAGCCAGCTGAGATGGGCTCCAGCACCCCCCGCGACCCTTGTGAGGAATAAGCGGTCAAGAAAATGGATGGATGGATGGATGGATGGATGGATAATGTATACTTATCCAGGAAAAAAAATTGCAATATTTTTTGGGCTGTTCACTAGTTCATCAATTAATTGACAGAATAATTGAGTATTTTAAAATTATTATTATTATTATTATTATTATTATTATTAATGAATATTTTATATTATTATTATTATTATTATTATTATTATTATTAATATTTATGAATATCTTAATAATAATAATAATAATAATAATAATAATAATAATAACGTATACTTATCCAGCAAAAAAAAAGGCAATATTTTTTGGGCTATTCACTAGTTCATCAATTAATTGACAGAATAATTGAGTATTTTAAAATTATTATTATTATTATTATTTATGAATATTTTATATTATTATTTATTATTATTATTATTATTATTATTATTATTAATGAATATTTTAATAATAATAATAATAATAATAATAATGTAGACTTATCCAGCAAAAAAATTGCAATATTTTTTGCGCTGTTCACTAGTTGCCAGGAAGAGTTCTTATGGCCCAATCATATCTGCCTCATAGTCTTGTGTTTGAATGACAAAACATCAGCATGCTGCATGCACACAACCAAATAAATATAAGCAGTGATGTATTTACGTATGAATGAATCAATATTATAATAGAATATATAAAAGAAAACTATCTGTCAAAGTGCCTGGATGTGGTGATGTTGTCCCTAATGCAAAGTCACCAGTGATTAGCTTTCAGGTACTACGGCCGGCCTGAAGTATTTCCGGCAGATATAAAGCTTCTAAATGGAGCTTGAGAGGGTCATTCCTCATAGAGACAAAGTGCCGTGGTATTGACCTCTTCAGGGAGTCCTGTAGTCCATATATCAAAGCCATTAGAGTGTGCCTGCTCAATACCTCAGAGATATGCAGCAAAGGGTCATCACCACCAGTCTGATACCGTCCAAGTATACAGTTGACCTTTTCGACCAATACAATCATGTTTTGATTCCACCTGAAAGGCTCACTTGGCCTCCTGCTCACCTTTCTCATCCCACATACACATGTCAACACAAAAGTTGGGAATGCTGTCATGCGCACAAAAACAAACAAACGTCTGCTGACCCAGTTATGAAGTCAAAAATTCATCCCACACACACGCGCCTCATCCCTCTGGACACATTCTTGTAACTTTAGATGGTTGTTAAAAACTCTGCACTTGTTTGTTTGTACAAGGGCCCGACCGATATGTATTTTTTTAAGGCAGATGCCGATACCGATTATTGGCAGAATATTAGGACTTACTGGGCTAACCTGCGACCTCGGGAATTGTATTTCGTGCCATGTCGTGGAAAAATGTGTTCAGACAAAAAATAAATAAAATCCTTGGATGTTTGCATCCTTAAATTTTGAGAAAAAAAAGTGTTTGAATCCTTGAAATATCAACTTTATAACATAACTTGAAAGGACAATGACAAAATAAAAATAAAAAAGTGAAATAAGAATAGAATAAACTAAAATAATAGCAACGACAAATACTGACTGCTCCTGTGTGTTTTGGCCTCTTGGGGGCAGTGTGGTGCCTGGCGTACACACTTAAAGTGAGTACAGAAGAAAATTGCGATTGAATTCTATTATAATAACTAGTTTTTCACTCATTGGGAAAAATTTGTGTCTTTGAGTGGTGTTCTATCATCTGTGGGTATAATTTCCCACAAGATTTGTGTGTGGAAATTCGGTATTTGAAGGTAAAACACTCCCGAAGTCGATGCTAACTTCCTGTTAGCATTTGCTAACTTCCTGTTAACGCTAGACTAGCGATGTCTTAAAAGCAAAGCGTGTTTTATACTTAAATATACAGTGGAACATGTATTTACTTTTACAGTTAACTCCAACTTCGGTGCCATTAAACAGCTTAAAGGACGCTTAGGGACAACAGAATAACATACGCTACACACTTGCTAGTTGCTAAGCAAAATGGTGCATTCGGGGTACTTTCATAGCGTGGGAAACTTCAGTTTTCTTCAATAACGTTTTAAGGGGAAAATAATCGGCCTTTTGGCCCAATTGATCGATTGTTTTGGCTGATGTTTGCAGGCCAATAATCGGCCGAATATAATCGGCAGCCTATTAATCGGCCGGGCCCTAGTTTGTACCCCCAAAAGCACATGACTCCAGCATGGATGACCAAATTTGGGAGCCCGGGATTGTGTTGGCCAAACGGACAAAACAGCAGCGCAATTCATTTTGGTCATATTCTCTCATGGCGCAAATTTCTCACTGTGCGCATTCTTCGATCCGCCTTGAAGCACAGTCTTGGTGGAGCAACCTTGAAATTGTGGTCATTCCCTGAAGTGCCATTTGCCATTCCCTGTCAAATTTAGATTTTCCGCACATTCTTTCGTAGCTGTAGTAAGCTGTAGTAAGTCCAGCGCCCCATGATGGTGAAAGATCATATTGCACATGATGTTTAAGGCACTCTCCCAAATTTTCCTTGGTGAATATTAGCAAAGTTAACTCAAGCAAACTCTTATTTACACATGTTGCTAATCGTGCTGCAACAACGTGCGCATTCTGTTAAGAGTGAACGCAAAATTTTTGCGATCTAAACCAGGCCCACAGCATCACAGTTATCTTTGCCTCACAGAACTGTACAATAAACTGTAATCCTGAGCCCTTTCCTTTTTATTGGCAAGACATATTGTGGGAAATCAAAGCCCACTATTATCTCTGCTGCTTTGTCAGGATGCGATTGACTGGCGTCACCTTCTCTTTGGTACAGCGAGGAGCGAGTATACATTTTACCCGCGAGCTCTGAGCTTGCTGCAGGCGCTGCCTGCCGTTTGTCTCCGCAGAGGCCCTCTGTCCTGTTTCATGTCTGTCGCACGCTTACATGCGCGAATGAAGGCGTGCGATCACGCACCCCGTGAACCGCCTTGTTCGCCGTCGCCGCCATGTGCCGTACGCAAACGGAGGCAGCACGTATAGATTGACGCGCTCGATCGGGTTTGTTTGTTTTGTTTTTTTTCTCTTTTACTTTCAAACGTTTTGACCCGGGCAAAGTCCGCAAGTTACATCGAGCCCATCGACAGCTTGTGACCAGCCCATGCGTAAATAAAATGTAAAATATGTGGCACTTTCATTATAAAAGTAGTGCTTTTGTTTTAATGTGTATGGGTGTGGACTGGGCAAGTGAGCAAGCAAGAATTATGACTTGTCTTCAGTGTTGCCAACTTAATACTTAGATTTTTGCTATATATGGTATAGTGACTTTTTTTGATACCTCTAGCGACTCAAGGGACTTTGGCCGTAGTGTTAGCAACATTTTTATTTTACGTATGGTAGAGAAAAGAGGTTTTGCGCTGATATTATGCATAGCAACAGTTACGTAAACTGTACATGTTGGGTGTACTGTATTACAATTCATCATTCTATCAATGCACATGCAAGTCAGTCAATAACGTAATCTATCTATCTAGCTAGCTAGCTAGCTAGCTAGCTAGCTAGGACATGCATTTAAACAAATAATGTTTAAATGCAATACTAATATATCTTTACTGTTTTTTAAAATGCTTACTGGTCTTAGCCCCTTTTAACTATCCCTAAAAAGTGAATAAAATGCACAAATAGGAGAATTTTAGTTATTACAGCCTAGCTGAAGACTCAAGACTAGCTGAGTATGAGCATGTTTTAATAGTTAAGACATATTTATTTTTATTAGCCTAGCTTTTAACTAAACTGTTACGTTTTAGTAAATTGTCATTTCTGTTTTTGTTTTTTTAATTGATCTTTTCCAGCATATTTATTGATCTTAACACTTTTGTTCTTACATTTGATTTTATATTAGAATTCATGTTCTCAGTCATATGTGTTTTTAGCATGCCATTCCAGGCTTGATCAACGCGCACTTATTCCAACTGTTACATCATCGTTAGATATGCATTCAGCATAAATCGATGAGTCACCCGAAGAGTAAAGGATGACGTAATAATAGAATGGCCACTGTTGTGTTAACGTTTCAGAAGCTACATTAGCGTAGCAACGGCGCTAAGCCTGTTTCGTTACATCGAAATAGTGATATAGTCAAATGAGGGTCACGTTTATGTTTTTGTATCGCAACGATAAATGTTTTATATCACAATAGCATCTTATTCAAACAGTTAAATTAATACGGAGCACAATTGAGGTTCGCATATTGGTGTGGCCCTCGACAATCTTTAGCTTCTCATGTGGCCCTTTTTAGAAAATTAATTGCCCACCCATGGGTTACATGCTCTCTCTCACCTCATTCTCTTTTATGCTACTAAACCCCCCCCCCCCCTATCGTATGTGCTCTATCGTGTCCTCCAAGGCCTCTGCATTTAGAGCCATAAGCCTGCTGGTGGGGGTTATTCCCTCTAATTCTAGCCCACAGTGGGGTGCCCATTAGGGGGCTTGATTCTTGGTTTTGATGTCAAAACCTAGAGGTTGTTTCCGAGAGCCGAGCTCACTTCAAACAAGACGCATGGATTTTTTTCTGGAGGACAAGTCAGCGTGTGGCACCTTTAGAACAACACCAGACTAGAAGGGTTGAAGTCAACCACTTCAGAGTGGTGCAGTTGCTATTCATAGAAAAAAAAAAAAAAGACAAATGCAGTCCTAGAAATGTCTGTGCAGGTTGAAATAATTAGCTGTCTTAACAGTGAATTCCAATATTTCTTCTAAACCTTATTACATCTCTCTAATCACTCCTCACTATACACGTACGTATAGCACGGGAATACTGATGGTTCCCCGAATGCACATCTGTAACTACTGTAAGTACTTTCACTGACTATATTGCTGCGTGTGCATTTTGTGAAGACATTGTGACTAACTTTAGTGTACTTTGTTCCCCCCCCCCCTTCGTGAACATAAATTTGTATATTTGATATAAATGTGACATGAAGCTTTCAATATACAACATCAAATTCTGGGGGATGGATTGTGGTTCTTTAAAAAGCCCAATAAGACTCTGTAAGTCAGTGCTTCTCAATTATTTTCTATTATTTCTGCCCCCACGCGACTATAAATAGTATCATTTGTCTATAAAATTGTTATAAGCACACCTCTGCATAACACTGTATCCGTATTAACGTAGAAGAGGATAAAAAAAGAAAGAAATATGGACCAACTTACAACAAAGAATAACTTTATTAACTGTAACAGAAAAGATTTAAAGCGCATCTGAAATTCAAAAAATTAAATTAAATTCTTAATTAAACCATAAACATTTTTTGTCTGACCATGTCAAACGATATGATACGGAAAAATACAATTACATAAAATCAATAAATAATAATGCATTCAAACTGATCATCAACATTAACCCAGGAGTACAATATAAATATAAATATAAATATAAATATAAATATATAACAAAAACTTTAACCTGAAAAACAAAAATATAAAATAATTTGTGCTGATTTTTTTTTATAGTCCATTTCATCACTGCAACGAAGGATGTGATCTTATTCCATGCAAGACAATATGTAATATTCATGAACTTAAATGATTAATGAATCCCGAGCTGCTGTATTAACCACAAAGCGGTCATATTTGTTGAGCAATTAAATATTACCGTATTGATAAACTAGTGTTACAATTTAAAGGAGGACAAAAAAAAAACGTTTTCACATTTGAAGCGCATCTCAACAGTCCACTAATGGACCTGAACTGTATGAGTATATGAATGTCATTTCAGCTCTAATTTACATTAAATCTATAATTCATCTGTGTGTAATGAACTCCTCTGCGCTCAATTTTAAATAACCACACAAAGTGGACTTGCATGCATCACATTACAGTCTGCCCTTCCCCCGCCGTTCACTTTTAGCCAGCGTGTTAACTTCTTCTTTGTCTTATCACGCGCACAATCTCCATACACACGCACGCACGCGCGCGCGCACACACATTCTCTCCTGGCAAATTCATGAGGGACTCTGCAATCAATCACTGCGCAGTTGCAACAATATTGGACGCTTCACAGACTTGATCCTCTCTTGAACCATCCAGAGGAAGAGGAAAGGCAAACAGGCCGCTTTTGTAAATTTGCTTAGAGGTCAAGTCTGACATACACATAGTTTAACTCATTTGCTCCCAATAACGTATAAATATGTGTGTGTTTTTTTAGGTTCTAAGTGTCCCAAAGACTTATTTATACGTTTTTTTTTTTTGTTTTTTTGTTTTTTTGTTTTTTGCTAGCAAGAGCATACAGAAGGCTTTGATTCAGCCTCTCAACTGCAAAGAACGGTTGCAGAAATGGTAGTTATTACACAAACGGCCAGCAGGTGGCAGCAGAGCAAAGGAGATCAACCAGGGCCATCTAGAAAAAAAGCTAAATTACTTCCAATTTTAAATAGATTTGTGAAAACTGATGAAACTTAGCTCTCTTCTAATGCTAACGGCTGCAAAACAGAAACAGATAGAAACATACTTTTTTTTTCCTGATGAAAGAAGAGACTTTAATCTTTCTTTTGGTAGGTTCCATGCTTTTATAGCAATCGAACACAATATTCTGTGGGCCATGCAAAATCCAGTAAAATAGCCGGGAGCAAACGGGATTGCTTCTGTGAAAATGGCTGCCAGTGAATGAGTTAAATAGATTTACATTGCAAATCAAATAAAGTCCATAAGAGGTCAAGCAACGATGACGCCAACAGAATGGTAGAGATACTCGTGTGCAAAAACCATGAGAAACGTGATTCATACTTCTCAATCTCCAACTAACATCTTGAAATTCGGATGTACGAGAAGGGAGCGTGCAAAATCGAATAGGAGAGGCGAGGGAACTGCGAAAGAGGCCGGCAGAAGCAGAGAAATGGAGTATCACATTGCTAAATAAATGGGAAGAATAGGCAGGACAAAGTGGAGCCAACATTTATTAGCTGCTCTGAATGATGCTGTGCAGCGGCATGTTTTCAGACATATTTTCACATTGGTGACAAGGTCTTATTTTCATAATATTTTGGAGACCCAGTGAAATGGAGCTGCTTTATTTGTTAGCTTTGGCCTTTGCGCATTTCGGTGAAGCTTGTTTGCACGTGCTAATCCTGCTCTCGAAACAGGCCACGGGAATGACAACGAGAACCACTGAGAAATCGACTCGCTCTCAAACGAGACTTTTTACCTCTCTGCCTCAGAAGCGTAAAAATAAAGTTGTGAAGTGCCCGTTGTTTGCAGTTATTTTTAAATCAAATGCTCACTTCAGTGAAGTGACTTTCCTAAAAACCACTGAAATTAGCAACTGTTAAGCCACAAAAAAATAAAAATAAATACTGGACACTTCCATGTTGTCACAATATAGACCTTATCTCCACAAACAAACAACGATATACAATCACCCGTTCTTAGCCAAGATTAAGAAAAAAAATTAAAAAATGAATCACCTCAGCAATTTCTTGTATTCGGTCCTCATTACAGTAACAGAAGCTCAACTCTTATCAAAGTGCTAGCAAAAATGATATAAAGTTGAACACTGACTTGGAAAATGTTTCATAATTTACTGTTGAACAGGTTGGAAGAAACTTGGGTAGGACTTAATGGAACAGTCCTTAAGCTATTTGTAGTCCTATCAACTCAATCACCAAAACAGCCAACTTAAAAACATATCCAGAGCATTTTTCAAGCAGTTCGTCTATGATTTTTATCTGCAGTAGACGTAACTATTGTAATGGTCTTTGACTGGGATCCCTCAAGAGAGCATAAAACAGCGGCAGCTCTGGTTCTGACCACAACAAAGAGATCGGAGCATATCAATTCAATTAATTGAGTGAATTTCTTGATCACTTTTAAGGTGCAGCAATTCTCCCATCGAGGCTTGTGACACACCCACCATGTGTCACCACGTTCGATTTCATCAGATTGCGGCATGTTTCATTGTAATTTGCAGCTCTAGTTAGGGCCCGAGCAGCTGACTCTGCCATCTGCTGGCCATTGCTAGTGGGTGGTTTTGATTTCACAACTCATTGACCCGGCTGCGCTGCACTTGGACGTTGCACTGACCACTGATGTATTTAAAAAAAAAAAAAAAAAAAAAGTAGTTGACGTCACTTAACGTTTATGGCAGCATACATCGTGATTTTACTAAACGTTATTAAACGTTTTTGGCGGTCAAAGAGTTAATACCAATTAATAATGCTAATGTTTTGTATTGTAGTAGGGACACATAGACAGCTGTTGGGCAGTGTGTGAGCGTATATGGGCCAGGTATGCCCCCACCCCATCCGCACGAATCAGCCAGCTCGGCCGGTGACGCTCATCAGCCATCATCAGTGAAACGACTCAAAACGTGCAATGTGATGTTTCACCTTCAAGAGGCACTAGACCTTTTAGTACAGCCTCTGAAGCACGGCAGACAAAAGATGCTTAAATCTCTGACCAAATACGATCAGTGTGAAATTTGTCATAGGACACCCTCGTTTCAAGGTCGCTCCAACCAGAGTGTGCACATTTCATGAAGATGCTTAAGTGACCCACTTAAGTCGATGGGAGAAACTGCACAGCCAAGAAAGTGTGCAACAGTGCACCTTTTTCTGACTAAAAACACACACATGAGAAATGCCTCCTAAAGAATCAACTTTAATGTTCTGCGACTAGTCTATAAATGACGCAATGCATTAATGAAATTTGAATAGAAAACAAACACACATGCAGGTCTGCAGACACTGGTCAAATTGCGGAATCCGGAGTTCAAAGCAAACAGGGTGAGGCAGCATTGAGCTGTTATGCTGCACACAGAATTGAATAAACTGCCAACCCCCCCCCCCCCCCCCCCCCCCCCCCTTCTGCTTACATTGGACCTCATCCTCCTCCTTTAAAGCTTCTGTGAGTGAGTGAGTGGAAAAAAAAATAATAATCCGTGTGTGCTTTCAAATTGCCGCGGGAGTGACGTCACGCAGACGACTCGTTCGTCCGGCCCCGTTTGTGACACGCCACCCTCCCGCTCTGCGATTGGCTGGGGGGGTGTAAACACTGTCTTTCCACAGAAACATCCCGCTGTTTACAAAACAATCGCAAAATGGCAAAATACAGGCCTTTTTTAGGACAAAATCACCACCAAAGATTAATATAAACCCAGATGTGTAGGCTGAGAGAAAGTGAAAGTGTGTACATCCTGTATTTAAAAAGTGCATTTTCCTGAGTGAATCCGGCAGACTGCGCCTTCAAACAATTTCTTAAAATTTTTCTACAAGCAACTAAATTCTTTCGTTCTTTTGTTTTTTAATGCTTTTAAATGTTTAACTATATTCATGTAAAGCTCATGAGCTACTTTACGTATGAACTGTGTTATACAGTACAAATAAAGCTGCCTTGCCTTTCATTCTATCTACCATTACAAAGGTCCGACTGTGATTGGCTGGCAACCAGTCCAGGGTGTACCCCGCCTCCTGCCCAGAGCCAGCTGAGATAGGCTCCAGCACCCCCCGCGACCCTTGTGAGGAATAAAGCGGTCAAGGAAATGGATGGATGGATGGACAAAGGTCCGATCCTCAGAGGGGAAGTTGGGATGAGTTTGAGGCTATAGATGCAGATCCAGGCTTTTAGGCACCTTTGGGAAAAAATAATGAGGCGTCATAGTACAATGCTGCTTATTCCATTAATGTGAAAGGATGCAAGTAAAGATTTTCTCAGAGTTGTTAGCATCATGATGGCTTCTCAAACATGACAGAAAACCTCAGAAGAGAGATTCCTAAGAGGCCCATTACGTTTAAACAACCAGAAAATATCACAAAATTACAAGATATAATATCCAGAGGAGGAAGAGGAGGGATGAACTCAGGGCGACCACAAAATATTTTTTTTGCTGGATATCCGGTTCTCTATTTACCATGAACAATTTAGTGTATATTGTGGGCTTCAGAATAGAATTGTTGTATAAGTGTATATATGGGCCATTATTTAGATACATTAACTCATTTGCTCCCAAAAACTTATAAATATGTTCTATTTTAAATGTTTTAAGTGTCCCAAAGACAAAGACAAATCTATACACATTTTTATTTCATGAACATTTTAAGTGAAGTTTTTAAGTTAACTTAACTCATTTGCTCCCAATAACGTGTAAATACGTTTTTTTTAATGTTTTAAGTGTCCCAATGACGTATTTATACGTTTTTCTGTTTTATTTTATTTTTTCATGCTAGACCATACAGAGGGCTTTGACGCAGCCTCTCAATTGCAAAGAACGGTTGAAGAAATGGTAGTTATTACACAAATGGCCAGCAGGTGGCAACAGAGTAAAAGAGATCAACCAAGACCATGTTGAACAAAACCTCAATTACTCACAATTCTAAATAGATTTGTGAATAATGATGAAACTTAGCTATAAACAGAAATATGTTTTGTTTTTTGTTTTTTCCTGGTGAAAGGAGAGACTCTATTTTTTCTTTCGGTAGGTTCCATGTTTTTATAGCAATAGAAGACAATCCTCTGTGGGCCTTGCAAAATCAGTCAAAATCCTGTTATGATGTAAGTTATAAGCTAAGTTAAAAGCTAATAGCGACAAAGGGACAGGACAAGTTGACTTTATAACTTCCTTCTTCCCCTTTTAACGTGTAAACTGTGCTGAATGATGCCATTTATTTATTTATTTATGCAATTTATTTATTTGTTGTCAAACAGGTCATCTATGGCCAGCACAACATTCTTGTAGTTACTTCCTCCTAGTTTGAAGGAGCAGCATCGAAAGGTGTGATTGTGTCCAATTTTCAGCAAATGTTATACTCGACAGAAAAAATGTATAGTGAGGGTTTACTGTAATGCAGCATTCAATGTCACTTGACTGCTTTTGCATAATGTGTACATTGAGCTCTTTCCATTTTGCAGTGAAAGTGATGCTGCAGTATTGATTGGACAAACGAATAGATGCAGATTTAAAGATTTAAAGAACGTTTATCAATATCAGTTATGTTCATTCAATTATTAGTACATTTGATGCACCTATTTGAAACCCAAGACAGCCCAAAAGGGAATTTTTTGGTATCAATTGTATTAACCTATCATGTTTGCAATTTCCTGTTCAAAATTAGCATTTTTTTTCCCTTTTTTCAAATGCTGCAATGCTGAATAGAAAAACGATGCTTCTGCAAGAAGAGAAAATGAAAAAGATTTGAAGGATGCCAAGATTGCTAAGTGAGGCATGAAGTGATGGTCTTTTAATTGATGAATACAAGCTAGATATCAATGGGCCTCGGTCCTCCCATCGTGTACTTGCACTCTCATAGTTGATCAAGCCTGAAATCTCTTGCTGATAATGCTAAGTTTACCAGCCACACACAAGTCAGGACCTGAAAACCACGCCACTCGCATCCCTGATCACATGAATTGAAAATGTGTGTTTTTCATTTGCTGCCCTATGACGTGTTTTTCAGCAAAAGTACAATTAGTAGCTCATTCGAGTTGATCTGGGAATGGCGGCGTTAAACGTTAAACAAACAGCGAATACGGCTTTTGGATGCGAGTCCGAGCTCGAGTGATCATTTCACAACAAGTAAGCTTTAAGCGCTTTAATTACTTTCATATGTCATGTACATTCAATTTGAAGAGGTTTAGTTTGGTTTCAGCTCAAGCTCAGTTGTCTTCTGATATGTTGTTTTTTGCCACTGCGGTTTTTTAAATATGTCTAATGGTTTGTTTGTTTTTTCTTCTTGTTTTTATAGTGACATCAATGTTTCTTGAAATAAAGCTTCAAAAGCATAACATGTTTTCTACAGCTAACAAAAAATATTAGAAATCATTAATTATTGTTTTCCCAGTAGCTTATCTGTTTGCTGGAAAAGTACAAACAAAAAAAAAAAAAAAGATTTTATTTTACTATATACTTCTTTTTTACAGAGTTATACTAGTGCCAACTACTGTCTTGCTGTGCAAACTACTCCTCAATGTTGTATGGGAAAAGAATGAACATCCTGTCTTTTCAACGGCCCCCTTTCTACCTTGACTACCTTCTGTAAATATTCACATACATTTGCAAAACGGTATTAGATTAAATTCGCATATATATTTACTTTATTTAGAATGTGCCCCCTAACCCGGATGTTGTTTCGCTGTGCGGATGTTACGTAGCGCGCCGGGGGGAGAGACGAGCGAGAGCAACGCGATCGACAAGAAGAAATAAAATTACAACAACTGGTCAAGGGCGCACACGGTAAATAAGGTCTGAATTTGAAGAGCGTTATATTAAACGGTTGTAATTTGAAACGCTAATTTGTTTAGTAAAAGTTATTTGTTTATATGCTGCATTTAAGCTAGCTAGCTCAAACTTAGCTATTGACACATTAGCACATGATGTAGCTCTTGTAAACACGGTTTGCACTACAACATATTTTGTCTTTATTTCATAAAAGAGCTTTAATTTCATATTTGTTTAATACTGACTTGTATTTGCTATCATTGTGTCCACAATAGGAATGTATATGTTGCTAAATATTTTGCATCGAATTGTAAATTTGACTACCGGATTTTCCGCACTATAAGGCGCACCGCATTATAAGGCGCACCTTCAATGAATGACATATTTTAAAACTTATTCCATATATAAGGCGCTACAGTAGAGGCTGGGGTTACGTTATGCATCCATTAGATGGTGCTGCGCTAAATGGAATGTCAACAGATAGTCAGATTGGTCAGTCAAACTTTATTAATAGATTACAAAGCAGCTTTCTGACAACTCCATTCACTCCCAAAATGAATAAACAGCTGTTTTATTATTTCCTCTGAGGTAAAGTTTTAGTATTAGCCAGCGATCCAAGATGGCGGGATCTTCTGCCGATCGTGCAGGGTCATCGATAGCGTATTGACAGCGAGACCTGTTGCGACTCAATATTGATCCGTATATAAGGCGCACCAGATTATAAGGCGCATGGTCAGCTTTTGAAAAAAATTGAAGGCTTTTAGGTGCGCCTTATAGTGCGGAAAATACGGTATTGTAACAGCATGTATATTTATTACATTTTGTACTTTATGGCAATTATTGATATATTTTTTTTATTTTATTCCTTTTAGTTTTCACGGTGTGGCGTGCTGTTCAATGACGGTGTGTCTAAAACTGTTTGAAGAATAAAACACAAAAAACATCAGTATGAAGCGTAGATGATTGACCAGGATGTAGCTACACCTTCTCTCTATAACATCTCAGATAAGGTATGTTTTTTCTTTCATACTACTTCGAACTCGAAAGCCAAGATCGCTACGTGATATCCACTTTGACATTCTCACTGATTTTAAGCCAGCTGCTGATCCCCAGAAGAAAAACAAAACAAAACAAAGCAAACAGAAGAGACTATATGCATCGCGCTGCTTTCTCTTGCTGTGCCACAAAGGAATGTGACCACAAACACACCGACGCACACAGAGCGAGAAACACCCCCCAAAACCACTTAATCAATATTCCTGACAAGGCAAAGCCTTATTCAACACAATTGATATTCCTCCTCTCTTGCAAGATAAATACATGTCACTGTCCTCCTCGCAGGGCCTAAAAGGCTGTTCACACTAACCCGTTTTGCAAATAAAGCTTTACATCAAGACTGACAAGCGCCTAAGCTCTCTGCATCAGCCACTGCTCGCTTAAAAAATCCTCTTTCAATAATGCATTTGGCCGCTAAAACCTCCACTTCTCAAAGATAAGCAAAGCGGTGGCATTACAGAAGCCGAATTAATTGATAAATCAATGCCAGAAATTGGATTCAGTTGTTAGCGAGTAAGACAGTACTTCCTGCATAGCTCCTTAATTAAGTCGTTGATTATGGCGAAATAAGTGAGCGGAAGAGGAGTTGCCGACGAGATCTACGATGACTATTAAGCAGCAAAAAGAGATTAATTTCGGAATACTCGGGGGAACGGTCTTCCATCATTGCTTTACATCGCGAGGTTTGCCATCTGAAAAATGGGAAAAAATGTGATCCAGAAGAAGGATTTTCCTCGTGTCCCTAATCTGAAAAGCCGTACTGCTCTCTGTAGATTCTTATCCCTGAACTCTATAGCTTCTTTTTTTTTTTTTTTTTCCCATGACAGACTGTTAGATGGACAGACAGAATGCAGCAGCCTTGAACGGGAAAAGTGCCTCCGAACAAAGAGTGGCGCACGTTCCAGTGGCTGGAAGACACGTTCAAGTGCGTGCTGATGTTCTTGTTCTTGCAGGTGATAAAGCAGAAACACGTATCAAGGATAAGATTGTTCATGAAATGTTTTACTTTATAAACAACCTTTTTTGTTGCTTGAACCTAGAAAAGTGTAACTTGTTTGCTTCCTGACTATTTCCATCACTTGTTAAAACTCATTCACTCGCCGCCATTTTCACATTTCGCAATCCCGTTCGCTCCCGGCTGTTTTACTGGATTTTGACTGATTTTGCAAGGCCCACAGAATATTGTGTTCAATTGCTATAAAAGCATGGAACCTACCAAAAGAAAGATTACAGTCTCTTCTTTCATCGGGAAAAAAAAGTATGTTTCCATCTGTTTACGTTTTGCAGCAATTAGCATTAGAAGAGAGCTAAGTTTAATCAGTTTTCACAAATTATTTAGATTTGTGAGTAATTGAGCCTTTTTTCTACATGGCCCTGGTTGATCTCCTTTGCTCTGCTGCCACCTGCTGGCCGTTTGTGTAATAACTACCATTTCTGCAACTGTTCTTTGCAGTTGAGAGGCTGCATCAAAGCCTTCTGTATGCTCTCGCATGAAAAACGTATAAATAGGTCTACTTAAAACATTAAATAAAAAACGTATTTACACGTTATTGGGAGCAAATGAGTTAAAACTCACCAACACCAATATATGCAATATCTAAATTTGCTGATTGTCAAATGAAGCTTTATGCTAACTGGGTACATTTAACAGAACAAAAGCCACAATTATTTTTTTTCCTGGGCACAACATGGAATAACAAGCCAGCGCATGCTGCAAAATGTGCAATTTCAGAAGCTAAGGCTAGCGTTAGTTGAAAAATCTATGACTGTCTCAGAGTACATTCTGGTTGCTTTATTTGCTCAAATGACTTTTCTTTGTGCACTTTGCCTTGGCATTTGGGCGGGAAATCAACAAGAGAGCTTCTCCCTGTGCAGTTGGAAATCAATTTGGGCAATGTTTCATATACTTGATAAAAAAAAAAACAATAAAAAAAAATAAAAAATCTCAGCGTTCACGGTAGATCAAGACTACAACAACAACAACAACAACAACAACAACAAAAACAACCAATTAGAGAAATTAATGAACCTGATTGTACTTTATGTCGTATACAACAAGGCCTCCCACAGAGAAGCATCAAGCACCATTTTGGCGCTATTCATCTTTTCCATGAGTTAATAATTCATGATAATCTAGCAAAAAAAAAAAAAAAGTAAAGCTATGAATATTACTGGCGATATACACATGAGGCTATTTACCACTCAGCAGTGAATAAATGAACTCGTTTAAAGGAGGTAATGTACAACATACAATCGCTGTTCAATGTTGCAAGTAAATAGCAAGCAAGTAGTTTACTCAACTAAATCAATTCATAATCATGTAGTAAAGTCACACATAAATTAGTCATGTTAATAAATTAAGTACTGAGTTACAAAATTTGATGATTGGTTGTTCTTTAATTGTTTAAAAAAAATATCAATATGCTTTCAGTTCACCAATTTTGTTTAAAATGGACTTTGTTTTTGAAGGTTAATTTTGAGACAAGTTTGTTTTGGACTGAAGCCTTCCTTCCTCGATAATTTGTATTAAAACTGAAGGTGAATTCCCGGTCTCTCTCTTGTCAAGGCTCTCTTGGAACACATTCAATTTTGTCCTTTGTATCAACAAGACAAATATAATGGATTTTGACTTAATTGTTTTGACAACAATGCCAAGATTTGCTGGCCAACGGGGGTGAAGGACAATTTACGTGGCGATAAATCTGAGGAGAAACAAACATTGATTTTCCTTCTTCTAAAATTGTCCACTGACTTGATTAATAAAAATTTCACAGTGAGGAATGCGTCCCTGTAGGTGGACATTGGCTTTCTTTGTGTGTTTGTGTTGGGGGGGGGATGATAGCGTAGCTGCGTTAGCGTGAATGCCTAGCGTAGCAGCGTTAGCGTGAATTTCTGCCAAACACGGATGTGTATTACTGCTTCTACACTTAAAAAAAATAAATAAATAAAAAATAAAAGAATACGCCTCGAATAACACAATCGTTGCATTATGTTCAGGGAGCAATTAAATGGGGAAAAACTCACAATATGTCACAATCCACCAGAGACAAATTAAGCACTCAGAAATGACCGCAGCCCCGTTCTGACAGCTTTTCCGTCTCAGCCCTCGAGCTAGCCGCGCTCCTCTTCACATGCTAAAGGACGCACACGCCACACTCCTCTTGACAAATTAATCTCATATTTTCAAGAAAAGGTGGAGTGGCTTGACCAAGTCAGCCTCTGGAGGCTCTGATCCTCCTCCTGTCTTTTAGACCAGAGATGCGGGCAGTCGAAGGAAGGTTGCAATTGCGTTTTCACAACACAATTCTCGCGTAACGCTTGTTAAAGCACATATAGTTCCTGACTTTTGCCCATAGCCCAATGGAGGAACGCGAGAGGGAATAAAGCTCTGGAGATGTCAGTTGAGACAAAGCCAAATACTTAAAAGAAGATTGCCTCCGGCATACATGCTACAACCCGGCCCGTGTGTGTGCGCGTATGCGTCTGTGCATGCATGTGTGTGAATTTGTCTGCAACAACACAAAGTGATGATGAATTTGGTTTTGATACTTTTTTTTGGTTTTGTTTTGTCTTTTACTTCTACTTTTAGTTTCAGCATAAAAAATATCCTTGTTGTAAATTCACATACAGGACTGTCTCAGAAAATGAGAATATTGTGATAAAGTCATTGATTTTCTTTCATTAAATTTGAAAAAACAAACAAAAATGTCATACATTCTGGAGTCACTTGCAGATGTTTCGGGTTAATTAGATGACTCAAGTGATTAGTATAGCCTACTAAGTATACTTTTTCATGATATTCTAATATTTTGAGTCATGGTATTTGAGTTTTTGTTTAAGCTGTAAGCCATAATCCGCAATATTAAAATAATAAAAGGCTTGCAATATTTCAGTTGATTTGTAATGAATCCAGAATGTATGACATTTTTGTTAGTTTTTTTTTATTGCATTGCAGAAAATAAAGGACTTTATCACAATATTCTAATTTTCTGAGACAGTCCTGTATACTGTAAATCCAATAACATACATTTCTCAATATAATGCTTTTAAGATATTGTGAAAAATATAGAATGTTGTGGGCAGAACGTAATGTAGTATATTTTGCTGTATCATATGCACATAAACACAGAACAGAAAGTCTTGTACTAACACGTCATGATTAATTATATTTTATCAACTTCATTGGGTTAGGTTAGGTTAGGTTAGGCTAGGCTAGGCTAGGCTAGGCTAGGTTAGGTTAAACCTACCAAAACATTTTAAAGGGTCCCATTGTTGTGGGTTCCAGTCTTGTGCTTATTTAAAAAAATATATATATTTTTATGATTATAGTGTCTTTTTTTCTGCAGGGGTCAACAATTACCATTTGATTGGAAGAAATGTTGATTACTACTACATGATTTGTTGAAGAATTCCGAGTGATGAGGGAGCAGCAATACGTTTCACGCTTTTTCAAGTCGTTTAATGTCAAAGTGTGTGCTTATGCATCAGTCTAACGATCTTGTCAAATCATTTCTGGAGTGGCAAGGGTTCTGTTACTTTAAAATAATCGCCAGAGTGGCAAACATTTTCGCTTTCCGAGCAATTACGTTCTTATCATATATGACGGACATGCGGAGAGAGAAAGTGGGTGGCACAATGTCACACTGGGCTTCAAATTGCTTCTTAGTGCAGCGGTGAGTGTAGCGCTCTGAGCAGTACTATGTGTGTTATGTTATGAACATCCCCCTGTGCCTCTCACATTGTCCTCTCACTAATTCATGACCTCAAATTTATTAAGGAAAAGTCGTTTGGCAGCAACGTTGTGGGGGCAGAGGGAAACGTCGGAGCAATTCCGCAGGAGAGGAGAACATTACAGTGCCATGGGCAACAGCATTCCTGGAATGAAAATTTATTAATAATGCAGACCTGGATAACAAAAAAAGAACACCCCAAAGGGGGCAGCACCCCCTTCCTGTTTGGTACAGTGCCGCGCTACACAAAGACAATGCAGTTTCACTCAAATCTCAGTCGCGGAAAGTACCGCAAACGCGATGACTTCTCCACGTGTTGACAAAGTGATATGTTGACATGCCAAACTTAACAGTGACACTGACTGTCGCACTACAATTACGACAGCAAACGAGCTCGCGTGCTTCTTCAAATTTCCCACAGCGCCATATGCGCGAGCCCTCTTGCTACGGGGAGTGAAAATTAAAAAAAAAATGAGAGCGCAACAGCTGAACGGGATCATTAGCATCGCCGCGCTGCTGGCCTCAAAACGGCTGCCGAGCGAGGAGTCAACTGGCTCAAGTTATGATTGAAAGTCAAATGCCGACTGTTGGACGGATTGATTAGCCACGTTGGATAACTGACAGAAATGCCAACGCCTTTATCAGCGGCGTGAGCGTGTAATTGCTCGTGTGACATTTCCATTCAAAGAGCCGCCATAATGGGTGTGGCATTTGAGACATGCTCTTAATCAGCAGCGATAGGGCCGAAACTAAAAAGCATCCATATGTAGATAACGCGCATTATTACTCTGTGGGTGTATTTGATTGTGTGTGTGCGCGCACGTGTGAGCTCCAGGTTGTCTGTGGGAGTGTGTGAGAAAGGGTTTGCAGCTTGTATGTGTGTGTGTGTATAGTCGCTAACCCCCATGCACAGATGCTCTGTTAATAGAAAAAAAATAAAAATAAAAAAAAAGAGCCAAGACAGACTGTCTTATTTCACTATCAATAAGGCACACGGCGGGAAAAAAAATAAAGCACCGTGAACCGCTTCAGGTAGGACATTGTCACACACATCACATTTATATTTGACTGAGTGGAACAGACTGTAATGTTATCTGAAATACAGTAATTTTACTATTTTCTGCCTGAATTGTAATGTAAAGAAAAATACAATGTGATCAATTACAGTTTCTGATTGATTACATTTGCATATACAAATGACAACTATATTTGTTTTTTTGTGCATTGTTGAATAAAGCATGACAAACAAACCCGTATTAAAGTTGTTTTTACTTGCCAATTATTAAGATATATATGTGCTCATTTATTTATATTTGCAAAAACTGTCCACAGTGGTTTACGGAAAGCAATTTTAGTGAAGACGAGAGACGGTATAATTTAAATCTATCCGAGCATATCCATAGTGGTGCAAATTATGGCAGCTTCATAGTAATTATGATTTATCTGACTGTATTTTTGCTGCCCTTAATTATTCACCCTCATTCATTTTAAAGTCATCCAATGGGGGAAAATAAATATGCAGCTCAATAATGAAATCTAGCGTCGGAGTTGGCACAGCCTTCTCTATTCAGAATGTTATTTTTTTCACAGGAGCCTCATAATAATTAACTCTGTTTTGTCGCCTGGACCTGCACCATCAAGTAATGTGTATGATTCTTTCGTCACGATGTTATACGTCGTCTGCGTTGTATAAAATCAGCCAAATATGTGCTTTTTTTTCAACTAGCAGGCTGGAACAAGATAGAGCTCGAAACCCTGTGGACCTCATGTGGCCCTGTTGGCATCATTAGGCTACCTTGGTGCTGATGCTGAGCTCAAGGCTGCTTATATGTGACACTTCGCAAGCACGAAGCAGACCAATTTGCCACAGTTTTTTTTTTTTTTTTTTGTGGCGGTTTCTCTCAACAGCCGCGCTTCTTTGGTGTGTACAAAGTATGCACCGGGAAGCTGCTCGGAGCATTAGCACGCGCCCAAATGGTAGCCCCGGCGCTTGTCCCCCTTCCACGCACTGCACACGACGAACAGCACGCAGACGACGAACAGCTGACGATCATTTCCTGTGTGAAACTCACGTTGGTCCCGGCAGCCGAGCCGCCTTCAGCCCAAAGCAACAGTGCTGACAACCGGTCAACACGCCACCCGCGTGAGTCCAACTTACAGGCCAGACAACAAGGACGCTTACCTTCCCGACGACGTGCAGCAGCCATTCCTTTTCGGTCCAAATCCACCGCTTAAGATCCAAAATGCGGAGCAATCCCCCCTTCCACCCTCCCCACCACCACCACGGCGGCAGAATCGGAACCCCGTGACGTTGCAGCCGCTGCGAAACGTGACTGAGACACCTCCGAGTCTGGCCGGTGTCGATGTGGATGTGCCTCAGGACGAGATCTCCGCAGGGGAGGAAGGGAGTCTGTTGGCATGAAGTAGTAGTAGAACGAGAGGCAGGCAGAGCGGCAAGGAGAGGAGCTGCGATTAGCTTGCACTTGAACCCGACGAGACTCGCTGGTGTTGCCGCCGAGGCTCCTTTTGCCGCTAGAACAGCATCCGTGGATCATACCACCGCACCGCGGATAAGGGGGTGTGGCACCGACCGCTTTACTCTTTAGCATGATGCCATATTGTGTCCTATTAACGCCCAGAAATACAGTAAAGCTCAGCGTTGCATTTTTACGGGTACGGCGGCTTGTCACGGGGGAAGATGCCCTCAAATATGCTGTTTATATATTTCCCTGACACATTTTTGACCCCATATAAAGGAATGCAATTTTCACTCACCAACAAGTCTAATAATTAGCCCTATGGGGTATATTAGTGTCAATTATAGAGAAATGGGCTCCCCTGTATCTGACAGAGCAAGACAGTACCTCATTAGGAAGCGTATTTATGGCCATGCTGCAGCTCAGCCACATTTTTCAGTGATCAAACGTAGCTTCCAACTAAGGGGTGTGAATTGCCGAGTACCTGACGATTCGATCCGTATCACGATTCATAGCTCACGATTCGATTCGATACCGATTAATCCCGATATGAATTTTACAAGTCGATTGTTGCGGATTTTTTGACTCAAATTTAGAAAACACCTATTCAGTAAACTTCTGCATGTACGTTGTAAGATTTGTATGAAAATGTATTATTTATTGATCTGAAACTTCCGTCTTATAACTGTGAGTCACTGTGGTTAACAAACAGGTTGTAACATTTTTCATCTTTGAACAGCGTTGAAATAAAATATTAAGGCTTAATGTTCCATTAATATAATATTCTTCCATGCTTAAGGTGTGAAAGTTACATGTCTTGTTGAATATTTTTCCATCAAAAATGGATGTTAAAAAATTAGATTCGGCTGCCTATTGAATCGATTCGAGAATTGCGTGCTGTGGTATCGCGATATTTTGCCGAATCGATTTTTTTTAACACCCCTACTTCCACCATAGCAAAATGTCATAGGATTTGATATTGTAGCAGTTTTTCAAAGATAATAAATTGAACTCGACACAGCTGAGAGCCCCCATAAGATGTGTTATCCTTCGCTAAATTAAGTGTTTAATGACTTCGACCTATGTGCTCCATACGTGACGCTTCCATGTGGGTATTTTTTTATTTATTTTTTCCATGTGGGTATTTAACGCCAAAGGTGGCTTCTGCGAACGACTTGTGAATGACAGGTGTCCTAATGATGCAGTTTATTATTTCCCCTAAGCCCGGCACGCGAGGGGCTACAAACAACCATTCTGACAGCTGCTACCATCTATCTGTCTTTCAGCCTGTCTCACCATATCCCCCAACACACCACACAGCAGCATGCATCTTTTATCAAGATTGGTTCTGGCACTTTCCTGCCGTTTCGTCACTGATTCTGAAAATTGAGGCTGCATTCTGGTGCTATCTCGCGGAGCGCTAAATGGAGCACATGTGCCAGTTAAGAGCAGGTTCTGGTTGGAAAAAATAAGCTAAAAGCTATTTTGCGCCATATTATATCCCGTGTGTGTCATCTGGGTTTGGCTTGTCAATGTGGGTGAGACTGAAAAAAAGATGGTGGGTGATTTTGATCAGAAGCCCAAAGTCCTTGAGGAGTTTCTGTGCTTGTCCTAATGGCAGGAATTAGGGATAGACAGATTATCGGCCGGGCCGATTATCGGTGCCGATATTTGCCATGTTGACAAATATCGGCATCGGCCTTTGTAACGAATCTAAAAGTCGATAAAGCTGGAATCTCACCGAGCAGTGAATGCTTGCAAACATAGCAAATTTTGAGTTTTCATCAGGATTTTACTTGTTGCAAAGACATTTCAAACATATTCAGACAATTTTTCTGCGAAGATCTTTTTGAACCCTGACAAAAACCCAAAATTAGATATTTAATTTTGCATACATTTGTCATTGCTGACACTGGGAAGTCCCAACACTATTTATATATATATATATATTTTAAAAAAATACTAATTAAAAAAAAATTATGGTGAAATTTTGAAAAACTTTATTTAAACTAGAAAAGTATTTATTTATTTAATTATTTATTTATTCACTGAAAACACTGGGAAGTCCCAACACTTGTTAATTTATATTACAAAAAAATAATAAAAATAAAAAATAAATTTTGAAATTATGTTGAAATTTTGGAAAACTTTATTTATGGTAGAAAATTATTTATTTATTTATTTACTTGCTTAGTTTTGAATTTAGCTTAATACATGCTGATGACCCTGGAAGTTGCCTACAATTTCTACAATTTCTGTTAAGATTTTTAATTAAATAAAGCTGTCTATTCTTTATATGTTTAAAATTTAAATTAAAAAAAAAGAATTTTTTTTTTTATGCTATTATTTTATCTTTTACTGCAAATGAATATCGGCTTGAAATATCGGTTATCGGCCTCATTGACGACTAATAATCGGTATCGGCATCAGCTCTGAAAAAAACTGTATCGGTCTATCTATCTAGCAGGAACATTACACCTCAGCAGCTGGTCGAACATCCTTTTTAAAAAAAAAAAGAGTCGAACCACTTGCAGCCGACACATCTCGCTGAGGCATCTCCTTGACAACCAGCTCATTGCTGAGATATGAAATGTCACATTGTTTAACTGAGATTCAACCATTGTGTTTCACTGAAAAGAGCCAATATATCGGCGAGAGAAGTGGACTGGCCTTGAAAAAAAAAACACCTCAAGATGTGAATTATTCCATCAACGTCCTATTTTATGGCTATAGGGTTTGGAAAAAAAAAACAGGCGGTCACAACTTATACTCGTTTTCATGGCAACGAAAGCGGCCATTTTAGTCAAATTAGTGGTCTCACATTGGATGTTCCGAAGGCCTGTTTATGCTACATTTTATAGACATAATGCCAGTTGTATTATAGCAAATGATACTGTCAATTGCATTGGGTTGTATAAGCTAATAAAGGAGCTCCTCATATGGGGGGGAAAAAAAAAATGTCAGTGGAAACAAATAGGAGCGGCCCATCTCCATAAGACCGTGTTTGCTGAGCCAATTATCCCTGCCCTATTTGGATGACACGGAAGCACAGCTGAGTGGGATGTGGCGCGCAGAGGTGGATTTAGAGCTGCTACTCCATGAAAGCGATTTGAGGGCGAAGAGAAAGCTACCGTTTGCTGCCGTGAATGCTAAAATGGAGAGTCGAGTGGGAATAAGTTTGACGGGAAGTTGTCCGCGCCCGTCCTCTCTGATATACAACCCCCACCACAAAGTAAGCATCTTACGCCATGTGGCACATGTGTGGAAGCTTAAATTAAAAAAAAAATGATTCATACCCTGGCCGAATTTTTAGTTAAAGTGATATTTTATCGACAAGTAGGGAATCTTTTTGCTGGAATTGAGTCAAGAAAAGGGCTAAACAATACACTAATTAAATGTTGATTATTCTGAGGAAAATAGTAGGGCTGGGAATCTTTCACTGTCTCACGATTCGATTCGATAACGATTTTTGGGTCTACGATTTGATTCAGAATCGACTTCCGATTCCCGATTCAAACGATTTTCGATTCAAAATTATTTGATTGATAAATGATTTCTGCTTCAATTTACAGATATGCACAACATCGCCATGATCTACTCCAGTCTGCTTTAGAAGACAAAATGACAAATAGAGAAGTCTCTTTTTTTGTTTCAACATTTATTCATTTTGTATTGTAAGTGCCTTTTTCCACAAAAACAGCATGTGGGCTTCAACTGCCTTTTCATTTCTAATTTAAATAAAATCGATTTTTGGATATTAATATCGATTCAATTCGATTCATAAATGAGAATCTAGATTCTTTTATGAATCGATTTTTTGGCACACCCCTAGAAAATAGCACTTGTGCACCCAAACCTGTAAATTCTACTATATAAAAAAAAATAATTTTATGGGTGTCACTGCAGTGAACACATTCAACAATAATTAAAAAAAAATCCTACATTCATCTCAGTGGTTGATTGATATATATTTTTGTTCAAAACGCTATTATGTGTTATGGGTATTGCAAGCTGTCTGCTTATCCGCCTCAATCAACACCTCTGGGCATCTGTTAATGTGTGGTGGTCATTTTGCCATAAGCGTGACGTTTTCTGGGCGAAAGTCAATGTTTACCCCCTCCAGCCAATCACAGAACAGAGGGCGTGTCACTGTAGCCAGGGCGGCACGTTGCATATGAGCAGAGCGGCTTCAACGATAGCTCACTAACAAAACGTGCAGCGGATTGCGCACGCTCGAAAACAAGAGTGAATATTGGCTTGGCGTTTATCCACTTCCGAGCCCTGAAGGAGCGGCTTGGGCTGAAGAGGCACACAGAGTTGGCCTGCTTGTAAGGTAAGTGCCAAACACAGAAAATGTTAGCTTGCTAATTTAGCGACATGCTAGGCTGCTAAGTCATACTGACAAAGGTAACTCGGCAATATGGGTCAAACTTTTCTTATATCATTATACTTTGTGCAATAGGCTAAGCCAGTAGGCGAATGCCATTTTCTCTTTTGGGGGAGAGACTTATGGGAGGAGTCTGTTATAAATGGTTTGCTTACAAACAGAAAAGGGGAAAAAAGGGTCATCGCTTTCACATTCATCTATGGAAGATTGTCCCAATTAGCATTAGAAGAGAGCTAAGTTTCATCACTTTTCACAAATCTATTTAAAATTGTAAATAATTTAGCTTTTTTTCTCTACGTGGCCCTGGTTGATCTCCTTTGCTCTGCTGCCACCTGCTGGCCGTTTGTGTAATAACTACCATTTCTGCAACCGTTCTTTGCAGTTGAGAGGCTGCATCAAAGCCTTCTGTATGCTCTAGCATTAAAAAACAAACAAAAAAACGTATAAATACGTCTTTGGGACACTTAGAGCATTAAAAAACAACGTATTTATACGTTATTGGGAGTAAATGAGTTAAGGAGCTGTTTTGCCACCAAGAAAGATGGATGACCTGTTGGTATGCAGGACGGTTGTTCACCAGCCACGTCAAGCAACAAAAACAACTCTATTTTGACCAACCCCTGGGGGCACACCCTCAAAACTAAAGGCAGGGGGACTCCACACTTAAAAATTATGTAAAGGGACCAAAAATAAATAAATAAATCATTATAAATTTGACCCAACACGGAAAGAAGAGTGTTGTTAACAAGCCTGCCTAGTTTGAATGAATAAATAAATAGCCAAGCATGTGTATAAAATAAGGCTCCAAAATAATGAAAAACAAAATCCGCGTACCAACTGTAGGACGCTGTGGGCATGTTTGCTGAATCCACTGTCAATTTCACCTGTCAATCAAATACGTGCACTCGTACTGTAATTGTGCTAAAATTTCTGTCATCAGGCACAGGCAAAAAAAAAAAAAAAGTGTGCCACTGTGTCTAACAAACTGTTTACGTTGTCTCAAGTCTTTATCGAGCGTGTTTGATGCGTTCATTCATTTATGAATGAAATCCGATGACTTCCACCACATGTCAGCAGCGCTCAGAGCATGTCTGATACTGTGTCCTGATACTTTTTGTCCATTTGGCGTTTACTGTTGTGCTGCTTAATATCAGATTAAGTATTCCGTGCTACATCACCCCACAGCTTGAGGCCCTTTTAAATGTTCATTATTTAGTTGTGAGGATGCAAACAGTTTTTCTTCCGTGAACTCCTTGTCCCTTGTAGGCTGTAACGTATTGGCCATTGATCAGTGCTAGAGCACAGGGTGATTGTAGCTTGCTTTATTAGATACTAACAATTATCCTTTCAGTAATTTGCAGCAATTCCCTCTTGTTAAGTTTTGCTTTATTTCAGGTTTGCTCTCCCGCCACCCTTGGCTTATTGTTGTGAAAATCCTCCTCTTATTATTACCCATTTATATTGCTTTCTCCTCACCTCTGCCGCCCCCTCTCTCGACACTGTACGTCGATTTTGTACATATTAACCGTGTGTGCGTGATGTGAACAATAGGAACTCTTTAGACACTAAAGTTTGTATTAGTTTTCATGGAAAATGCACATTATACAACAGAAAAATACATCCAAAATATATATAAAAAAAAAAAAGGAAAACGCATCTTCAAAAAGTATCCTATAAATCAGGGGTGTCAAACATAAGGCCCGCGTGCCGGATCAGGCCCGCAAAGGGGTTTAATCCGGCCCGTGAGATGATTTTGTAAAAAAAAATAAAAAAATAAAAAATAAAAAAATTGTAATGTCGGACTAATTAATCAGACGGCCGCAATCAAAATATATGAAATTTGTAATTTCACAAGCAGTCCTCAGATGAGCAATGCAATTTGTATGGAGGAATCGTCCTGGATGTCATTATTTTACACACAACTTAAAGTTACGGTTTGTTTAATTATTATTAATATTAATATTATTATTATTATTATTATTATTATTATTATTATTATTATTATTATTATTATTGTCATCATAGACTGATAAATTTGTTAAATATGACACAAGCTCAATTACTGGTAACACAAATAGATATGACAAGGATTAGCGTCCTGATAACATTATTAACTGCGCCACGCAATGCATTCTGGGAACAATATATATATATATATATATGAGATAGGTGAGATAGGTCCTTCAAACAAATAGTTAACAATCACGCCACCACATTCAGAACTAAACAAGCGCAAACTGCACCAAGCTGAAAATCTTTCGCTGTTTACCTGTCTTGAACGTTGTTGGTATTGTACGTTTCACGAATATATACGAATATAACCTTAATACAGATCAGAACGTAGAACAAATGACCCTAATCTGCTGCTGTAATTCTATTTATCTTTATCCCTCTCCAGGTGATGATTTGCCATTGCGTTCCTGTTTTCAAAAGTAAATTGTTACAAAAAAAAATCTTTGTGAAACAAAATTTTGATGAAACGATGACTTCTTCCACGTTTTTCCCTTTGGTTTTTCTACTCACTTGACACCTTTGAGCAATTCCAAGTCTTCGATTCATCAAAAATGCATGTTTTGTTTTTTGCAGCGTGGGCGTGGGCGGTTTCACCTGAGTACCCCGACTAAAACCCACGCAAGCATGAATTGAGCTGATATTCGGATCCATCAAAGTCTGTTTTTCGTCCCGTTTGCAGAGAAACAAGAAGCGCAGGAAGAGGTAGCGACCGATTAATCACCAACAGAAAGAATCATAATGCAGATATGATGCGAACTGATTTCAAAGTGTCAGCAGTCCCCTTCAAGATCTTCTTTCATAATTAGTCATTTCCCTGACGGGCCATCATTCACTGCCAGTCCAGGGAAAAAAAAAAAATTAAAATCTTTGACGTCTAAAACCGTCTATGGCAGTGAATGTGATATTCAATAATCCACATGTATAAACTGTGGCAGGTTCGAAAGACAACAACGATATTTTCCCCGGCAAAGCTGTGACATTCGAGAGCAGATTAAATCCAAGAGAGGACACAATAAGCTGCAGACGAGGACGTGATTGCGCCAAAGACAGCTTCCAACTGCGGTTATTGATTTATAAGGCATATCTTTATCCTTACAGTATGCATGAAAGTGAAGGGAACATCAAGGGAATCAAGCGGAGTGATGGAATCAAGGCTTTGTTCTTGACACGTGCGCACACGCTTTGGCCCCAAAATCAGGGCTTTCTACTTCGGACCCCTAAAATCTGAGGACTATTTCCCATACAGATCAAAGTGTGTTTGTATGTTTCGGAGGGGGGTGGTGTCTTTTTTTTTTTTGTATCAAGTGCCTGTGGTGCTGAGTGCTTTCCTCAATGCAAGCAAGCAAAAAGCCCTCAGAGAGCGAATGCCACCCTAAAGCTTGCTTGGGCACTTCGACTTTTATCACGACTCGCTTTTTTTTTTTTTTTTTGCTCTTGCTGCCCTGCTTACCTGTGACAGGAGCGCTTTTCAAACGCACCTCATTGCATTTCAAACGCCACCGACTCCCACTCCGATCCGCAACACACCCGAGCTTTATGTACGCAAGCTGTCAGCTGCCCAAATACTGTATATCCCCTCTAGCCTTCTCTCCCACTCCTTTCCAAACTGACTCCTTCACAACTTTGAATAGTTAAGAAAAAATGTTTTATGCATTCCACATCTGCCCACGCACGGCTCATAAAAGAAATACTGAAACTCCTCTTAGCTGACATCTTACTGCACATGTGTCGCACTTTTTTTGCATCCATGTACTGTACGTAGTAGTCATCCTCAGCAGATTCGTACCTCTACGTACGAAATTAAATTGGTTCTGGAAGAAAGTTAGAAAGTAGAAAAATTTTGTCAGTAGAGACGCATTTTCCATGTAAATGGCCTAATCCGTTCCAAGCCTCCCAAAATTCAGACATAAATGTTTTATAAAGCATAAAAATGGCATCAAAACATGTAACAAATACATGTTACAATTAGATTATTGCACAATAAATGAGAGTTGTGCATAATGTAAATAATAAAGAATAGAGTAAAGAATAAAAATGATGCTCATTTACCTTTTTAACAGCTGTCCTCATCGGTTTTTGCCCTCTTTGGTTCATCCTCTCTCAGAAGTTTTTTTTTTTTTTTTTTTTTTTTTTTTTTTTTTCACAATCCTCTGGAAATATCCAAGGCGAACATCATCTTTGTGAGCAAACGCCCGACTGGTGAACACTTTTTCTGGGCGATTCTTTTAAACAAATTCTGAAACTTCATGGAAACTTCCGGTATGGCGAGGCATCGTTTTTTTTTTTTTTTTTTTTGTTTTTAAAAAGGCCCGTCTCGTCGCAATTAAAAACTTACTGTGCCTTCATCAATCACCAATTGTTTGATTTTTTGCACAAATTTGTTGGCCGTTAGTTCATCGGAACACCTCATGGGCCGCGGGATGAATGATGAGGACGCTGTATAGACACCGATCTAGTATATGGTCATAGATACCTATGGTAGGAAATAGCCATAGCCGAAAGTATGTTGTGTTCGCTAATGTATTTTTACCTTTCGTATCTCGAAATTTCTTTCGTAACAAGAGGCAATATTTTCCCGTTTGAGGCGTTTCGTAACTCGGAAATTTCGTATGAAGAGACGTTCGAAAGTAGAGGTTCCACTGTACATGCTTAACGGAGACATGCTTAATGAGCTTGTGATTCGCGATAACAACATCACATCCGTTGTTTTGTAAAGTCTTCAGGGAACATATATAATGGGCATTATGCAAATATAAAACTCGGTAAAAAAGTAAGGCAATGCCAAAGGCCATGGTGGCTGCAGTATCCCGCTCTTCAGCGAATTAATCGCAGGGTCCGCCTCCACACCTAAGCATTTGTCAGAGAAAGAGAGGACACAGTGAATGAATTTGCATTTGTTTGAAGATGTATTATTAATTCATGCCAATGAGATTTTGCATAAGGGAGACTGGCTGAAGTTTGAAAGGAGTAAAAAAGCCCCAAGTAAGCACAGTGACTGTTTGATCTTGTTTTGCCTTCATGCTCTTAATCTGCTGGCGGGAAAACTACAGTATAACGGTGTCCGAGCGTCTCGGACCGTACACGTCCCGCATTGGCCGAGCCCCGTGACAACAACAGGTCGTCGGGCGCGGGCCTATCGTATTTAATCAGCATGTGTTGAGCTAAATAATGGGCTATTATTAGCGGCCGCCCAGCGGCCATGCTGTTCGCGTTCACAAACGGCCAGTCCGAAAGGTCAAACACTGATAATGAGTCGAGTGAAAGAGATTTTCCTAATTAGATGTGAATGTAAAAATTTGAATGGGAAATTGGGCTGCTGTGTGCAAGCAAGCGAGCCCAAATGTGCATTTGAACATTCACGTCAGCAGCACTTAGATCTATCACTGTTTTGCTTGTGTGTTATCCAAGTGTGTGGGTATATAATGTGGCCTGTCGACATACTACAAATTGCTACGTAGCTCGAGATGAGTCCAACTGTATAATAATTAGCTCTTCTTACTACAGTCTTACTACAGCTAATTAGTGGAATTTTGTTTATCTGCACTATATACTGTGTTTGGGGAAATGATTATGTTAGAAAAAAATTGTGGAATTTTGGAATCAGCAATTTTAGTTTTAATCAGCATAAAAATCCAACTCAATTTTTTTTTTTTTTTTTTAAAGCTCCCCAGTGTAATTTTTCTTGCATTTACAGCATTTATCATCGCTTAAAATTAGGGATGTTCAATACCACTTTTTTTCAGACCGATACTCAGACCCTCAGTACCCACCGATACCGATACCAACTACCGATACCAGTAGTACATTTTGACAAATAAAAAAAAATCACTCAAAGATATTTTTTAAACAAATATATTTCCTTTAATTTTGACAAAAAAAAACAAAAAAAAACAGCACAGTCACTCTTCAATAGTCTTAACGCTCAAAATAAAACACAAAAATGCTCTTTTTAGTTTAAGATTCACAATTTTGAAGTATTTCCAAACCGGTGAAGTTTTGGTGAAAAACTGCTGCAAGCTATAGCGCCACTTACAGGCAAGGAGGACTCACTTAACGTCTTCCCCCTCCGCCATCGCTCGCTTGTACTCGTCTGCGTCACGAGTACTCGAGTACTTGAAAAAAAAAGGCTGGTATCGGCCCGATACCGATACCTGGTATCGGTACTCGCCCATCCCTAATTAAAATACTTAACATCATGATCGTTTCGACAGCTATCCCTTTCAATCTCATCAAATGGAATATTCCATGTTTCAACTGACGTGTGCCGACTTGAAAATAAGTTTGTTATACCGTTGTCGTGCGTATGAAGTTGAAGAAAATGCAAGTGGAAAATAATCCTTTTGTATCAAAACTGCACAAGGTTTCAAACTCTTTCACGCTGGCGCGTGCCGAACCGACAGCAAGGACGGATGCTCTTGCTAGTATCGTAGCACTAGTCATCTTGGAAGAAGGACTTTTGTGATTTTATCTAGCTTAGAAAATGTTTCTTTGATCAAATTCTAGGGATGCACGATAATGCTATTTTCAACCGGTACAGATGTCGCTAAACGTTAAGTAAGCCGATAATTGTTTGCAAAATTAACTTGAACACAAATATGCTTTCGAGTCCTAGTATAGGTCTAACAAATACATTGAAACATTGTATAAACTTTGCACAATGTTTCAATGTAAGTAAAGGACCATGAGGCCGAATTTTATTGATATGAGCCACAACCGCAACAGATGGATTAACGTGGCATGTCTAGAATTATTGCTGGATTTCTTTAGTGTCTGGTTTATCTGTATGAAATCAAATTGCCGATAATTATCGGCAGATTTCTATATTATCTGGTTGATCTGTTTGACGTCAAATTGGCCGATAATTGCCGATAATTATCGGCCACCGATATTATCGCGCATCCCTATCAAATTCACGCTTCAACCGTTGCAGCAGTTATCCACAAGGGAGTGCCGAAGAGCCCGATGGTCTTCTTGACACCAGAAACCAGAAAATTCTGTGCTCGTTCCTCATAAACAACGTTTGTTGTATCTTGTATATTGTACTTGGGTGCACCTAATCTCTGTATAGGAGAGTCGGTGGCAAATGTAAACATCATGGTCACGCATTATCAGGAACTGCACAAACACTAGCTCGGAATATCTGATCGGAGAAAGGTGCTTTGTGCTCTGTTTTGGAATCAAAGGGACAGAAGCACTGAGGGGGTATTGCGAAGTAGGAGGGAGGTGGAAGATGAAACGAATTAACGCATTACTGGTCGCAAAAGAGTGCCCTTGGTGCGTCCTGAAAACACACATCAAAGAGATGTCCCTGCAATGTTATCGATTCAAATCGCTCTCGTAACATAGGTGCATGCAAATCCCATTTGTCATCCATTTCGACACGAGTTAATAAAGCAAAACGCAAAATAAAAGTAGCCATCCTTCAAACCACAGGGACAAAAGCTCAAGCGCCGGTGACGGCGAGCAGTTGATGTTGTTTAAGTGTCCTTCAAGCGCTCGGCTTAATGTCCACCTGCTGGAGGGGCGCTGTTGTTGTGCTAACCGGCGCTTTCCACGGAGGCTAGCTGAGCATGAATTTGCCCTTCCAAACCGCAGCTCTGAAAATATTGGTAGCTCTGTCCGTGGTCCTGAAATATGCATAGGAGAAAAAGTCCACAACCTTTAGCGGTGTGCCACTTCCGTAAGAATTCACAGCTGGTGTTTGATTATTCAATGTGGTTAAAAGGAAAGACTGCTGAAATCAAACACACTCAAAGATGACCGCATGAATGTGAAAATCACTTTTTTTCTCTAAATTTTGTTGTTCATAGACGCTATTGCCTACCAATGCAATGCAAAAGTGGATCATTTTATTGATGGGGGGCTGTGGAGGAAAAACACATAATTTATTTCTATTTCTATTGTATGTACAGTACACTTTTTTTCCCCCCATGTTTATGCTTATTTGTAGGGATGTTCGCTATTTTTTCCCCATCACCTCCAGCCTGAGTGACTGATATCGCTCAACATGGCTGCAGCGCTCCAGCTGTGTTGATTGAGCTCGGCAGCAATATATTTTAGCCGCAGTTGCAGGCTTGCGCCATTATGGAGGCGCTATATCAACAGCGGTGCACCGAAAAGACCGAAAGCAACAACCGAAGAAGAAACCGAATTAATAAAAAAATAAAATAAAATATTTTATTTATTTATTTTTATTTTTTTATTTTTTTACATTTGTTTAATTTTAATGCATATTTCTATTTGGGTGTTTGTTCATTTCAAATAAAAAAAAAAAAAAAAAAAAAAAAAGGGCCATTATTTCTTGTCTCTTTTCATTCACCAGCATCCTAGCAATTGGAAGTCCAAATGTATAAAAAAAAAAAAAAAAAAAAATTGTCATCATTGTGACTGTGCCACGTTGTAGCAACATGTGGATTTCATCATTGATTTTCTCTGACATGGCACAATTGCTATGAGCATAAGCACACATCTGCTCCAGCAGATAACCACGCTGGTAAAGAATAATCTTTTTTTTTTTTTTTTTTTTTTTTTTTAATGAATGAACAGCAGCCATAAACTAAATCATGTTTACTGTGTCAATACCGCAGCCCACACTCTTTAAATACAGCATAGCTCTTGTTAGGTGTCGAAGCCACTCATTATGCAAGGATACGTTCTGTCAACCAAAAGCATGATTTAGTGTACAGTACCACAAAAAAATGTATAGATATTATGCAGGCAACACTAAGTTGAATCTAACAGTCATCGTCTCATTTAGTGAATATAATAATGTTGTTATGTGTTCGAAGGTCGACGAGCGATTGCCTTAATTCAGCATAGAAGTGATTTTATTGAAACTAATTTTTGCTCTTTGAAAGAGTATTAACTTTCATAGATCATAATGTTAAATACAAACATTGAAGTCAATGTGTTCTATTGACTTCATGCATTAAACTGGAACCATAATAAACCCTCGGTGAGACCTTTTTGCATTACTGGATGTCATTGCGATGTATGATTGCATCACTGTGCCAACTCTGCCGTGACTGTCCTTGGCTCCGAATCACAGACGACTATAGTCATACCTCAATATTCTTAAAAGAAAGGAAAATAAGTGGTATCGATTTTTTTTTTTTTTTTTTTTTGGAATGTACATTGAAGAAATGAACTATAGCGGCACTATTTAAGAGGATAGTTAATTGATATTACTCCTGGCTACCTCACAATACGATACGATCTGCAATACAAGGCTCACGATAACGATTATCTCACGATATGACGATACCACGATTATCGATATACTGCTCAGGTAATAAATCCACAATAATCTACAATAAAACTCATCATAAAATAATGGTAATAATAATATAAATGAATAAAAATTAAATAAGATAAATATCAATACATAATAAATTATAAAAATAAAAAATATATTTTAAAAATAATTCATATTATAATAAAAATATATAATATATATAAAAACTATGAATAAAAATGATAATAAATAAAAATGTATATATATAAACTAAACTCACGAGTCTTCTTCGGCTGAAGACTTGCGTCCATTTCCCCACCACGTTCATGAGGCGCTCCCCCTAGTGGCCTGCCAAGTAATTGCTCAAAAAGTCATCAACAATGGAGCGTCACAGTGGCTGATTATTAACTACAAATATCGCGATACTTGCGTAGACGTATCGATAATCTATCGAGAGACAAAATCACGATTTATTGCAATATCAATATATCGTCACACTCCTTGTAGTTATGCATAGCAGTTATAAAAAATTCTATCAAAAGTATATATTTTGTGAAATCCTGGTGCTTGTTATTTTAGGACGGTCTGTATAGAAACGTGTGAATCAGGAGGGACAGTCAGGCAAGAATAAAATACATGCAAGGACAGGTTCAGAAAAGTAAGAGCTGCCTCAGATCTGCCATGGAGGGAAAAACATTTATTTCTTTTCAATATATTGACATTGCCAACAATTTTCTCATTTATTCATTACAGCCTGATCCCGCAATGTAGGTTAGTCGGAGTCCAGAACGACCGCCCTGCACCGCGCTCATCAACTTCTTAGCGATCCAATTATATTCAAGCGTTTTTCACAGTCTATATTTTCTCTTACAATCATCACATTTATGGAAGATAAACAAACTGTGTGTTATTTTTTTCTGTAACTCAACACAAATTTGTCACACCTTTGAAATAATACGAGAATGATTTATTTGTGGTGCATTCCGCATTCATCTAACACAAAAAAAAATGCTGTACAAAAAAAAAAAAATCCCCATCCAAGTCAAATTTAATGAGACGAAGGTGTGTGCGTGTGCGCGTGGAGGGGTAAGAGCTTGAAAACACATCAATTGCTAATGCTGTGGATTTAAATGATGCATGTGTCAATGTGGGAAGCGCAGGCTTGATCCAGGAAGCATCAATGGTCCCGAGGGTGTCAGAGTGCAATGTGCTTCCCGTCGCTGATTGGTCATTAGCCGGCGAGCCGCGAAACGCTGCCACATTAACGCGTTCGCACGCAGCCTGTTAGAGGCATAAAAGCCGAATGTTCGCACACACGCGCGCTGTCATCTCATTAAGCTGTTAGTCAGGTGTTTTGGAGATATATTTATGAGTGAAAACATACACTCCATCTGACCATCGAGTTAAAAAAAAAAATAATAATAATGTCATATCAGGGTGTGCGTGGTGACGTTTTATTAATACAGATGTATCAAATGTAGGGATGTCCCGATCCCGATCATGTGATCGGAAACCGGAGTCCCGATCACGTCATTTTCAGCTGATCGGTATCGCGAGAAAATGATCAGGGTTTTCATTTTTGGCAATTTTGTTTTTATTATTATTTTAGGGGCTACCAAGCAACAAAAATCATCCAGCGGTCAACATATTGCCAAATAAAACGTTTTTTTTTTTTTTTTTCATTATTTTGTGCACTTCTTATTAAGGATGTAACAATACCGGCAATAACGTGATAGCGTGATATTAAAACTGCCACAATATATCGTCGTCATCATGTCACTTTATTAAAAGCAGCACATCTGTTCAACAAAGTCAGGTTGATTTCCATTTGTTGAGCACCCTCTGGTGGCTCATTTGTTAGTGCAGTTTAATTTTCACAAAGCATGTTTTTGCCCTTCTATGTTTAAAATCTACGCTATTGGTTCGATGAAGGGGCACGAAATATTATTATGAATCAAGTCAATATGTGTAGAAACTCAATGTGTGTTTGTAAGTAAGTGAGTGCCTCAACATTTTTCATATATATTTATATCTAATATAATATTTAATATTTTTCAAGCAAATTTGTTTTTTTGTTTTTTTTACAATATTGAGACCTTTTTTTTAATACTGCCAACCTCCCCACAATATTGTAATAATTGTGATAATTATCGTATCATGACCTTCATATCGTTATAATATCGTATTGTGATGTTTGGATATCGTTACATCCCTACTTCTGATGGCACCCCCAAATTACTGGCATGGTTTTGTCCAAATTAAAAATAAATAAATAAATTGGAAGGACCCACCCCCACCTTAATACTTAATACTTTGACTAGGAATCGGATCGGGACTCGATATTGGCGATATTGGGTGCAAAAAAAATGTGATCGGGACATCCCTAATAAAATGCATTATATATTTTGTTTTATTCACATCTATTTCAAGGGGGGGTTATTGTAAAATCCAAATGCATATATTTTGCTGTCAGATGTTTTTACTGTATGTATCAAATATAAAACCGAATAATTTACTGATTATGCAAATAGCTATTAGATTAACACAGCCATCAAAGCTGTGGAAATCTCATCTGTCATATGCGCTGCCAATTTGCAGATCTCACAGCTGTAGTATAAGGTCAATAAAATGATTCATTGATTTCAACGTTTAAAAAAATACAGCAAACAGACACAGCCCGGAGCAGGCAGCGTTCACACCAGCGTGACTCAAAAGGGCATCCATGACAAACAATGCTGCTGGGATTTATTCTTCACTCAATTTCATGACTTTGCCTTGAGCCAAAAGTCATGAAATTACATTTTGTTATCAGGTGAGAGTGTGTCAACATTTTGACAGCATATCCCTTTAACTAGCGTGAGTATTTATTTTTTTTTTTTTTTTATAAGTAGCCTATTTGTTCCAAGTCAAAATTATAATCCAGCTTTGACTGCAGGTTACAAAAAAAAAAAAGATACAAGTCAGTGATTTCTGGATTAATTATCAGCGTAACAAAGTAACACAAATCTAATTATTCACATTTTCTGAACTTGAACCGAGATACAAACAAAATCACAGCCTGCAGAAGAATAAACAAGAAGTGACAAATAACATACAAATATGTTGATGCTTCTGTACAGGTGCTTGGCCCCAAAATATTTCTGCTGCCCCATTCAAAAGCACTTTAGATGTCATAGCAGAGGAATGAAAATTAATGACGGCTACATTCCTCAGGGTCTGGTTGCTACGCAAATTGTTACAGAAATATCCCCCCCACACACAAAAAGATTAAAACACGATTGTTTCTAAAAATAATAAAACTCCCTGCATTGATAATGTTGTTTATGCCGTACAGAACAGCGACGGAAACGAACGCTATGATGATACGAAACCAGCTTTTTGCGTCGAGCTCAGAGCACCAGAGGTCCCTGAACTCCAGAGACGGTTCTCGCGGGGAACCAAAGGCATATCTGCAGGCTGCCACATCACAGCCTGCTATCCTGTCTGGATGCTGGCGAACGGAACGCAACGTCATCACCAGACAGATTCAACCGCCGAGACTCCCAGCGGAGCGCCACTTTCTCCTTTTTCCGAAGCCTGAACATATTGCGTGACACCGTTGGGAGTTGGAATCAGCGTGCCCGTATCTGTTGGAGATTTTGGGTTTCGCCTCGCGGATAAGTTGCAACGAGTTGAGCTCTACCTGGCGCGCTTGTTTATGCTCGCAGGCTGTCTCCGTCAGCGTGAACGCTGAGCGTAAAAGACGAAGGAAAAAATAATAATAATCTGTAAACAGCGTCAATCGGCGGAGGAGAATAATGTCGTTTGCGGATAATGAGAAAGGGCGCCGAGCGTCGCGCTAACACGCGCGATTACTGACATCTCAGTGACTCTCAATGTGGCAGAACTAATTCACACATACAAATGTATGTCTAAAAAATGATGACTTCACTTGAGGCTAATTAATAATCAAACGAGCCAATGAGCAGTGAAACGCAGAGATGACGCGATGAGCCTGACGAGGCTTTCAACCGTCACTTCTTGAATTTTTGGAGTTCAGCTGGGGAAAAGTTACATTCAATTATTGCCGCTCTAACAAGGCTGACATCACACAACTTTTGGCAAACAGGAAATGAATACAATTTAGAAGTTTTGGGGCAGAGTTTTAATGGCGTTTGCCTTTTTATACAACATTTCAGTGTTGATCTGTTTTATTTTCTTCGGTGAAATCAAAGTAACTCTCTATTATCCAAACACCTCTGAACCTAATTGTATGAATAAAAGAAATTCTTTTTTTGTTTCATGTAAAATCCCCAAAACCGATTATGTTCAAACTTAATCTGGGAAATATCATGCAAAGTTAACTTTTTTTTTTAAGTGCTTTTACACTAATAGTTGGGTCAAATGCAAATTCATTCATTGTGAAATCAAACAACAAAGTATTCATTAGTTATCTCTGTTCCGCACTTCCGCCCCCACACTTACATAAGAGGACATAACGGTGGTAAATTTTGTGCAACACTATTCTTTTTTAGTGGATATGGAGGGATAAAACATGCAAAGTTGCAATAAGTTTTGTTCAAAGCACAGATTAGTGTTAGCTAACAGCTTCACCTTCAGATAAGCAGCACATACTTGACTCTTTGGTCAGTAATGATCAATTAAGTTGGGGGTGTTGGAGCGGGTGTATTTGTATTTTGTAATGCTTTTACTGATCTACATACGCCAGGGGGTGTCAAACTCATGTTAGCTCAGGGTCCGCATGGAGGTAAGGATTAGCGTCCTTTTAACTCATTGACTGCCAAAAACGGTTAATAACGTTTAGTAAAATCACAATGTATGCCGCCATAAACGTTTAGTGACGTCAACTACTTTTACTTTTATATTTAAAAAAAATAATAATATATATATATATATATATATATATATATATATATATATATATATATATATATATATATATATATATATATATATATATTAATATATCAGTGGTCAGTGCACCGTCCAAGTGCATCACAGCCGGGGCAATGAGTTGTGAACTCAAAAACACACGCTAACTATGGCCAGCAGATGGCAGCATTGTATCTCTTTTCAATGGGCTGCCGATGTATGGAATTACTCAACTCAACTCAAAGGTTTATTTAATCTCGCAGTGGTAGCTGCTCGGGCCCTAACTAGAGCTGCGAATTACAACGAAACGTGACGCAATCTGGCTGACGTGAATGATCAAAGCGTTTGGCTTGTTATCTAAACTAAAAAAAAATAAAAAATACAGCATAGTGCCTGCATAAATAGCGGGACAAAACATTGAAGGTGTCGAAATCTGCTGAGACACGGTTCACAAGGTTCAAACCCAAGACTGCGTCAGTTAAATCTTCAAAGTCGAACTATGGATACTCTGCGATATTTTAGCAAACTAAACATCTATATATTATCTTCGTCTCTTCGGTTAAGTGAGCTTAATCTCTGTCACAAGTTCATATCTGTGTGGTTATTAAACCAAGGCCTTTGAAATGAGATGATGTATAAACTGAACGTACCTTTGGCGAAGGAATGTTGACTTTAATTAATGAACAGTTCACATCAGAATTCATTTCCTCCCAAGGCATTTAAGCTCACGTTTGCGTTCAGCCCAAATGACAATTAGCGTAATCTCTTTGTGGGCTCAGATTCCCCAACTGTCAATACAGCAGAGAAGTTCGCGCGCGGGAAGGTCGAGGTTCACAGCTGCTGCGTAATTGCAAAGGACCAAGTGCAATAACTGTGTCTATGCCGACTCGGTTATCATTTAGTGTGTGCGTGTGACTCAACAAGACAATGCACGATTAATTTAATCACTCTTTAAAGTGCGAGCCAACCATTAACAGTGTTACCTGCTTTTCCCTGGGTGTTAATAGTCTTGGGTTAGTTCCAGTATTCCTTTTGTTGAATCATTGGACACTCGAGTGGGCAATCGCTAAGTCTCTCGCTCATACCGAGGGAGCCGTGAAAGCAGTATTGATCCACGTCTGAATCTCTGATCAATCACGGCAAATCAGTCCCTTGGGGTTGGAAGAGTGGCAAAAGGTGACGAAGGATGTCTCGATGACACGGGTGGCCAAGCTACGGCCCGGGGGCCATTTGCGGCCATTTTTCAGTGGCCCGCGACATATGCTGAAAATGGCATTTGACTCAGTTCAAATAAAATAAACAAAACAAAAATGTTTGGAGATGGTCAAAGTAAGAAGGGAGGGTATCGAAAAACAGGTGCCATTAAAGGTTAAAGGTTTAGTTAACTAAAACTAAAATCAAAAAACAATATTGTTACAGAAATAAAATAAAAAACGAAAATGCTTTTTAAAAAACGAAAACTAACAGAAACTACATTTTATGTTTACAAAATTAACTATAATTACAGCAAACATGTCCTTGGTTTTAGTCTGGTAATTATTTTAATGCATGAGACTTTGGGGATCATTTTAAATGTGATTTTTAGTAATTTATTTTGATATAAACCGGAATAATGAAGTTTGAAAGTATGTCACACAGAAGTGACGTCATCTAGCAGCAGCCAATAGAAAAGCACCAAAAGATGACGTTGCTCCCATGGTGTTTTTTAAATGTTGTGCACAAGTAATACACGTTTAAAAAAAAACAAAAAAAAAACAACTAATACTAATACTGAAACTAACAAACTAAACTAAAACTAAGCATTTTTTAAAGACCTAAACTAGTAAAAACTAACAGAACCACCCTGAAAACTAATAAAAATTAACTAAAATGACAAATTATAATAACGCTACTGCCATATTACAAATACATCGGTTTATATAATTTAGCATTTTTCTAAATGTGCAAAAGCACAAAAAAATTATTTGTACAATTTTTAGGACTAAACACAATTTCTCTTCATAACATTATGTGGCCCTTGCGTCCTTCTGATTTTCAATCAATCAATCAATCAATCAATCAACTTTATTTATAAAGCCCCCCCTCCCCCACATCCCCATGATCGTACCCACAGACACACCCAAAACCCAACAAACACATGAAAACCACAACACGGCGGGGCACAGAAGTACCCTGTAAGGAAAGGCACCCAGGAGGATTTTCTGTATGTGGCCCTCAAATGCAAAAGTTTGGACACCCCTGCTCTATGACGATATATGTATTGGTCACAAGAGTGAGATGTGTTCAGCATCACAAGCAGCATCAGGTTTCCTGACCGTTGTACGCTTAAGTGGGCCCCTCTGCTTCCTGGCTGGGGACCGCCCGCACTCTCCAGGTGACATCGGTGGCAGAAGAGGGCGGCTGTGGCTTCTTGTAATTGAGTTGAATAAATGATTGCGTTTCCTGCGGCTGCGGCGGCGGCGGCGGCGGCGGCCGCTGCGGCCTTCAAGCTTTCTGCCTGGCTAGAGCCGCCGCCGCCGATTTAATTAATTTTTAATTAGGAGGGGAAATTGCAGGCCTGTTCCACAGGGACCTTTAAGACATCTGTGCATTAGAGATAACATTCTTAAATACCCTGAGCCTCCCAAAAGTGGCACAACAACTCGGCTTGTCTAGGACAGAAAAGGGGGTTGGTGGGGGGTGGGAAAGTTTGCTGCTTTGTGCTTGTTAAGCTGGGCACACGCATACAAATAATCGGGCCAAACTTGACCCGACTCTCTGATCAACGTCAGCAAGGATCCAATTATCAGATGCCTCAAAAAGAATTTCTCGCACTGGATGTGGTCAGATTTTTTTTCCTTACTGTTCAATATTTCCAGTTGCAAATCCTTACGTGTGTCAGCCAATGAGAAGACTCCATTATTGTGACCTGAACATTTTTTTTCCCAATAGCCAATTAGAAAGTGACGTAAAGCTCGCAATGTTACCGACCTGACAAATGGGGAGGAGCAATTGGAATGTTGAGATAACCTGACAGTTGGCCTCGCTTCTTTAATTTATTTCTCTACGACGACGATGATAGGCGAGTACCGATCACAAGTATCGGTATCAGGCTGATACGCGGCAAAAAGCCCAGTGATAAATCGACTCCCACAGAGTTGATTTTAGTACTTTTTCAGACTTTATGTACATAGCGCCACACTTTCCCCTTTTAAAATAATGACAAATTTCACACTGGGAGAGCGTACACGTTTAACTCACCAAGCAGAGTTAAATTAATTAACACTTTTACTGCCACGTTATCAAAAAACAAAACAAAAAAAACAACAACAAAAAAACACAGTACCAGATGATTTCGAGCATTTTAACTCATCTATCAAAGAGTAACGTATAGTTGACGTCATTTAACGTTTATGGCATTAAACGTTTTTGGTGGTCAAAGAGTTAAATCCCAGTCATAAGCAAGGAGGACAGGAAGAAAATAAAATTGGAAACGTGCAAGTGAAAGGCGGAGTTAATCTAACACTCCGTTGAGTTAATCTCACTGGAAAAAAAAAAAAGTGGTGGTTGCTACTGCTTATAATCTAACATAAATTATAATTAATTTATTTACTTTATTTCACCAGGTAAGGAAACTGAGAACAAATGATCATGTACAATGTCAACTGCAGACAGAGTAAAATAAGGCTAAAATAGAATTACAAATTAACAAGTAAAATAAATTATGAAACGTACACAAATAAAACAAAATATTACATTACATACATTAAATTGTGTTATTTTATTATACTATTTTTACTATATAGGTTCTTTTTATTTATAAATATCTTTTTTGAAATGATAGATACATGATTTTATCACAAAATAATTAAATTGTATTAAGTTACAGCTAATTTGTGCATCCATACCCCCAAAAGCGGTATATTTCAATTTAATAAAAAAATTAGTATTAAAAATGACTCATGAAGGCATACAAAGTTTACCAACTTCAAAAAGCTAGTATAGTTTTTTTTTTTTTTTAAATAAAACTTTGAGTATCGTGTACCTTTATGATTGATTATTTTTTATTATTTATGTTTACACTGAACGACACCCCCGCAATGTTTTGTGGCTTTGTTCATTGTTTGTTCGAGTGAATGTCACCCAGCGATACTGATCTTCGAGCACGAGACCTTCGAAGATTTGATCCATCCATCAGTCAAACACGTTCTTGTCACTGTCAAAGCCCGTTTAATGGAGTGATTGATTGTACTTTTACTGCTACACGCACGGTACCGCACACACTTGCGTATGTAGCAGGCGGCTTATTTGTGCTCTACTGATGAATATATATATTTTTTATTGTGCCTCTTGCCACGTCATCCCTCACACAGTTAGCTTGCGCACACCGCGGCCCCGCCATGATGTATGGCGGTCACGGTGCGCAAGAATGTAGCGTGCGGATGTTCAACAGCCTGTTGGAAGATGTTTTACAGCCCCCGGGAAAGCGCGATGTTGTCACAACGTGTTCAATATCACAACACATCCAAATTTATTACAGGCTTCCGCCACTTTTCATTCATTGTGCTTTACTGCTGCGATAAAACACATTGATCTCCGCAAATAATACATTTTATTATTGAACATTAGCTCACGCTCTCTTTAATCAGAATTAGTACCTGTCGAGGATGTATGTGTGTGGGGGGGCAGATATAGGTGACAATAATAAAAAAAAATATGAATAAATACCCTGTACTTGACTTCATCGTATCAGTGAATGAGACTCTATCAACAACATGTTTTGCCTAAGAACAAGGCGACCTTCTCTTGAAGATTTGATTTTTTTTTTAAGAAATTCAGCAATTGATGGGAAAATTCAAGATCTCCTGTCGTTCTTAAACAGAAGCAAAAGCAGACGTGACAAAAGAAGGCGAACAAGACCAAATATAATTCTGTGGCTGTATTATATTATATTATTTGTTCAAACGCCCTGTTGGAGCTGATGTCAACGTTTTGTTGCAAATTACAAAGCACCCTCAAGAGTCCCAAAAGGCAATCAGTCCCTCTTTGAAATTGCAGAATACAACTTAAAAACAGACGCCCCCCCCGCAAAAAAAAAAAAAATCTATGAAAAAGGTTCACACATCTAAAGGACAGCTCTTCACTGGGATTTTGCTTTTGTTGTCTTTCATCATTTGCACACAAAAGCGGAAAAGGAGGGCATCAGAGAAGCAAGGCATTCTGCTCATGTGTAGTTATGCTGCTTCTCCAACTATTTACAACATTTCATAGATGTTGAGAAATAGGCGATCCCTGCTTCTCAGTAACGAGCATGGGGAAGATCATTTAAAAAGTTCCGACCCATCCGACCTCTTGACTTGCTTGGTTATCTCTTAACTCTTTGACTGCCAAAAACGTTTTAATAACGATATATGCCGCCATAAACGTTAAATGACATCAACTACGTTTTGTTTTTGTTTTTTTAAATCGATGGCCAGTACAACGTCTAAGTGCAGCGCTGCCTGGTCAATAGGTTGTGGAATCAAAAACACTCATTAACTATGGCCAGCAGATGGCAGCATCGTATCTCTTTTCAATGGACTGCCGGTGTATGAAAATTACAATGAAACGTGACGAAATCTGATGAAATAAAACTTTTTCAAGGATGATGTTTGATAACACGTGGCAGTGAAAGAGTTTAATCATTGAATTAGAGTATGTGCTGATGTGACCACTGATCTCCACGACTAATTTGGACAAGAATCAAGTCTATATAATTAAACAAATTTAAATAGGAATTCCTGTATATTTGTAAAACAAAAAAACAAACAAACAAACAAAAACGTATAAATACGTCTTTGGGACACTTAGAACATTAAAAAAAAACTTATTTACACGTTATTGGGAGCAAATGAGTTAATACCAAAAGAAACCCATGCACACAGACTGTGCTTTGAGCTAGACTTATGGTGGGCACAAAAATAGAGCCCTCCGCGTTTCCTTGGGTCTTGACCCCTCCCCCACTCATAAAACCGAGTAACACCCCTGGCTCAACACTTTCTTATAACCATGTACAGTGTTTTATTTCCAGGTCAAAATATGAACGTGTGATTTCGATGACTGGCGGAGTTTTAGGGGTTAAATCGATGCCAGGAATATTTTTGGGTGCGGCGCTTTGCTGAAAGGGCCGACGGCAGAGCACGGAAGTGCCTAATGAGGCTGCTGTCCAGAAGGCTGTCATGTGTGTGAGAAACGCCCGGTCTTTGGCATTTAATCTAAGCCCGTCACATCCACTTTGCCTCCTCCGCAGCACCCCCCCCCCCCCCCCCCCCCCCCCCAGAGGTGGGCACGAATGAGGGAACACCTGAATGTATTGCTGTAATTTTCCCTTCCCCCGAAATCATGCTGATATGCCTCTCACATGACACGGTGGTCTGTTCCAGTCGTGTTGTAACACTTGAGAACGGTCTCGGCATTTAACTTGGGACGTTTTCCATGTTTTATTTATTTCTGTTGAGGGGTTTGGGTAGCTGGAGCCTATCCCAGATGGTGAAAGGCAAGTTACATTCCGGACTAAGTCAATCACACGGACGGACAACCAGTCACACTCACATTCACACCATCACTGAGTGGAATATGAACCCATGTTGCCTGGCAACCACGACACACTCAGGAAGGCAAATTAACAAGTCGTTTTGATTGAAGGCGACAAACAAATTAAAATTGTATATTATGTAGGCATTTCTTTGTCTCCAATATCGTAACTATCGGTGATTAGAGCAACCAACATGAATTGTACAATGTAAGGAAGTGTTGCCCCCTTTTGAAAGACTTTTGATCATTTTTTGTGACTTAAACGACAATCAAATTGTGGATTGGGTACAGTTGCAGATCAGGTTTTACATTCTAAGTGACATCAAAACCAATCAGTACTGTTGCTATAATGACTGGCACATGTGACAAATGAATCGGTTAAGTGATTGATGAGCTATGCCTGCAAATTGGGCCAATCACGGTTACTATGGTACAGCGCAGGCAGGTGGGAAACGGTGCAACGTACAGCTGATTGAAACATAACTTGCATATTAGTTTGTTCTACATTCAGTTCTGTGACACATTTTACACTAGAGTACTATTCATTTTTTTTGTAATCGAGATTTCAAATAATATTCAATCTTGATGCATTTTGTGGATCTCGGAGGAAATCCAAATGTTGCGCATGGAAGCAATTGTGGGTTGTTTATACTGTATAGCCGAGTTCGTCCCCTTTAGGTTGCATTTGTAAAAAAAAAATATGCACAAACCAGAAAATGAGTCCTCTATTTTCATTTTGTTTCATTTAAAAATGTCAATGCCAGCTGGAATGGACAAGAAAACGAGCTCAAAATTGATTAGAAAAACAATACATGCTCTTCAATCTTTTAAATGCAGGAGCAGGTAATGTTCAGACTGGAATTTTTGTGCTTTTGCCAGATACGCACTGTGATGCTTGACATTTTTGTAGCCTGGCTGTTCATGAATCCTCAGACTGACTGAATGAAGTGTCATTTTCCCTTTGCCTTGTTACGTTTTATCGAAGACTGAAGCTGTTCTCGATCAACAGAGACCTTTTGTGGACAGCCTTGCTGGTCTGTAGCATTGGTTTTAATAGGCAATGAGAGATGGAGCAAGGTTGAGATTTTGTTTTATTTAAACCAACCTTTAGCATTTGGACAAAGGTCCTTTCGCCAAATTGGATTAACTTTATAGGAATAAGAGTTCAGTGGTGTGACTTTGGCGGCAGTATTTTCATGCATGCGCACACGTACCGACACACGCCTTCCGAAATATAATACAATTGTTGTTGTTTTTTGCCATTCATGTATTCATGTCCAATGCTCTTAACTCATTCACTGGCCGCCATTTTCACATTTCGCAGTCCCGTTCGCTCCCGGCAGTTTTACTGGATTTTGACTGATTTTGCAAGGCCCACAGAATATTGTGTTCTATTGCTATAAAAACATGGAACCTATCAAAAGAAAGATTAAAGTCTCTTCTTTCATCAGGAAAAAAAACATGTTTCTATATGTTTCCGTTTTGCAGCAATTAGCATTAGAAGAGAGCTTCATCAGTTTTCACAAATCTATTTAAAATTGTAATTAAGCTTTTTTTCTACATGGCCCTGGTTGATCTCCTTTGCTCTGCTGCCACCTGCTGGCCGTTTGTGTAATAACTACCATTTCTGCAACCGTTCTTTGCAGTTGAGAGGCTGCATAAAAGCCTTCTGTATGCTCTAGCATTAAAAAAAACAAAAAAAAACAAAAACGTATAAATACGTCTTTGGGACACTTAGAACATTAAAAAAACGTATTTACACGTTATTGGGAGCAAATGAGTTCAAATGAATTGATAGATATGTCAATGTTGTAACTAACATTCCTAGTGTTGACACGTTACAAACCGACGGTGAACCACCAACCTTTAATATAGCTGCAAATTGCTTTGCAGGTGTAAAAAGCATTTTCTTTTCTCTTCTCTTATTGTAACTCAACTCCCCTGAAGTCATCTGGCACCCTCCAGGGCAGGCTAACTTCACACCTTGAAAACTTCTGCTGTATGTTAGTAATCTTGCATCTTATTCTTCCATGTCATAGGCATGGTAAAATATCATTATTATTATCATACCACTGTGTGGTATGTGAAGTGCCAAGTTAGGGCCCAAACGCGGGATATTGGAAAAATAGAGCATCATTCCGTAACTCTCGTTAGGCGTATGCACAATTCTATATGACAGAATAAAGGCATATATAGCAAAACAAGAGTCACAAACACAGAGTGGCAATTACAGGAACATAGCGACTGCAAAGCAGCACACAAATTCATAATCATAAGGGGCATAGCAACTGCATAGCAACTGCATGGAATATAGCAACATCATAACACAACCTAACTCACAAACAGTCATAACACTTTTTTTTTTTTTTTTGCAGGTGTCAGGATCTTGCAGGTTTACCAACCACATTAACACTTGCAGGCACACAAACACGAGCCCAGTTCAGCCCATCAGTGTAGCGAACGCCGTCTCAAAGGTGCCGGAAATGAATTGATGACCATTACAGGAAAGCGTCGGAGGCCGGACCGGCACGGTTTGAATAGCTCCAGATGGATTTGTCTACATACAGCGTAGGACGTGGGAAGGCGGCAGCAACATTTGCATCTACTCATTCTGACTTGTTTGTGTGCGACCTTCTCCAAAGAGACGGGGACGTGTCGTCTTAATTAGGCCAATCAAATGCTCGCATTCCGTCACATGCTGAGAAATGTTGACAGATGGATGAAAATTGCACAAAATGCTCCATTAAAAAAAACATTTTGAAGTGGAATGCACAAATGATTAGGGGTGTGGCCAAAAAAATCGATACAGCAATATATCGTTGCGGGCCTCATTACAATACACGTATCGATACGCAGGCGTCAGAATCGATATTGCTCTTTAGCTTTAAATAGGAAGTTGATGTTTACCTTTGCAGCTTGCATTGTACCTCAAAAATAAAGACCAGAAGCGTCTTTGAAGTTAATTGCCTTCAATTAATGCAAAAATAGCTAACCGGTGATTAGACACTGTATTGGCTAAGAAAAATTAAAGCAGAGGAAGAATATCAACATTTATTTACTTATAAACTTAACATGGCACGTGTCTTAATGTACCAATTTTCCTATATTTTGTTTAAAAAAACGAAACTGAATGTGTTTCATGAAAAAAAATACTGTTTTTATTTCCCCAAATATTTCAAAATAAGCAAATTTTAGAGCTGTAATTTTAATACTTTGATATTTTTGCTCACGCCTATTAGTAAATTTTCCCGGTGTGTCTGTGAAAACTGCTACCTGCTCTGCAGTGCGTACACATTTCGACCAGGCATGCCGCTTGGCGGTAAACCAGAAGAGCTACTAACAAAAAGATTTTTGTCATCCCGCATAAAAAACATATCCTTTAGGTATACATATGACTTGTTATTATAAAATGCAAGTAAATTAATGTAAAATATCGGGATACGTATCGCCTTGAAGATCATGTATTGGGATACATATGTATCGCGATACGTATCGTATCGTGTCCCCTGTATCGCGATACGTATCGTATCGTGACCCCTGTATCGCGATACGTATAGTATCGTGACCCCTGTATCGCGATACGTATCGTATCGTGGCCCTGTATCGCGATACGTATCGTATCGTGACCCCCTGTATCACGATACGTATCGTATCGTGATGTTGGCGGCAATACCCAGCCCTACAAATAATTGATTCCAACGATACATAATGTCATATATCAAACACATAGACCGCATGATTGGTTGGTAACACGCCCCCAACATTTATGTCCAGTGGCAACAACAACAACAACAACAAAAAATTGGCATTTTTATGCTGCGAGTTTTGATAATGTTGAAATAAAATAGCAAGGAAAATGATATTACATGCAATAACAACCTACTATATTCACCCAGCGTGAGACGTTCGTTCATTTGAGCGCCTTGTCGCGTCATTTCTAATTTTAGCTGCAATCACCGGTCTGATATATCCGCATTGTTAAACAGAAACCTCATATACCTGCTCATATATGCGGTTTTGCTCCATTAATCAACCGGTAATCATTTCAATATGAATGTTCCCACTGGCATGTAAAGCCTCGCGGCCATTTTGGAGTTTCTCGCGCGCGGGCTCCGCTCTGCAAACGTACAACGTTGAGATTTAAGACACCCAACTGAGAGTAATGACCTTGGGTCCACGCGTAATATGAAATAAGCCGAGCCTTTTTATTTCATTAATGCGGCGTACGTGTAGCCTTTCAAGCCCTCTAGTTCCTGCCTTAACATTTAACCAGTCTTTATTGCTTGCTGACGAGGCTCAAGACGGCAAGGTCAATTACCGCGAGTTCCCCTAAGAGGCTACTTTACCTACCTCATCATTTTGCATAAAGTCTTCAAAAGTAACCATAATGATCCTTGTAAATGCCAGGCAGAGGGATTAAAGACAATTTGTTTTGTTTTGATACACTACAGTCGTGCAGCTTCAACCGGAGCGGAGAAATAAAACGAGGCACAAGAACACCATAAAATGGTTTCTATTAAATAATATATATGTACAAATCAGCGTGCAGTCTTGGGGCGAAGGGCGACAAACATGAAAATTGTTACGGATCACGTTATTTAAGATGTATTAAAGATTTGTTAGTATTGTATGTTTGCAGAATAAGAGTTGTTGTTGTTGTTTTTTTGTCAGTCTTCAGAAAACCGATGATTTGAAACAGAAAATGGCTACGAAATAAATTTTGCTGCCCCCATCGTTAAAGGCCAAGTCAACCCCAAATTCTCTTTACAATAATTTGTTCTAAGCACCCCCAAGTCTGAACATGGCATTATGATTAATATTGCTTTTGTGGAATATGAATTAAAATGTACCTGTGGCAGGAGAAATATTTTTATCAAGAAAAACTGCATCCAAACATATTTTTTGTTACACTGCTTGTATTAAAGCAATCTTATAATAGCTCTTTATTAGTTTTAGTTGTTTAATAAATGCTTAGTTTTAGTTAGTTTGGTATTAGTTTTTTTTTTTAAAGTATATTACTTGTGCACAGTATTTATAAAAACAAAAACAAAAAAACAAAAAAAAAACATGGGAGCGACATCATCTGAAGGTGCTTTTCTATTGGCTGCTGCCATATGACATCACTTCCGTGTGACACACTTTCAAACGTCCTTATTCCGGTTCATATCAAAATAAATCTACTTAAAAATCACATTTAAAATCATCCCCAAAGGCTCATGCATGAAATTAAGTCACAAATACTAAAACAAAGGATATTCTTGCTATAATTATAGTTAGTTTTAGTTAGTTTTGTAAACAGAAAATGTAGTTTCAGTTTGTTTTCATTAAAAAAAAATAAAAAAAAATCGTTTTTATTTTCACAACTTTGTTTTTTTTGTGGCTGGGGAGAGGAAAGTCTGGGTTTCCCTCCTAAAGCTGCTGCCCCCGCGACCCGACCTCGGCTAAGCGGAACAAGATGGATGGATGGATGAATGAGCTGAGGAAATATTCTAATATTTTGAGATAGGATTAACTCATTCACTGCCATTGACGGAAAAAGACGTCAAATGATGCATTTTTTTTTTTTTTTTGCTGGTCTGGCAATGAATGTGTTAAAATAATAAAAAGATTGCAATAATTCAGTTGATTTGTAATGAATCCAGAATGTATGGCATTTCTGATTATTTAATTGCATTACACAAAATAATGGACTTTATCACAATATTCTAATTTTCTGAGACAGTCCCGTAGACTAATGTGGGTGCATAGAAGATATTATTGTCAAGGAATTTTGGGTTTGGCTTCCCCTTTTAGTGGCATCAAGTAACACGCGTTAAACTGCCGCACTTTCACACACACCCTCCTCACTCTCGCTTCCCCAACTTACTCTAAATCTATCTCATAAATGTATGCATGCGCACACAAAATTACACACGGCAAACACATTTGCGCTCATGACTCGGAAACCTCGCGCAAGCTGCGGTAATCACACTGGGCGAGCGAGACGTGCGCTACCACCCACCGGCGACTTGAATAAAAGGTCACACATGAGGAGAAAAAAGATGTCGTTGTTACATGGCTAATTTAATAGAACATCGCATGAGCTTTAGGCGGTTGCCTGCCATCCATTTATTGTTGTCGTGGCCCGATTGGCTTTAATAACAGTAGCCGTTCGCCCTCGATATTTACTACTACCGGCCACGTCCATTACATCATTCCCAATAAATGAAATGTCCTACAACGTACACGATGAGCTGTGTTGGTGCTTATTGCCTACGAAAAAAAAAACAAAAATGGCTGCGAAATTGTCAGCCCCGTGCCACAGCATTTGTAATCTAATTCTTTCCAGCAGGAACGGTATTAGGAGAATTTTTCATCTGTTGCTCTCTGACAAGCACATCTGGCTCCCCTTGAAGATGTGCGCTCGATGAATTCAAAACGAGGGCTCGGCTGACCTTTTTCTCTCATTTGCAGCACTCCGCGCACGATGGAAACTAATTAACAGGACATTTAGTTACGTCTGAAGCCGGCAACTGTAAGAGCGCAGTTAAGCCCCCCCCCCCCCCCCACACATCTCGAAAAGACATTTGTATGCTGCAGTTAACAAAAGTGATATTTATGAAAATGACAAGTTTAATATGCAACTCTTGCACCCATTTTGCTTCGACTTTGCAAAAGCACTCTTCAACTTAATGGACTTGGAGTCGGGAGGACTTCACAGAGTGGAGTCCTTTTGCATATTTGAATTTGATCTCAAACCGCTCTAAAAATACACGTTTGATGTTATTTTCCGCGTTTGTATTCAATGTTAACAGGTTGAGAAATCAATTCAGGGCTAATGGAAGTGATAAAAAAAAATAAATAGACGCGAGGATGAATGATGTTGAATATTGACAAAGCAACTTGTGGAATAAAAAAATGCTGCTCTATTGATTTTCTATTTAAGTTTCCCATCAAACTTGATGCGTCCTACCTTGACACTAAAAAAAAAAAAAAAAAAAAAAAAGACATGTAAAATAAATGGGAATCCACTCAGGCTGAGTCCTGCCGGTCGCATTATTGAATCCAGCATCGCAAACGCAAATAGCCGCTTTGACATTGATAAACATAACCCTCTCGTGCTCGACATCATATTGACAAACAACACTGAAGACGGGCTTATCGGCCCTGGCACCCCCCCGCTGCCGCTCTAAGTGTGTTTGATGAGGCCATGTTGGCAGCTCACACACTTTAAGAATCGCCGACTTCGAGGAGGGAAAAGCGCTTGCCGTGCCTTTACCATGTTTTGACAAACACGCCGTCGTAAAGCTTTACATGACTTGAACAAAGCAGACAAACAGCAGGTCTGCAAAAGGAAGCCGCGGTAATTTGCCTGAGGCGTCATGCGGCTTCAGTCGTTGTCAATCATTTTGTTAATGCACTCGGAAAAGCGGGAGCGACTCGTGTCACTGCTCAGCCTATCCGGGCTCCACAAAAGGAAAACAAAAAACAATAAACACCCTAAATCACAAACCTCCCTTGAATGTAATTACTATTCTCTTGGTGATTCTGCTGCATTCCAACTCAGTTTTTTTTCTTTTTTTTCTTTTTAGATGTTCTCATGTGAATAAGATGCAAAAATCATGTTGCTCTAATACGTGACGTGTTTGCTTCCTTGGACGTTATTATGGAGCCCTTACAGAACGGGTGAAGGAATAAAAACGTCTGCGAACATAAAGCTCCAACACACCGTATAGGGCTGCAGACACTGACTATGCAAATGAATGTTCCACGCCGCCTCATTATGAGCCCCAGAGAGGGGTCGTTTTTCTTAGCTTATTTTCCTGAAGAAGCCTTGGAGGTGGAGAAATTTGCTCGGCGGTGTGTTTCTTCTGGGGGTTGTAAATACGAAATAAATAAGTTCGGGAAAGAGAGCTACGACTTGTTCGCGTGATTATATAAATTAAGGGTTTTGATGTGTTTCTTCTGCGGGGTATTTGTGTTGATTTCAACTGTGTTTACCAGTCACTCTCAAATGAACAGGAAATTAGTTTAAAGCGTGTTGGTATTTTGCAGAAATAATTACGACTCGAGTTCTCCTACCACCTTCAGGGCCTTGTGTGGTTCGAAAGTAATTCCCATCTAGCTGAAAAGTGAGAAAAAAAATCTCTATTTTTGGACAACATCTTACTCCCAATAATGTATAAATACGTTTTTTTTTATGTTCTAAGTGTCCCAAAGACGTATTTATACGTTTTTTTGGTCTGTTTGTTTTTTTATGCTAGAGCATACAGAAGGCTTTGATGCAGCCTCTCAACTGCAAAGAACGGTTGCAGAAATGGTAGTTATTACACAAACGGCCAGCAGGTGGCAGCAGAGCAAAGGAGATCAATGTAGAAAAAAAGCTGATGAAACTTAGCTCTCTTCTAATGCTAATTGCTGCAAAACGGAAACAGATAGAAACATACTTTTTTTCCTGATGAAAGAAGAGACTTTAATCTTTCTTTTGATGGGTTCCATGCTTTTATAGCAATAGAACACAATATTCTGTGGGCCTTGCAAAATCAGTCAAAATCCAGTAAAACAGCCGGGAGCCAACGGGATTGCGAAATGTGAAAATGGCGGCGAGTGAATGAGTTAAACAAGTGTGCCATTTCCAATCTTACGTACAAGTTAGCCATAATTTTATTGAGTTAAACTATGATTCTTCAGCCATGTTGTTACGCGCAAAATGAAACACCCACTCGCGGCGCTCTTATATTTCCTCTGCTGTTCTCTCTTTGCAGTCTCCTCCTCTCTACTGATTATTTCTGCCGTTGCAATTTTCCCGTCCTAACCCCCCCCCCCCCCCCATTCGCCGTCAACATCAGAGCCTCATAATTAGCCGGCATTAATTAGATGCACTGGCGTAATTGTTAATCATTGGTTACGCTGGGAACATCTTGGAGAAGGAAGAGAATGTCAAGCGAGTCAGGAAGGAAAAAGCGGCGTAGTAACAATATGAGCAAAAAATGACGATTGTGAGGACGTGCTCATGAGCACCAACGGCTCCCTTTTTCCCCACTGAGAGGGCACACGGTGCACAGAAATAAGGCTGTCGACTTACTAATGAATCTGACTCTTCTCATCACCTGATATTATGAGCGCTATTACTTGTGGAGGGAATGCAGGGACTTCGAAAAACGCGCAATGAAACGGTCGGGCTCGCGCGCGAGGAACGCGAGCACGTCGCGAAAATGGCATTAAAACAGAAAAGTCATGGCGATCGTTTGCCTTTGAGTTCCCGCGACTTGCTGAAAATGACCATCTCTGATTACCATCTAATGGAATTCAGCCTCATGTTTGGCTGCTCCCGCGAGTCCGATCCGCTCTTCGACTCCAGTGATCAAACATAAAAACAAGACGCTGCCATTTCATTGTGGAATGAGCCGAAGGGGACATCGAAAAGCTGCATCACCCCCCCCCCCCGCTCTCACATCCGATCCATCTTTATATCCACTTAATAGGGCCAAAAGTATTGGGACAGCTAGCCATTTCACCAACACTATCAGAATTAGTCCTTAGAGGCGTATAGGAATCGATTTCCGTCCCTTAAGATGTAAACGCTAAGTTACAACTTAGTTCATTATGCCAAGGCATGTATTTGTACATGTAAGTTCCCAAGATGTAAAGGCCATGTGTCAAGGCTCCAAAAGAGTATTAGTCCCAAGGTACAAAAAAAAAAAAAAAAAATTATCAAGAGTGTATAGACAAGATTTTGGAGTGTGTCTGTTTCTGATTGGGTTGAGGTCATCATGCACCAAACCTTTATGGGTCTTGCATTGTTCACTGGGCCACAGTCAAGTCGGAACAGAAAATGGCCTCTCTGCGATAATTATCACGGTATTGAGGGGAGGTTGGCGATACAAAAAAAAAGTTCACAATACTGTAAAAAAAAAAAAAAAAAAAAAATAGACTCATGCTGAATAAAAAAAACACACCTCATGCTGAAAAAAAACAAACAAAAAAAACAAAACATTATTGTGTTTTTGTACATTACCGCAATGCATATCAACATCCTATCTCTAATAACACTTAATATTGAGGCACTTACTTGCTAATGCGAGCACACTTTGAGTTCCTCTACATCAGGGGTGGTAAACTGCGGTCCTCGAGGGCCGGTGTCCTGCAGGTTTCCCTACTCGAAGTGCAGCTGATTCCAATTAACAGGCTCGTTATCAGGTTTCTGCAGAGCTTGCTGATGAGCTGATCATGAATCAGCTGTGTTGAAGAAGGGAAATATCCAAAACCAGCAGGACTGCGGCCCTCGAGGACCGGATCTCGCCACCCCTGCTCTACATATTGACTCGCTTCACAAGCATATTGCGTGTCCCTTCATATGACCATTAACTTGGATTTTAAATATAGAAGGGCCAAAACATGCCTTATGAAAATTAAACTGCACTTAAAAAAAAAAAAAAAAAAAAAAACCTAGCCAACAGAGGGTGCTCGAACTGCACAGATTGAAATCAACCTGACTTTTTTTTTTTTTTTTTTTTTAACAAATGTTCTGCTTTTAATATCGTGACATGACGACATTGTCCTTCCTGCCTAGTTTCTCCGCAATTAGGTCCATCCACCCCGTTCACTCGCGCCACCCATCGTGGCAATGACTTTTTTTTTTCTTTTTTTTCCCCTAGTGCTGTCAAGTGATTAACATTTTTAACTAATTAATCCAAAAGATTTCCATGATTAATCACATTTTTCAACTCTTTTTACAAAGCTTGTTACAGATATTTATTTGTAACACCTTGGAATCGATTCAAAACTGCTTGACAAGTAAACAGGAGAAAGTTCACCAACAATGAAAACAAAGCAAGTAAACATTTGCTCTGAAATGTCTTAAACCTTAAACTGCATGTTCCATAAATGCTGACTTATGTATTTACTCTTTTTAGTTTGCATTCTGTCTGTGCTTGCCCAAAGCCCGCCTGTCGAAGTCCATCTCTCAGCCTGTTGATGAACATGTCCGTGCCTTCAGTACCGGCAGTCATCAGGAGTCAAGAAACGTCCTGCATAGGTTACGTGGCTCGTTCCTCATTCGCCATGTCAACTTGCCTGTAAATGTTTACGGCTTTGTGGTAAGACCTCGGCTATTCAAATGATCTTGTCACAGTGCATCCCTGAGCAAGAATAAAGCCCTCCTTTATGGCAAACTGTAAACAGTCACTGTGTGCTTCATGGGGAACAATACCCGTTTATAAGAGTCCAGCAGAGGCCATGTCCGAAGGGGCCTGTAAAGTTTTTTTTGTTTTGTTTTTTCACCCTTTCTTCTCCCACCTTTCAGTCCTCTGCTTTTTCCAGCCTGGTTCACCCCTCCTTTCCCAGGGCTCGCTCGGCTGAGATCAGGGTGCGTTTTTAATGAGTGCTGCAGCCCGAGTCTGAGCCCTCCTCTCTATGCAGCTCCACGAGCCTCGTAATCCGCCATCGATCCCTGTCATGAGTTGTTGCCGTCAGCTTTCTGAAATAACAGGAAAGTAAAAACAAAGCGCATTCCAATTAGCCCACTTCATAATTGGCCATTATTACAGTGCTACAACCTGACTTAGCGGCGCGTGACGCATTAAGGCTTTATTGGCGTTACTTTGTGACCATCTAGCCAAACAAAATCCTGCCTTTGTTGCTCAAAGCCAGTTCTCACTGTCATGGCTTATAACCAGTAGCCAAAAAATAAGGATTGTCCTCTGTATTTGCTTTTTGTCTACAGATCTAAATGCTCTAACAGCATTTTGGCTAAGGCTTAATAGTGGTGGAAATGGATTATGGGAATCAGGCCTATAAATTTGTAAATTTAGTTAGTGGCTTACGGTGCGAAATGTCCCATGAACAAGCGTTCAAGAAGAACAATAGTGCATTCAATTCATTCAATTCAGCGACTGACCACTTTTTCTCCCTCCTACGTCGGTGGTTGTACAAAGAAATGAATATGAATAATATATGGTGCATGCCGCAGTTTTTATTCTTCTATTTATTTCAAGGCAATTTGCAGTGATTCCAGTATCAAGTGGGAAAGGCAATTTGTTTGATCTTCATTTTGAGCAAAAAGTAAACAATGAACCTCCTTTTAAATGTCTTCAAGTTTGTCCAATTCGGCTTTTCAAGCTTTTCATATATATATATATATATATATATATATATATATATATATATATATATACACACATATATATCCATCCATCCATCCATCCATTTTTTTGGGGTGCTGGAGCCTATCTCAGCTGGCTCTGGAACTGGTTGCCAGCCAATCGCAGGGCACACAGAGACGAACAACCATCCACGCTCACACTCACACCTAGGGACAATTCAGTGTTCAATTAACCTGCCATGCATGTCTTTTGTAATGTGGGAGGAGACCGGAGTACCCGGAGAAGACCCACGCGGGCACGGGGAGAACATGCAAACTCCTCCCAGGAAGGCCGAAGTATATATGACATTTCACTCCTACTTATTGGAGAGAGTGTGCATGTTTGTGTGTGTTTGTCAGAATATAATTTGAGAAATGACAATCTCTATTTGAATTCCGAAAGTATAATTTGTATTTTCTTCTCTTTTGCGTGCAGGAGATGCTATAAGTTAGCAGCCATAGCACAGTGGAGAAATATGATGAAAACGATGAGAGTGGAAATGGAGCGTGACATGAGAAAGCGATGCACATATCTCTGTTTGCTGCTCACTACAATACTGCTAAAATGAATGTACAATCTAAAGCGAGCTGCTTTTTGCCATTAAGGGGAGGATATAAGCAGAGTCTGCTTGGTCCCTTGGTAGCCATTACCGTGGCCAGCAGCCACATGAAAGAAAGCCCGTTGTTTTTCTGTTTTTCTTTTTTTGTCAGTGCTTGTCTCGTTCTCTTGAATATGTTTATCTGAGTTTGTGTTCTAAATATAAAATCCACATGTGTGGAAGCGATTCTGCTCAATGTGCTTGCCCCCGTCTTATTTCAGGTCAGCTCGTTGTCACGAGTTGATGCTGCATGCGGAAAAGATGTGATTGTGTTTAACCATCACACCACAGTCAAGACAGCTTACGCTGTCATAAGGTACATATTGGCAGATGGATTTCCTTTTTGTGCACAGAGGCCAGTTTTATCAAAAATGATGGATGTACTTTAATTCCACAACTTGCTCTCTTACTCCCGTCCTGTCACTCATTTAAGGTGAACGTTGCTGCAGACTTGCTGCATTGCTCATGATGGACGAGACATGAACTTGCCAAATATGGCACCAAACGACTATAGTAGAACCTCGAAAGTTGAACCCAATACATTTGGAACTGGCAGACCTTTTTCTTTATGCTTTGGATGTTGTTGTTTTTTTTCCATTCCATCATCAAAAAAAAAAAAAAAATAGTACAGACAACAATCATATCATATCAATCATATATATATATATATCAAATCATATATATGGGTTTTGAAAACGATAAAAGGTGTGGTGATCCTCAACTTTGACACTGACTGCCAAAAAGTCAAGTCGAGAAGAAGGCTCACTGTTTGGAGGGTCAACTCAAAGACATCAACAGTCAGACAATTTCAGCCCAGCGATTGTCACGTGGCGGGCCCACCCTGCTCTGTCCCTGAATATTCAACATTAAATGGCCAAGATTTCAAGCGTCTCCTGTTGGTCCTGACTTCTGGTGTCATTTTGTCAACAGCCACATCTATAGTTGGCATGGTAACGCAACGCTGTAGTCGTATTGGCACAATATGGCTGAATGCTCCTATTGTTGACATTTGGCAACTGTTTAAATTTGTGAAGAAATGTCCGTTTTTGGGCCAAGTGGCCTCACAGTTTTTATGTTCAGGGTTCGAATCAGAGCTCCAGTTTGTGAATGTTCTCCCTGTACTCGGGTGGGTTTTCTTCATGTACCTCCATCGAAGAATTCATTAATTAATCCGGCACGCGAGATGATTTTGTAAAGTAAAAAAATAAAATAAAATTGTAAAGACGGACTAATTAATCAGCCGTCCACAATCTAAACATAATACAGTACATTTGTTGCTTCACAAGCAGTCCTCAGATGAACAATTCAACTTGTATGGGGGAATCGTCCTGGATGTCATTATTTTACACGCAACTTAAAGTTATGGTTTGTTTAATCATGATTATTATTATTATTATTATTATTTTAAATCATAGACCGACAAACGTGTTAAAACGTGACACAATTTACATAAATAGATATGACGAGGATTAACGTCCTTATAATGTCATTAACTGCACCACGCATTGCATTCTGGGAACAATATATATATATATATGCAAAGCAGGTACATTTAACACGTCCAGGACGTATGCCGGCAAAGTGTTGCCGCGTTCCATTTGCATTCGTGTTATTTTTCGGAACAATATGATGACAGCTGAGCTCCGTAATTTAGGGCTGGTCCATGAAAATCTGCGTATAAATGACGGCAATTGATTTTAAGTTATATACCGTTTTTTTTTTTTTTTTTTTTTTTTCCCATTGCGGCTCACTTGGTAATATACTTTCCTCCATGCGGCCCCTGAGCTAACATGGGTTTGACACCCCAGGTCTATTGTTTAGTATGTGGCCTGCTATTGGCTGGGGACCGGTCCAGAGTGCAAACCGGCCCATTTGCCCAAAAGTCATCTGGGATAGGCTTCATATTAGTTGTAGATAAGCAGTATAGAAAATAAATGAACCCCTCCTGTATAATTCTGCAGTCAAAACCAAACTCTAATTTGGGCCTCTATTTTATGTTGTTGCGGCTAATGGACCAAAAATGTTTTGCAAACTGGTTCAAGTTTTACAGGTCTTAGTTGATCATTTTCACTAGTTTAAATTACTAAATTACATCTGTGAGTCCATGTTAAAATCTCAATATTAGTGGTGGTAATTGGTGGGTTGGGAAAAACTCCAACAAGCCTTTCATGTACTCAAAGCCAATGAAAATAAGTAACATTTGGTACGGCGATCCTCGTGTTAGCTAAGCATTAGGGAGGCTTAAATGAGTCTTCAATCTCCCATGGGTTGCATTCAGAGAATCCACCGGAGAGAAAACTGAAGTTTGCTTTGGCTCGAGTGGCTAGCAGAGTGAAAACACCGTTTTCTGGCTCTGCACAAAAAAAAAACAACAAAAACAAACATCGGGACCATCAGCTGTGATAGAACTGAGGCTGGCATCTGACCAGATGTTGCCTTGGCAACAACAAAATCATCACGGTGAGGTTGCCTGATTGTGATAAACGCGGTCAGCGGGACCTGGTTGTCAAGCTGCTTGGGGAAAAGCAATCAGAACACTTCGGGGCCTATTCAGGTTTTTTTTTTGCTCGGGTTTCCTCCCCTTCTGTGTCAACTTGGCTTCCTGACGGACAGGAAGGTGCAACGTACTGCATCTCCAGGTGGAAGCAACCTGTAAAACGTGTGCTCTTCCATCAACCTTTAGAAAACACAAATGTGATAAAAACATAAAATGGTTGCTGACTTGAATCTACTACTTAGGTATTGTAAAGTAGGGTTGGGTATTGCCGCCAACCTCACGATATGATACGTATCACGATACAGGGCTCACGATACGATATGTATCGCGATACATATCGTATCCCAATCTTCAAAGCGATACGTATCCCGATATTTTACATTAATTTACTTGCATTTTATAATAACAGTCATATGTATACATAAAGGATATGTTTATTATGGTGGATGACAAAAATGTTTTTTGGTTAGTAGCTCTTCTGGTTTACCACCAAGCGGCATGCCTGGTCGAAATGTGTACGCACTGCAGAATTTAGGATCAGTTTTCAGACACGCCGGGGAAATTTCTTAATAGGCATGAGCCGATATGAGCAAAAATATAAAAGTATTAAAATTACAGCTCCAAAATGTGCTTATTTGAAATATTTGGCGAAATAAAAACAGCACTTTTTTCATGTAACACATTTTATTGTGTTTTTTAAACAAAATATAGGAAATTTGGTACGTTGAGACACGTGCCATGTTAAGTTTATAAGTAAATAAATGTTGATATTCTTCCTCTGCTTGAATTTTTCTTAGCAAGACACAGTGTCCAATCACTGGTGAGCTATTTTTGCATTAATTGAAGGCAATTAACTTCAAAGACGCTGCTGTTTTTTTTTTTTTTTTTAGGTACAATGCAAGCTGCAAAGGCTATTTAACTCTTTGACTGCCACACGTTATCAAAAAAAACAACAACTTTAATATGACAAAGGCTTTGATCATTTACATCATCCTTGAAAACGTTCTATTTCATCACCTTTCATCATGTTTCATTGTAATTTCATACGCAATGTCCCATTTAAGAGAGATACGATGCTACCATCTGCTGACCATAGATAGTGAGTGTTTTTGATTCCACAACTCACTGACCAGGCAGCACGTGCTGCACTTAGGCAGTGAACTGCCTATTGATAAAAAAAAACCAAAAAACAAACTTGACATCATTTAACGTTTATGGTGGCATACATCGTGATTTTACTAATCGTTGTTTTTTGGCAGTCAAAGAGTTAAAGTTAACGAGCAATATCGATTCTGACGCCCGCGTATCGATACATGTATTGTAATGAGGCTCGCAACGATATATTGCCATATCGATTTTTTTGAACACACCCCTATTGTAAAGGCGTCCATATTTTCATTTCCCCCCCCAAAAAAGAGGACACTTGGCCACACTGTTTTCTTTTTTTGTCACTCGCTACGGAGCTGCAGACCATGAAGGTGTTTAATAACAAAAGACCAGAGCGACTCGCGATCTTTGCCTCTGTCGTCCCGCGGGAGGAAGACGATGGCCAGCAGCCACCTGCCACCGGGAGCATTACACTTTACTGGTGCCATGAAAAGACAGCGGCAACTCTCCGCAGGCCAATCAAACTACACCAACAGCTGGCTGGCTGCCCTCCTAAGCTTTGCTCTATCTCTTATCTTCCCTCTCTGTGGCTCAATCCGTCCCACTATGTGTGCATTTTTTCCTTGCAACACACACACGTGCGCACGCAGAGCGTCTCCGTCCCCCGTAGAGCCCCTTCACGCCCTCCCCGGTGAAAAAAAATATTTACCGTGCCGCCCTGAATTATTCCGGGTTAATTAGCGAAAGTTAAATCGCCATCATAGGCCTGATCCTCGACAACACGAGCGTGCAGACACGTGTGCAGGCCGACAAGCTGCTGACCCGCCCTTTAACCCCAAAGGCATAATGTGGTTTATTATAGACATGTGAAGACTTAATTAGATGTGTATAATGCATGCCGTCCAGAGACTGCTAGCGCTAGTCCTGCTGTATTTAAAAAAACAACAACAAAAAAAGTGCCGTGTTTAAAACGGGCTATCCTAACAGCCTGCATTAGTAAATCTCTTTGTGTTGTGCTCATGATGAGAGGCAGCTCATAGTAAAGCACTGCCGGCTCCTCATTATGACAGATATACGCTGCTTTGCTCGCCGGCAGAGGAAGATTTCACACACACGCGGCATTTCCCGAGCTTTGTGAATAATTGGCTCAGTGTAAGGTAAGGAAAAATGGAGCAGTGATAAGTAATGAGCATCATCATTAAAGAAATAGAACCTGGCAAGACATTATGGTTCATCTTAAGACATTTGCCATTGCTGACGTGCCGGTGCGTCCGAACGTGTACGTCTCCCTTTAAAAACGGCTCAAGACACTCTGGAGAATATCTAAATCTCTGGCAAAATCATTCGGAGAGGTTCAGTGTCCTGCCCTGGAGAAAGCCATAAAGATTACCGACGAGATTACAATCTTTACTACAAACAGTCTTTCCTAGAGCGGGAGGGCGAAAGAGCAGGCCAAAGCAATGTCGATGAGGCAGATTAGCCTGAGCGGAAACAAGAGGGACTTAAACAAATCCACTCAAAAGGGAGAGGACGCTCATACAAAAGCAATGGATGGGATGTGGTAAAAAAAAAAAAAAAATGGAGGGATGCTTGCTGACTCCAGGAAATATTTATGACTTTCACCGCACATAAATCTCAGGTGAGAGCTCCAGTAAACCAAACAGACAAAAGGAAGACGATCAATACAATCCATAAATGTTCACACTAAGCGGATATTGTGGCATTTGTCACGTGATTATTGGAATGCGTTACAAAACCGTGACCCTGTTTGACCTCAACTGGTCCTCTCAGTCTACAAAACATGGCACAGCCCAAATCAGCACAACTGGCAAACATCAGCATGAAAAAATAGTTGTGTTCAAATGATCAGATGTATAAAAGTGAAAGTGTATTCACAGAAATATGAAACTCTGTCAAGTCCCAATTGGGTCTATGAAATAAGCAATTATTCACACCAAAACCAAGCGCAAAATGGAGAACACCAGAAACAGATGTAAGGTGCTTTCGAAAGTGTTGTGATGTTGCCATTGACTGTTGTGGGACTTTAACACACCTTGTAGCAGGAAGTCAAATTGCCAAACAGTACAAAAAAACGCATTCTCATGTGTAAACAACGGGTATTGATTTGCCTGTCACGGTACGTCAAACATCTTGGGCCACATTTTTGTGCCCAGTGCAACTTATGTGGAGCACAAAGTGCAGTCTAAGTGCATAAAGGTGGAGTTTTCTCAGGCTTGTAGCGCGTAAAAATTAGCTGGAGGCGGCCGCCTGCGGATTTTGAACGCAGGAAAAACCCTGCTGTATTTTCCTAGACACGTGGCACTTTTGTCAAATTCATGAATAAAATGTGCATTCATCCACCACACGCGTATACGTCTGTCTGCTCCTCGATCAAATCCACCAAACCCTGCGCCATAATTTAGACCTGCTGTTACCTTGTCTAAAATTGAATCTACTTTTGGTCGCCAAATTGCCAGATACGGCGAGGGTGCCCAAGAGAATGTCAGAACATCTATCGAGGTGGAGTGCGATCTCTCAAATTCCCAAACATGCTAATCCAGACTTGCCCTAGCATGAAAATGAAGATGCACCCATTTTTCAAAAACTCATGTGACATGTCATCACGTGAATATGAATATCAGTGCATCATGGAAAAAAAAAAAAAAAAAAACTAATTAATGCGGCGCAAATGCAACTTCCAGTGGTATTTAAAGAGCCTCTCCCGATCCAAAGCAATAACAAATGCCGTTGGTGTTTTTATAGCATAATAAATCAGACTGTTCAAACCGTTACTGTCACACTTGTCGGCATCATTCATTGTCTTAAATTATTTATTTATTTATTTTTTAAGTTATTGACATTTCACTTTCCTATAAAGGTAGTCTAAAAGTGTTTATATATTATTTAATATTCATGATCAGTTGTTTTTTTTTATTGTATCAATAATTTTGGTTGTATTTTAAGAGCCATTAACTATAATGACTTTTTCCATTTTATTGCTTACTGCTCACAATGCAATCAGTGACCTTAAAAACAAGGTTTGTACTACGTTTTTTTTCCCTCTGATTTTGCTGCTCTCATTCGTGCTATATGCACGTCAATGGCAGTGTAAGACAGATATTTTTGTGTACGCATTTGCTTTTTGCATTTTTTGCAATTATATTAAAAGGATGAACAAATATTAGGTAAAAAAAATAATAATAATAATAATGATCCTTTGGTGGGATAGTTTGTGCAGGCATGATGCATATGAAACTATATCAAACTGTAATATGTAATAAATGCTCTTTTCTTCCATATTGCCCACAAATGATCAAGGCAGATGGTCGCTCCTTTGCCGAGTCTGTGTTCTCTGGATTTGTTTGAAAACTGTTGTTTGGATTTAGTGCCAATAAATAAATGTGGAACAAACTGATGTCTAATACATTTATGGTTCTCCAAAGTCTTTCATAATTAGTAGTGTGAAATAAAAATAAATAAATAAATAAATAAATCACAGGGACTTCAGGGCTGTGAAATCAGTCGAATATGACTTTGAGGATAGATTATAAGTATTTTCCCAAAATCTTTTATTTCAAAATCAATTCAATCTTTTTGCTTACTTTCTACTTGTGTGTTTTCATGTTGTTTTTAAACAAGTAGCTTATTTCCCCCACCCAAAAAATAAAATAAAATTACCATCCTTATTTCGATTCAATCAAACCCAATCACCATCCAGCTCCAGGAAAATCATTTTTTTTTAGAGGAAATGTTCATAATCAACAGCTTCATCAAGTAAAACCTGAGAACGGAAACCAAAACAATTACCAAATAATTTGTTGTCATTTCATCATCGTCAACATGTTTGAACGTTTGCGCGGGAATGTTCGTCGTGGAAAATGTGTTTACGGTGTTGCTTGAGTCAAACGGCAACGCCTGCTCAGCATTCATCTCAAAGATGTGCCGGTGAGTTTGTTCACGCCTTAATGACCTAAATGTGCCACTTTTTGTTTGTTCATAAAGCTCAGATTAACTTATTCATGAGTCCAGAAGATGATTATTTAACAGTGAGATGCCATTTGGAAGGGCTAGTGATTAATTGAAGGATATGACACAACACAACAGAGTGGGCGGTGTCCTCACCTAAGATCATGGTCAGAAAAAAAAATAGTCATAAATATCTCTACTCTTGCACCCAGACCATGTGCTGCGTATACCGTAGCCGTGGGAACTTGTTGGCTTAAATCTCTCCCATAGGCCCAATTATCTCCCTGCAAAAATCTGTTGCGTTTCCACGCCGGATGAAATATTGCCTTACGGCTGGGTCCAGCTGTGGTTACCCTGCCTTATTACTGTAGAATTACTCATAAATCAGACATTACAAAAGCCACACGGCTATTAAGAAAACATGCCTTGTTGCGTTTAATATCGGTGGTGCAAACCACTGTGAAGTTGTTGCAACAGCTAGAGTGAAAAATTTCCGCCGCTTCAACGGTTATATTTGGATTTTATTTCGGACGTCGAGACATTTCGAACGTTTAGAAAACACATCCCCATCCTGACACTTCAAAATGACATGTTCAAATTGAATATATTTACAATAAAGGTCCAGTATTATTTGAAATTTGCCTCTGCCCACGTCAATGGATGTGAAATAAATTAATGAAGATGTTTTTGAAGTCCATCTTAACTTTCCATGCCCAAAAAAATGTATCATTTGAGAGTATTTTAAACAACCAACTCACAGGAGATTAATAGGTCCCATCCTTATTGCTTGTTAAAAGACTGAACTGAACAATTGAAGACAAGAATCAATTTTCAATCACACTTTAACTCATTCACTCCCAGGACATTTTCGCTGTTTTACTGGATTTGAACTGATTTTGCAAGGCCCGTAGAATATTGTGTCCTATTGCTATAAAAACATGGATCCTACCAAAAGAAAGATTAGAGTCTCTTCTTTCATAAGAAAAAAAAAAGGATTTCTATCTGCTTCCATTTTGCATCAATTAGCATTATAATATGGCTAAGTTTCATCATTATTCACAAATCTGTTTAAAACTGTAGGGAAAAGAGCTTTTTGGTCTCTTATACTCTGCTGCCATCTGCTGGCCGTTTTTGTAATAACTACCATTGCTTCAAGCATTCTCTTCAGTTCAGAGGTTGCATAAAAGCTAAAACGTATAAATACATCTTTGGGAGCATGGTAATATTTAAAATAGAACGTATTTATACGTTTTTGGGAGTAAATGATTGATTTACTCTGTGCTGTGTAGGGGCAGAACTAAAAAGAAGAATAAAAATAAAAACAAAACAAAAAACTTGGTTACAGTTCAAATACTTTAGGACCTATTTGCCCACGAGCCCTTTTTACTGGAGGAATGAAACGGTTGACGGATTACTGATAAACCTTTCAAAAACAAATGCTATAATAATAAACCGTTCATATCACCATTTCAACCATGACAATAAAGCATATTTAAAGTCTCCTACAATAGGAGTCGCCCAAACGTCTCCGCAGATGGATCCTTTTTCATTTGCTTATCTTTAGCGTTACAGCTCCAGCGATAGTATCGGCAGCTAACAGGATTAACGACATGTTATTTATATGCTCCCATCATGCTGGAAAATCGTTATGGTGACGTATGAAGACAGATCCGACTTAACGGACACATCTTTAGTGAGCGCGTCTGGCAGCGAGGACGCTCGCGCGCGCGCTCAATACTCGATTTGCTACCTTGACTTGTGAGGGCAACATCACTTCACTGCTCAAACTAGGATGATGTGCTGCCATTCTTTTCAAATGCACTCTACAAATGCTATTTTGGTGATCTGCCATCGGCGCTGCTAGCTTGTCCAAATGATTAGTACATTTTAATAAGCCAATTATTCAAGTAATTTAAGGACAGGTTGTACTTTGTCACTTTCTCAAGGATTTTGGCAGCTCTGTTTTTTTTTTTTTTAATGTTCCGCTCTGGATGTTCTTGCTAGGAATCCCTCAAAGCACCACATGAACGCACGATTTGACAAGTGGAATTGGCCGACTTTTGGTACGTGACTTCCTCGAGTGAAAACGTCATCGTGGTAAAACACAGCTCTTCTCACTTTGGCACGCGCCAGAGTAGAGGTGACCAGGCAGTGGAAGAGGTGAGACAGAACACCCCCGTCAAACAGGTTGATTTCAAGAGGGTGATGTCGTTCTTCACACATTGATTGAAGCGTGTTACTAACATTATTACATTTGTTTGTGTGGAAGAATTGCACAATTCATCACTGATTGGGAAAAGAAGCCATCGCCAAAAGTGTTTTGAGTGGACCAGATTGTCTTTGTCGGTTTTGGTTTGTCAGACGTTCAATGATGGCCGTCTCCGAGGAGCGCTCAGTGAGCTGTTGATTGGATTAATAAGGAAACAGATTGAATGTGGTGGTGTGTTTAGTTTACAGGTGATTCCCAGTGTCCCTCTCCTGCAACGGTTTGTTGTATGGGGCGAAGCACTAAAACCATTTGTTGACGGCCGCAGACCTCATTGGTCCCGCGGGAGCTCGGATGCTTGGCTCGCTGCACCGCGCTACACTCGTCTGATAGTGTTATCTTAAAACCATAAAAGTCTTGTATTTATTGCTGCCACACATAGTGTAGACTTGTAGTTTGATATAACCCAAAATAAGATAGATAGATAGATTTGATCGATTGATCGATCTATCGATCGATCGATATAACGTGAGAAAAAACAAAAAACAAAATGCTCGCCATTTTCTGCAATCCTTCATAATTAATTCTTTCCATTTTCAATCACCAGTAGAAAAACAAAAACATGTATAAGTGACTCATTATTTTTTATTTATTTTTTTACATTTATTTTAATGTTAAGCTTAGATCAAAAAACTGGGGGGGAAAAATGTTTTTGTGTTAGCCTCCTTCAGTGTCCTTAATGTTTTTGCCCACCCACAGTCAAAAGAAGTCCATCTGTGATTTCTGCAGTTAATCAAATTCTGTAATTACATTTTGTTTTAGTCTCCTTTGTGACGTGTCCACACCTCCTTTTGTTCTTTATTACATTCCGAGTTGTTTACTCCCGCATTGATCTTTTTTCCGTTGTTGTTTTCCTATTTCTTTATTGGCTTATGTTATTCATGTTTTATGCTCCCTTGGTTTGTTCAATTCAGTTTTATTAAACTTCTGGTGTCAAGTCTGCGTCCTCTTAGACACGGCTATCCACCAATCCCGACAATTATACAATGGGCAATTATGTACTGTATTGCTTAGTAAAACAAAACACGTGGAGATATCGTGGAGCAGTTATGGCTGAGGAGGAGTCAAAGAAAAGTTAACAGTTTACAGTCCACTTTACGTAACCCAGCAATTGCTCTTACTGTTGTTTCTCAGTTTAATCTTATTATTTTATTTATAATGCATTCATGTACACACGAAACATCAGTTGTGAACCTGACTCAATATCACTTCAACAACAGCGTATGTTCAATTCTTCTTTCAACCATAGTGGATGACCTGTGAATAATGTATATGTCATGAGGGGGCGTGGCCACAGAAAGACAGTACACTATATTTACAATAAACAGCAATAAAAAAAACATTTTCAGGTTGCTTCTAACTGCAGTAAAAACATACTTTTCCATGCCAGAATAAAAAATATGAAGCTGAAATGATATACAAACATTTTTAGTAAGTTGAGGGATATTTTTCACGTGAGTTTAAAATTCAATTGTGACAAAACGAGGCAATTTTTTTTTCAGTTTTCGGTTTTCGATTACCGGTCGAAAGAACAAATGACATACGAACGCACGTTACGGATTGGAAAGCAGTCACGGTGTTTATGCGCAACTGCAAACTATTGATCTGGCAACATTGACTGCTCTAAGTGAGATCTTTTACAAACAAGCTGTCAATCGGCGTTCGAGAACACCACTGGCACCTCACTTGACAGGAAGCTAACAGTTTTATTTGTGTCTTAAGTCAAAGGAGTCTGACTTATAAAAAGGTTAAAGTACCAGGGCATTAACAGTCTTTTTTTTTTTTTTTTCCCTAATCAGCCTCTCCAGGTGGAGAATTAAAGTGGATGTTTAGGCATAATGTAATTCGAAGTGGAAGTACTATAGCGCTTTAAGTTCTCACATTAGCTATTTAAAGCATTCAAACGCTCACAATTTTCGGTGGCTTTCCACTGGTACAAGATGCAACGTGCGTGCTCCGTGAACATCTATTTACATGGATGAATCATGCAGGTTTAAGCGTCTTGTCCGAGGTCAGGGTAACAATGCCGCCGACAGGAATTTTGATCCAAGTTGCCCACTTCTGAACGCTTTGTGGGGAAAAAAATAATAATATTGACATCAGAAAAAAATGATGAATTCACTGGGAGCTAAAAAAAAAATAAAAAAATCTATCCCAAATGATTTGCACATCAGTTTAAAAACAAAAAAACAAAAAACAAAGACAGAATGTGGACATTAATAACTCATCGAGATTCAGGGGGGAATTGATCCATCGAGTCTTACAGATTGGAGAATTGCTCAACACGCATGCAGTGAATTTGCCCATATGCACTTTTGTTCCGTCTGTTCTCACAAGTTTCCAAGGATGTGCGATGAAAAAAAAAAAATCATATTTCTCACAAATGCAGTATGTCTTTGTGATTTTGTTAATGAATGTTGTGAAAAACTAAACATACAAAAAGCAAAATGTGTGGTTCATATGTAGGCGTCCATAAAAAGTGTTCTGAGTCACAACAGAAAACAGAGTACAAAATCCCACATTCTTTATAAAAGGAAAACTGCACGTCAGGTAAATGTACCACATTTGTTCTACAGCAGTGGTTCTTAACCTGGGTTTAATTGAACCCCAGGGGTTCGGTAAGTCCGTCTCAGGTTTTCAGCAGAGGTCAAGGAGAGGTCACTCACCCAACACAATTGGTTTGTGATGATAAGCCATCATTGGCTGCAGGTTGATCACGCTACATTGCTTGGCCTATTTGTGCTGCAGGGAACTTGGTGCACTCAGTAATCAACTTGTGGCTCTAGCGATAGCATGTCGTGCGATTTTTTTTATTTTTATATATAATTGTATGTTTAAAACAGTAGGGAAAAGAGCTTTTAGGTCTCTTGTATTGTATTATATGTCGAGCAAAAAAGAAAGGGGTCAGATGAATACGTGCAATATGAATTCACATGTATCACATAACATATGGTGTTCCACAGGGTTCAATTCTGGGGCCTCTGCTGTTTTCATCAAATCTGCTTGCCCCGTGGTTGTTTTTAAAGTGCTCTGTAAATATAGAGTTGAGTTGATGGGAATCAGTGTCCTAATTGCTTGATTTGTAATGCAAAGTTGAGCAATTCTAGTCCAGCACGAGCTATCGAGCAATACAAACGGAACACTTCCTTACGCTGCAACGCGAATGAGAAATATAAGAACACTTTCGGAATTCAAGGTGAAGGGAGCCAGTTTCGATTAAAAGGCTACTCTACTACTTCATTTTGTTCATCAGTGAACTCTATACCTATGTCTCGAATTTGAAAAGGGAAAAAAAACAGTCTATTTCATTTTTCAATAAAGAAGGGTTTGGTGAATGTGGGTTAATTCAGTACCTCCAACAAGGTAAAGAAACGCTGTCCTAAAGTACAACGCATGATGTCTTGTTGAATATTCCTCAGCTTTTCATTCAGTCTGAAATTATCCTACAACAATCAATGATGCATCTCGTATCCAATTGTCGTGCAAGTGTGACATCACCGACGCTGAAGAATGCCTGCGAGGAAGAAAAGGAAGAAGAACACCATTTCAAATAAAGATAAGCAAATGAAAAAAAGATGCAAATGGACGAAAGTGCTTTAGAATTCTTATGTTGACTCTCTAATTGGTCGCTAGAGAAAATATGCAGATGCAGTGATTTTGCAAGCCTACCACAAAGCCACCCACTGTACAGCCCTTACAAAAGCTCTGAGGCGAGCATGTGCACAATGCACAAAAACACATAAGGCAGCGCCAGTCACACCCCACCTCCCTCGCTATAACAATAGCTTGGTGCGAAAGAATTCAAGGTGCATTGTATGTCAAGGAATTTTCTTCTTGTCTCTTTGTGTCAGCTCCCTTGCCAGACATCTTTTGTTCAAGCACCCAGAATGTTGAAAGGTAACAGCGGAGCTCGGCGCGTGTCCTGTTTTTGTCCTTTCCGCGAGGAATTCTCCCTCACCTGCCATTAACCAGCACTCTGCCTGCAGCGTTGAGTCACATTTTAAGAGGGAGAGGAGATAAAACTGTTTTCTCCTCACGCCATTAGAGACGAGGAAAAAAAGAGTCTAACTAGCCTGCTAGTTTCTGCCCAGCAAATACTAACTCTTACTAAGAGACACATACATAACCATAGTTGGCCACTAAGCAGGCTTGCCTTCAAAATAGTCACCTTTCACTTGATAAAGATGCCATAAAAATAAAAACAAAAAAAATGTGCAGGCTTATAATGAGCTGCAGAGGGAGCGGAGGACACCTGTTTGTTTATACAATCTTTCACAAACAGTGTGCGGTTAATCACCTAAGGTGCTGCTGAGGTGACGCTCATCTGCATCAAAACAAAGAGGTCGGCCCACGTGAAACACGGAGGACAGATGCCGCTCCATTTTGCTTTGGCTTTTCACTTTTAATGGGTTTCTCCTCTCTGGTGAAAACACACGTGCAGATGTTCTCCGACGCTCAGCACCTGCAGCTCCTGCTTGCCCACCATCAAACAACGGCGAGCTTTCCGGATGGAGGGGGATCATGCTCTGCTGGAGTATTTCATAATACATGTTGGCGTTCATGTTCCCTCAATAAACTGCAGCGCCAGAACATGACATCATTCGTAGTGCTCACCCGGTTGCCACCACATATGCCAAATAAAGTTATCTTGGTCTCGTCAGACCACAGGACATGGTTCCAGTGATCCTTAGTCCGATTGTCTTGAGAAAACGGTTTGCAGGCTTTCTTGCTGGAAAATGACTTAAGTCTGCTCAATTTAGACATTTTCACATAGGGTAACTTGTACTCACCTGTGTTGCACGGGGTTTAGCTATTAACTCATTCACTCGCCGCCATTTTCACATTTCGCAATTCCGTTCGCTCCCGGCTGTTTTACTGGATTTTGACTGATTTTGCAAGGCCCAAAGAATATTGTGTTCAATTGCTATAAAAGCATGGAACCTACCAAAAGAAAGATTAAAGTCTCTTCTTTCGTCAGGAAAAAAAAGTATGTTTCTATCTGTTTCCGTTTTGCAGCAATTAGCATTAGAAGAGAGCTAAGTTTCATCAGTTTTCACAAATCTATTTAAAATTGTAATTTAGCTTTTTTTCTACATGGCCCTAGTTGATCTCCTTTTCTCTGCTGCCACCTGCTGGCCGTTTGTGTAATAACTACCATTTCTGCAACCATTCTTTGCAGTTGAGAGGCTGCATCAAAGCCTTCTGTATGCTCTAGCATACAAAAAAAACGTATAAATACGTCTTTGGGACACTTACAACATTAAAAAACGTATTTACACGTTATTGGGAGCAAATGAGTTCCTATATTGTTATATATAATGGCTATATTTTGAGGAAACAATACATTTACACTGTATATATACTGCAATACATGTCATGTTTTAAAGTGTAATTTCTTCAGATAATTACATATCTGCAGAAATGTTTATGTACAGCACTTTGTATACAGCAACGCCTGTTCTTAAAGCGCTTTATAAATAAAGTTGAGTTGAGTGTCCATGTGTGACCCTTATAATAATAATAATAATAATCATAATGATAATGTTTTTAATAAATTGCTTCCTACATTGATTCAGAAGGTTCAGTGCAAGTTGATGTCATATTTATGAATGAAATATGATGACATCTGCCTGCCTGCACCCCGATCAAATTCACCAAAATTTTGTTACACTACCTGCGCCAACAGTTAGACTTGGTGCCAGCAGGTTTAGTTAGTCTGCTTCCAGCCACAAAACTGTCTGGTTCACTGTGAGCATCGTCAAAAGAAGCACACTTGGAACGCCAGTGTGCCCACCGTGGCGCAGAGCGGTCTGCCAAATTTCCAAACAGACAAAACGAGAATGCGCTAGTTTTTACGCTCAAGCGCAGCTGCACTAGAAAGCCCGACGACTTAAATAATGTGTCCCTCTTCTGTCAATAATGAGACAGAACGATTTGAAAAGCTATTTGGAAGTTTGCCTTACTTGTCTTAAAAAAAAAAAAAAAAAAAAGTAAGAGTTGTCAATAAGTAACAAAGAAAATCCAATTACATTTTTCTTATTTTCACAAGCTTTGTTGCCTCTGATGGCCTTTCAAAAGCTGTAGTTACCACTTTATTCGGCGCCTCCATAAAGGTGATTTATACGCTGTTATCGCAAGGCTGGAAAGAAATGTCAATACACAATAAAAAGGTGTGAACAGAGAAAGAGACAGACTTCATTATTGCGCTGTTGATGAGTGACAGACAAGTGCAGTATTTGAGAGGCGGAGGAATTGAATTTTGGTCCCTCATTGACACGTTTGGACTCCTATTGATTTGTTACAGTATATGCAGCTGGCTCACAAAGACAAAAAACTCGCTGAGCTCTTTATATGTGATATATATAGCACAGATTGTGATGGTCATTGCTTATTTAATTAGAATTAGTTTCATGGCATACATTAAATGTCACATGAATTTAAAAAAAGAAAAAAGAAAAAAGAAAATCCAACTATTATTTAGACCCAAAAAATGGACAAAAAGTGCATACCAACATGAGTACAAAATACATAACCTACGAAAATATACACTATATTAAAAACTTATTCACTCCCAGCCATTTTCACTGAAGCAACCAAACCCCCTTTGCTCCCGGCTGTTTTACTGGATTTTGACTGATTTTACAAGTCCCACAGAATATTGTGTTCTATTGCTCTAAAATTAGGGAACCTACCAAAAAAAGATTAAAGTCTTTTCTTTCATCAGGAAAAAAAAAGTATATTTCAATCTGTTTCCGTTTTTCAGCAATTAGCATTAGACTATAGCAAAGTTTCATCATTATTCACAAACATGTTTAGAACTGTGCAAAAATCAGCTTGTTAACATGGCCCTTGTTCATCTCTTATACTCTTCTGCCACATGCCGGCAGTTTTTGCAATAACTCCATTGCTTCAACCGTTCTCTGCAGTAGAGAGGCTGCGGCAAAAAAAAAAAAAAAAAAAAAAAAAAAAAGTATAAATACATCTTTGGGACACTAAAAACATTTAAAATAGAACATATTTATACATTTTGGGGTGCAAATGAGTTAACCACAAAGATAAATGGAAACAATTTCATAAATATTCCACAAAATATTAGCTGAAAATACACATATAGAAAAATATAGTATTAGAAAAAAAAAAAAAACTACAAAATCAGCTGCCACAATTTCATCTATAATGTTTTAACAAATAGGCCCTTTCCTCATCACAATACGCACACTTACAATGCTTCTTCACATGTCACTGTAACAAAAAATCTGTATAAGCAAGCCATAAGAAACAAAAAAAAGAATAATTTTATCAACCAGACCAGATTTCTGCAATCCGAGTCAGTGTTGTCCCTTACTTAACACCAAGAACAAACATTCATTCACAGGTGGTAACATGACAGAAATAGGCTGACTGCGTTCTACATTAGCTTGACTCGTTTTAACCAGAGATTAAGAGTCGTGTGCAAACTTTTTTTTTCTGTCTTGGTCCTGGTGCGACGGCCAAAAACAATGACGGCAGCTGTAACCTCACTTGACTGTACTGCTACGTTTGGAAACAGATTATGAATAAATAAATAATTACTTGCCTGGATTGGCCGGCAACCAGTTCAGGTTGCACCCCGCCTGCTGCCCGAAGCCAACTGGGATAGGCTCCAGCACCGACGCCACCCTTGGGGGGGGGGGGAATTCAGAAAATGAATGGATGGAAATAATAATTTGAAACAGTCTTCATCTTTCCATTTGGTGCAGTTGCCATTATTGGTGTTGGCTGAAAGGTTATACAGTCAAACCTCGGTTTTCGAACATAATCCGTTCCAGAAGGCTGTTCCAAAAGCGAATTATTCGAAATCCGAAACAATTTACACAAATTAAATTAGCGCAGTTAAGCTAGCGTCATTTAGAACATCACTTCCGCTATGCGTTCTTATTGTGAAACTAAATGGTGACACTTCCGGTTTCGGGCTGAGCAGCGCAACATCAACTGACGAGTGCTATGTGGTAACGTGCGGATGAGGAAACACCGCCCAAAAGTTCGTAACAAACATTTTAGAAGGAACAAGCTATAGCTGATTCTGGCAAGAAGGTTACAGACAAGAAATAAGGACAACAGGACCCACCAGTCATTGACGCACACGCTAGCTAGCGCCAGACTTCCTGCTGCTATCGCTGCTGGCGAAGACTGATTCTGTTCAAGTGGCCACACGCACGAACGCGAGGGTAAGTTGTGCCACGTGAACTCGCTTTCCAATGAACAGACTACAAATTATGCAAATCAGGATTCGTCTCAGTTACGCAGTTAAAGTTGAACATATCAGACTTAAGGAATAGACAGCTTTGTAGCCTTTTCTCCACTCAGCGAGTGAGTTGCGTTCAGGTACGCTCGGCTTTTATCGGTTCGAGAGCCAATTTTTTTTGGACGAGTTCTGAGACATAAAATTCTCGAATTTTCTGGTCGAAAACCGATTTGGTCGAGAACAGAAGCGTTCGAAAACCGAGGTTTGACTGTATATGCATTCAGTCAGTTCGGTCACAAAAAAATTGACCACAGCGGAAGGTTTGAAGACTTTTCGTTTCATTTTCATAACGTTAGCATTAAACTAGTAAAGGGATTTACAAAAAAACAAAAACAAAACACACACACACATTGAAATTCTCTCTTTTTTTTGTGAAGTATTACAGTAAAGTTCAATTGAAAGCTGTGAACTACACTTCACTGTGGCACACCTCAACCGAGCAGAACTTACACCATCTTACCTGAAATTCCTTTTCCTCTGGGCTCCTCGAGCTCTCTGTTTCCCTCGCCATCAGCCAGCAGATTCACAGCTTCCTGACAGGCGAGACGCATCAGGGGCCTCATTTATCAAGCGAGCGTACGCACGGAAGTGCGTGTCAAGCGTGCATACGAATATTCCCACACAAAGTATTGGGATTTATCCGTTTGGATTGACGCATGAGGACGCGTGTGAATTTACGCACGGCTCTGACCATGCGTACGCACAAAAACGTGTGATAGAACAGTAAAACTACAGATAGAACGGCTATACAGACATCACAAGCTGAAATAAAAAAAAAGGGGGGGGGGTTCCCAAACCTGGTTGGAGCCATTGATTAATTGTTCCAAACAGTGTTTGTTTCCACTTCTTGGACACGTACCTCAATGTCCGTCTTGGCAATTTACACCACTACTTTTACCATGATTTCTGAAAGAGATTGCTAAAATGAAACTCTAATTTTCATTCATTTGAACAAATTTAGAACCTGTGGGTTACGTCATGAAATAAGGTGCTAAAGTTACAACAGAAAATGCATGGTAAACTATATAATGAAAACTTAATGTAACTGTACTTGTACTCGAGCTTCAGAATTGACACCACGAACAAGCTAGTTACTGAGCTAATATCCATCCATTTTCTATAATCACTCATCCTGTTCAGGGTCAGGAAGCTGCAGCCTATCCCCGCTGACCTCGGGTGTAATGGTAAGGACAAAGCAATATTAATAAGGCAGTAAAACTACATTGTTTTTTTTTTCTTTGTTTTTTACTTGTACTATATGTATTCTGCATATTAAAAAAAATATGCTGTGCCAATTAAATGTACTTTGTGGTCAACAATCAATCGCACAATATGAATAGAGATCAGTCACATATCACCAACTGTTATGTGAACCACTTCACTTATCTTGTGGATAACCAGAATTGTCAAATGACAAAATGGTCAATATTGTATTTGATTGGGAGATCTTGAAAGCTTGTATTTTGATAATAAAAATGCCATTCTAAATGCATTGAGAGTTTAAATTGTATGTTTAAAAAAAAATAAGAAGAATGAGAATCAATATAGTGCACTGTATGAGATTCACGAGCAAAACAGCTAATTTAATTGTTGACAATTGATGGATTGTTTTCACCACATTCTCTTTCTTTTAGGTATCCACAAACATGTTTTGTCTCTTGTTTTTCTACGGTAAACAAAAGATCCTCACATAAGCAAATACATTTCTTTCTAGAGAATGCCGTGGCAGACGTCATTTCTTTTGTACTGTACGTTGTCAATAACAAGCATGGCGACAATGCATCGGTGGCACAAAAGATGTTGCAGCTGCGTGGGTGATTACGCGTAAAATGCTGCTTCACACTGCAGCATGCTGTTTCTGCGCTAGTTTGTTCCTAAATGCTTGACAACAGAGCACGGGCTGTAAGCAGGAGTTGATTAGAATAAAAGCAAAGGCCGGCCACCCACGACGAGCCGCCTCTCCACCACACAACAGCAGTTTTGCCTCCAGCTGTGACCTCTCACATTCAATAGGAGCACAAAAACTGGAGACACGGCGTACTCACGCGGAGCCACACTTCAGTTAGGGCAAAGAGTTGAACAAGTATATATCCACGTGTCAGTCCGATATTTTATTTCATTTATGAATATTTACAAAGGTCGTGACATTGAACGTTATGGAACTGTTGGAAGAAATATGAATAGTTAATGATGCGGGAAACAAAGTGTCACAACAAATATTTTACAGCAGGAATGCGGATGATTTCTACCCTCCATCAACACCTGAAACCAGGGGTGTCCAAACTACGCCCCGGGGGGCCATTTGCGGCCCGCTGTCCATTTTTCAGTGGCCTGCGACGTGTGCTAAAAATGGCATTTGACTCAGTTCAAATAAAATAAACAAAACAAAAAAATGTTTAGATGCTCAAAGTAAGAAGGGAGGGTGTCGAAAAACAGGTGCCATCAAAGGTTATTTTAGTTCACTAAAACTAACGAAAAAACAAACTAAAATGAAAAAAAAAACAATATTGTTAACGAAGTAAAATAAAAACGAAAATGCTTTTTAAAAAATGAAAAATAACAAACTACATTTTATGTTTACAAAATTAACTAAAACTAACTATAACTATCTTTGGTAATTAATTTAATGCATGAGCCTTTGTGGATGATTTTCAATATGAAATTTACAGTTTTGCCCGTAAAACTGTTTACATTTCTATTGCAATTTTTACAGAATTATACTGGCAAACACAGCTGCCAGATTTTTTTATTTTTTTTTAAATTACAGTGTAGCCTACTGTATATGGATGCTGAAAACTTTGTCTCAGTGACACTGACTGCAGTTCCGTTGCCAGCTGCCAGTTTTTCGCGTGGCTCTAAATGACGGTCATTACGAACCAGATGACGGCTCAAACTCTCAACCAGGAAACAGTCACCTTGGAGGACAAGGGGACGATTGACCCTGTGGTCCCAGAGAGAGGCGCATTTAAGATAATTACTCATTCCAAAAAAAACATCGGAGCGCAAAGTCTGGTGCTTGATCTGCAGTTCAGAACATGGTTTTGGAAATTGTCCAATTTCACATGATGCGCACTTCAAAGGTGGTTCAGGCTCTTTGCCAGGGCAACTGGTTCACAACTATCGATTTAGAAGAGAAATATTTTCATTGCTTGCCCACACTTAAGTTTCTGCGTTTTGCAGACTTTTTTCAGTTTCAAACTCCTCCAACTTGGACTCTCGCTCCAGTGTGTTCACTCGGGTCGTGGCCATGTCTCTGCGACCTTATCTCCAGGACTCTTTCTATGTTCATATTTAAGCAAAAAGTTGCAGAGGTGCGGCTCACCGTCCATATTTTAGTGGCCCGCGACATATGCTAAAAATGACTCAGTTCAAATAAAATAAAATAAAATAAAATAAAAATGTTTGGAGATGGTCAAAGTAAGAAGGGAAGGTGTCGAAAAACACAGGTGCTATTAAAAGTTATTTTAGTTAACTAAAACTAACGGAAAAAAAAATTCAAAAAACAATTTCGTTAACGAAATAAAACAAAAACAAAGATGCTTTTTAAAAAAAGAAAACTAACTGAAACTACATTTTAGGTTTACAAAACTAACTAAAATAAAACTATAATTATAGCAAAAATGTCATTTGTTTTAGTCTTTGGTAATTAATTTAATGCATGAGCCTTTGGGGATGATTCTAAAATGTGACTTTTAGTAGATTTATTTTGATATAAACTGGAATAATGACGTCATACCCATGGTGTTTTTTAAATGTTGCGCACGAGTAATACACATTAAAAAAAACTAAAACTAATACTGAAACTAACTAAACTAAAACTAAGCATTTATTAAAGAACGGAAACTAATAAAAAAAAAACTAACAGAACCACCCTGAAAAATAATTAAAACTAACTAAATTAAAAAAATAAAAAATAAACTCAAAACAAAATGAAAAATTCCCAAGCTATAATAACCCTACTGCCATATTACAAATAAATTGGTTTATATACTGCAGCATTTTTCTAAATATACAAAAGCACAAATAAATTATTTGTACAATTTTTAGGACTAAATACAATTTCTCTTCATAACATTATGTGGCCCTTACGTCCTTCCGATTTTCTGTATGTGGCCCTCAAATGAAAAAGTTTGGACACCCCTGCTGTATAGAAATCATTTTGACTGTAATAATGTATTGAGAGGACGTTGGAAGGTCAGACTTTGCTACGGGAGAGTTGCAGTATTGTCTCTGACCTACAGTACTTCATTTTTCTAACTCCTACGTGAAATCTCCATATCAAACCAATTTTCTACCTGATTATTAAATTAATAATAATACCAGTTTAATAAGAAGTTGGCCTTGAAGAAAAAAATCATTTGAGTGGTGAAGGAAAGCCAGCCTGGGACGCATTCAAAATGCAAAATCCACGCAAAACCGTCCAAACCAGACTGTGAGCTTGACCCTGGTGCCTTCCTTTATTGATACATCATTTCTATAATTGGTTTAAAAGCTTGATATATTGCCTGAAAACTCATACCATCTACTTGAAAATTTCCAGACAAGGTTTTTTAACAGTCATGTACTGCATATGTACACAAAAGACTGCCCTTGATAATCAGACGAGTGTCGATAGAGGCAGCGGAAGGTTATTTGAGTGCAGTAAATAAACAATAGCCACGTTGCACTGTGTAATATCAGCAAAATGCGTCAACTTCGCTTTAAAATCGTCATTCAGACTGCCAGTGAGTTCACTATGAATAAAAAATGGTCTTCTTTTCTTTCTTCTAAGCAAGGGCACATTTAAACTTTTCATCACTCAGTAGTGAAGCGATATTTTTTATTTTTTTTTGCTGACATTTCAGTGTGCTGTTACGATGTGCTTAGAGTAGAAAGTGTGCAAGGTTACATTGAAAGTATGTGGAGGGCACCAAACATGACAGAAAATAATTGAGAAGCACTGGGTTAAGCGAATAGGTAACCAGCTCATAGGTTAATGTAATTTAAGCAGTACAGTAAAAAAAAAAAAAAGCCCATCTCAGTTGTATATCAACCCCTGTGTCATTACTTTGCTCACTCCTCACTCTGCCACGGCATCAAATAAAGGGAGTTAGCCACGGAGAACAAATATGGCCCTGGAGAGACGTCTCCAGACTTCCCGGCAAGCTAACTAGCTAGAAAGCTTGTCCCAGACAACAATGATGGCTTTAACGGCACCAGCAGACGCAAAAAAAACCAAACAAACCCTTAAAGTAAGTAATTTTATACTAAAAAGGAAGAGTTTTTCGGCAGTAGAAGTAGCAGACAAACTTCACCAGTATATTATGTGGTCAATACTGTAATCCTTTCAAATAAGTAAATGAGACTCTGTAAATCTCTTTGGGTACAGTATGGTCTACATTAGGGGTGTGAATTGCCTAGTACCTGACGATTCGATTCGTATCACGATTCACAGGTCACGATTCGATTCGATGCCGATTAATCCCGATACAAAGTCGATTGTTGCGATTTTTTTTCATTCAAATTTAGAAAATACTAATCACTAAGCTTGTAGAGTGTAAGATTTATATGAAAATGTATTATTTATTTATCTGAAATTTCAGTCTTATAGAGGTTGTAATCTGTTTCATGTTTGAACAGCATTAAAATAAAATATTAAGGCTTAATGTTCCGTTCATATAACATTCTTCCATGCTCAAGGTGTGAATCCTAACCCGAAGTCAGACGTTTTGTTGAATATTTTTCCATTAAAAATGGAAGTTTATAAATCTAATAAATCTATTCACACACACACACACACACACACACACACACACACACACACACACACACACACACACACACACAAAAAAGGCAATGATGATAAGACGTTGAATCGGTAAGACTACCGAATGAACAATTCTGAGCTCTTAAAAAAAAAAAATAAACGATTTGTTTTTTTATTGAATCGATTCGAGAATCGCGCGATGTAGTATCGCGATATATCGCCGAATCGATTTTTTTTTAACACCCCTAGTCTACATAAAGCGCCATACAAGTGCCACCATTTTGAACAAATTTGAGTTTTCATTTGTAGGGTCATGACGTGTCTTTTATTTCAGAAAAGTGCGAGGGGTAACCATTCAGTTCCATTCGGGAGTCATTCGTTTTTACCATCGCGAATAATCAATCTAGATTTTAGAGAGTTATAGACTATAATGCGTGAGAGGCAGTTAAAGTAGTGATGTGCAACATTAGCACCATAACAGTTGTAGGTCTTGCTCAACAACCTTTCTCTTCATTAAAAGTTAGATAAGTGACAGTGAACGGAATCTACTTGTGAAAGAATAATGAGCAGGGTTGTGAGGTCAAGTTAAGTGCAATGGTTATGCCTATTAATATGAAAAGCAGAGAGAATTAGGGTTGACTTGCACCCCTTAAATATATAATACTGAACAAATATGTATTAAATTGTTATAACGTTTAACAGGGAACATATATATAAAACATGTTGAATTAGATTGTGCTTCTATAATTACCCGTAGAAAATGTATTTGCGAGTACGATCTTACTTTGATTTTAATCTGTTTGATTGGTTCAAACGATCCAAACAGCAGGTAATCAGAGACCACCTGCATCTGCGCTTTAGTACGCGTGAGTAAAATTTAAATGTGTCACTATTCATTTGTCGGATGTTTACAGTTGCCCTGTGATCAATGTTACTCAAACTATCAATTGTAGTTTGTTTTATGTAGAAAACATTCATCTGAGGAGAGTGAGATTTGAAGCCATATATCATGAATATGCTTTAATATAACAAATATAAAGTTTGGAAAACAGAATTCTATGAAGGTGCGCTGTGGGACCCCATAAAACACATTTGTTGACTGTAAGTATCCGTGCTTGTGATTTTAATTCTGCTTTTGTAAATGGGGTACAAACCATTAGAGAACCATTTTGAAAATCAAATCAGTCAGTATAACGTACTTTCCGGACTATAAGCTGCTGCTTTATTTCCACACTTTGAACTCTTCTGCTTTAAATTTTCATGGCTCATTGCTGACAAGCTTCATGACGCCAATAGATTGACCGATATAGCCTCATCACATCTGACCAATGAAATTACTCAACGTGTCACAGTGGACAAATTGAACTGTCCGAGTCTGCCCTCATACGGAATACGGAACGTCATTTGCGTAGTTCCGTGGGAGGCTTGGATGATGAAATCTTTGACCAAAACGTGAAGAGTGAAGCGTGAAAGTAATGCTTACAAGAGCAACTGTTGCTGAGGTTTGCTAGTGGATCCTGACAGCATGGAGCAGTGTAAAAAAAAACCAAAAAAAAAAAAAAAACCACTATTACTAACGATCTTTAAAATGCTTGGACTGCTGTATGATTAAGAGAATAGCTCAAACTCATCGACAAATTTGACACATCTAACAACAAGAGTGAGAAACTAGCTGCATTCAGCATTGCTTGATTAAAAAAAAATATAAAAAATAAAAAATCCGGGTCATTAAAAGTAAAAAAAAAAAAATTATGAAGCTTAGTGGCCAATATATGTACCGTAGATTTTGATTTTTATGGATAAATTTAGCTGTTGTGGCGTTTAAGGAGCCCTTTGTACTCAGGAAAGTTATGGTTAGTAATATTTAGATATTTAATATTTAGATTGGTAGAACATCATTTTTGAGTGACACATTTACAAAATTTACAGTGACACTTGACAAATTTATGGTGGCCCTGAAGTGAACAAGAACAAAATGCGAAAGACGACATCAAATTAAAACCCCAAAATAACTAACCAGAGACAAAAATGGTAAGCGAAAAAAAAAAGAAAATTAACCACCACAGCAAATCAAAAACCATAAAATCACATAACTAAACAAAAAAGGTATTCACCAGTACGAATCAAAAACACAAAACAACAAAACATTAAATCCAAAACCAATATCTAAACAAAAAAGGTAATTGCAAACAAAAATCGACAATAAATAAAAACAAGTAGTGATGCAGCAGCATGTCAATGGTCTCCTGCTGATAACTGGAGCCGTGTCAGAGAGAAGATTTTCTTTTCTGTATTCACACCTTGAAAATGTCGCATTGAATGTGCTCTTTTACCTTTTGTCTCAACCTCTTTTGCTGTATTTTACAATCGCAGCACTTCTCCTTCAGGCATGAAGCTCTTACAAGCTCCTCTTTTAGTGGTTCAGCACTATTGATATTTTCCAACCGCGGGGTATTGAAGTGACGGGTCATCTGAGCTATTATTCCAAGATTAGGGTGACACAGGGGACTCCACACAAGAATGGTTTTGAAGAAGGTTTCATTATGGTGTCATCTCTGACAAAGTCCAACTGTTCACGTGTGTGGAAGAACACAGTCATGGTCAGACATTGCAACATAATCGAAGGAAATGTAGTTTATAAAAACCTACATGGATGTAAGAAATCATCTTGGGATTGGGGCTGACAGAAACCATCCATCGCTAGATTGATGACGTTTGACTCTGTTTCTGCCGATTTCACTCAGGAAAATGCACTGTTTAAATACAGGATTTAAAAAAACAAACTACTTCTCAATTTACAAATGTGGGTTTCTCTTAATTTCTAGTGGTGATTTTGTCCTAAACCCCCACCCCACCAGCCTGTATTTTGCCATTTTGTGTTTGTTTTGTAAACAGCGGGATGTTTCTGTGGAAAGACAGTGTTTACACCCCTCCAGCCAATCGCAGAGCAGGGGGGTGGAGTGTCGCAAACGGGGCCGGGCGAACGTGTCGGCTGCGTGACGTCACTCCCGTGGCAATTTGAAAGCGCGCACGGATTTTTTTTTTCTTTTTCACTCACTCATTCACACGTAAGCTTCTGTGAGTGAGTGAGTGAGTGAGTGAGTGAGTGAGTGAGTGAGTGAGTGAGTGAGTGAGTGAGTGAGTGAAAAAAATTATAATAATACGTCTTTCCATAGAAACGTCCCGCTGTTTACAAAACAAACACAAAATGGCCAAATACAGGCTTGGGGGGTGGTGATTGTTTAGGACAAAATCACCACTAGAAATTAAGAGAAGCCCACATCTGTAAATTGAGAAGTAGTTTGTTTGTTTAAATCCCGTATTTAAAAAGTGCATTTTTCCCGAGTGAAACCGGCAGACCGAGCCTTTAAGGTTTGGACAGTTAAAAGGTGTTCGACCTTTAAAATTTAATGTCATGTTCTTTACTGTCACAATGAGCAAAGGAGTGGCGATTACAACATCACAGTCATGACAGCATATGGATTTGCAGAACGAGTCCAGTGGAATCACGACCCGTTCATGTTAGTGAACATCCTTAAACTTTTGAATGTGAGCTTCGAACATTGTCCATGACCTTTGCGTCATCATTCCGCTGGTTCCTTCCCTCCACCTGCCCAACAATATTCTGATCATGCCCTGATTACTCTGCAAAGGAAGCGCTTCCCCCCTCAGAACTGTTTCTGTCCCCGATATGTCCGACTTTGTCCAGACGCAATCGTTTCATCTTCCATTACCTTTGACTTTTTGCTTTCTTCCGCCCTTCCCAAAGCTTCTCTTTCATCCATCTCTTTGCTTTCTCACTCCATTTATTCACAAAACTATCCATTCACTGAGCCTGTGTTCCTCCCAACCAGCCCAAGACCCTACAGCAGTGGGATCAGAATGAAGAGGGTAAGCCAAGATAAGCTCCCCCCCGCGGGTCGGTGTCTCTGTACCAACTGATATAAATCAGTGGAAACCCCAGGATACGATTGCTTTGTTGTGTTTTGCACAGTTACATGCTCATTTGTTTCAGGTTATTATTTAATCACTTATTTTTTAAAAGACAGCCCCAGGCTATTGCAAAGCGATGACTTCATCAGATCTTCTTATCACGCCCTCCGTCTATCTATTGTCTCTACCGCTTATCCTCATTCGGGCCACGGGTGAGCTGGAATCGATTCCAGTTGGCTTTGGGTGAGAAGTGCAGTACAGGCTGGACTGGACGTCAGCCAATCGCAAAAAAAAAAAACGATGCAAGCATGCGGAGAACATGCAAACGCCACAAAGGATGGCTGGAGCTTACGTTCAAATAGGGAACGACCAAATATTAGCTGGGACGGTATTCAGCTTTTTGACGAATATCAGCGTCGGCCATTTTGAAGAATCGTACGGCCGATAATAGGTCAATTTAAAAGAGTGCTGGCGAAACTAATTATTTAAATTTCATAGCTGCTTCTTACCCTGGGAACTTTCTACATCTTCCGTGTTTGTTTGAAATTAAAACTAGATAAGTAATATTTTACTTCAGATATTTTGAAAAAAAAAAACAACAACTTTATATACTGTTGCAAACAATGGGGAGCTATTTACTTACGTTTTGATTTAACTTATGAAGACATGCTACTGCCCCTGGAAGATTCCTGAACTTTTTGTTACATTTGTAAAACAAAGACGTCTATTGTCTAACTTTTTTTTTTTAAACTCCAATATTTTAGAAACCCAAAACGTTGTTCAATAAACATATGCTTAAAAAAAAGTTCATATATTTTTTGAGTTTATATATATATATATATATATATATATATATATATATATATATATATATATATATATATTTTTATTTATTTATTTTTTTTGCCAGTATTTTACCTTTTAGTGAAAATGAATATCAGCTCCAAATATCAGTTATCGGCATCATTGATTACTAATAATCGCAATCGGAATAATCTGTCCTGAAAAAAAAAAAAATATATAAAAATATATATATATAAAAATATATAAAAAAAAAAATATATATATATATATATATATATATATATATATATATATATATCGGTCTATCCCTACATTCAATTATTATTGTTATTATTATTATTATTATTATTATTATTAGTCGTAGTAGTAGTAGTAGTAGTAGTAGTAGTAATAATTCTAACACAAGTCCCTGTTAAAATGAAGACAATGAATACACTGTTTAGAGAATCATAAAGTAAAAAAAAAAAAAAAAGTATTGCTCTTTCCGCAAAGCAAAATGAAATGTGTAAATATAATAACTTTTAAGAACGATTAAAAAAAAAAAATAATATATATATATATATATACAATACTAGAGACAACAAAAATGACTTAGTTACAATAATTCAAGCAAATGTAATGCATTTCCACTTTCCACCTCAGCTGGAGCTGGCGAAGCCCCATGGTGGTTGATCCGGCATAAAACGAAGGTCACAGGAAAGGTGGATAAGGAGTGGACCCTACACCCACTGCCACAAAGAGATTTATCAAGCCAGCTTTGCTCTCCGAAACACATGGTTAATTTAGCAGCCATTACAGGTGACACCTTGATGAATCGGGAGTGCTTTCCACGCATACATAGGCAACAGGCATAAACACACGCCGAGGCACGTCCATAGGAAGAAAAATGGTCATTTTATTGCGGCCTGCAGGAGGCCGCGAGATAAAAGTTAGTGTTTGTTAGAATGATGTGTCAGGATAGTTTCATTAGCTGAGAGATAGAAGACTAGCCTGTGCCATCACTGACGATTCCGGGGAAAGAAATGATCCCGTATTCTGCCGGGGATCGGCATGTGCACTAATGCAGTGACAAACCTACGGTTACCTACTGTTAATCCCAGCTGCTTATGCACCCAAGTGATTAGGGCGTCTGCTAATCAGGGTTTAAAGGCCTTGGAAAAATGCTCAAAGGAGAACTACATGATATTAATACTGCAAGTGAAACTCTTTGGAAAGAATCAGGGTTTCATTCCTTTCTTTTACTCGTATTTGTCGTCATTTCCACCTCCCCTGAAACTGACAGGAGAAGCTGCCCTTTACTTGCCTAGAGTAGGCGGTTCCACACAGACTACAAATATTTGATCACTGACAAACATGTTGCTACCAACATACACCAAGCTACTTTACAAAGAGATGTCTATTCAAACCCGAAAGACGGTATAGAGTTGTTGCGCCCACGCAGACAAGAAGCAAGTCTGCCTACTGTTGAATGGCAGCCCATAGCCTGCAGCGAGAAGAGAATGTCCTTTATGAGGAAGTGACTGTGCTCATGTTTCTATCTCCCTGGCGTCTTGGCATGGACTGGAGGAGACACAACAAACAGACAATAAAAAATGATTCTCGTCGCTGCATGGGAAATCATCACTCAGCATCAAACTACATTTTAGTTACATGGATGGAAGCAATTTTCTTTATTGGAATCAATCATTTGGATTAAATTCTTCTCGAGAACTACACTGCTGAGAAAAAAAAAAACATCAATGGGAATACACAATTAAAGAGGGTGCATACAGCTACTTAAGACAGTTTTCTGTTGCACCGGTTCTACCCCGAAACAGCCTGGTTGTTGCACCCCGTGTCGTCTAATTTTTTCGGGGCTGTGAGGTTAAAATAGAGCCGTTTCACGGAATCTCTTCCAAACTGGCTTGAGAACGCAGGCTGAGGTGGGCCGCGACGTCACTGTCATATGATTGGCCAACAGATGTAGGCGTTTCTCATTTGCTCCCAATAACGTTTAAATACGTTTTTTTATAATGTTCTAAGTGTCCCAAAGACGTATTTATACATTTTTTTTGTTTTGTTTTTTGTGCTAGAGCATACAGAAGGCTTTGATGCAGCCTCTCAACTGCAAAGAACGGTTGCAGAAATGGTAGTTATTAAACAAACGGCCAGCAGGTGGCAGCAGAGCAAAGGAGATCAACCAGGGGAAAAAAAGCTCAATTACTTAAAATTTTAAATAGATTTGTGAAAACTGATGAAACTTAGCTCTCTTCTAACGCTAATTTCTGCACAACGGAAGCAGATAGAAACATAGTTTTTTTTTTCCTGATGAAAGAAGAGACTTTAACTTTAACTTTTGACAGGTTCCATGCTTTTATAGCAATAGAACACAATATTCTGTGGGCCTTGCAAAATCAGTCAAAAACCAGTAAAACAGCCGGGAGCGAACGGGATTGCTTCTGTGAAAATGGCTGGGAGTGAATGAGTTAAATGATGCGGCAAGGAACTCCACTGCACACGCCCATTTCCTGGCCTTAAAGGTGGATTCGATGATGCTCTCAAAAAGTGGATGCCAAACATGCTACCAGCTCTCCTGCTCGTCTGGGGGAAACGCCTCTCAAATGTCGCTTAACGTCCGAGCTCATCTTCATCATCATCTTCAGCTGGCCTCGCTTCATACGGATGTCCTCTCGCGGCTCTCAGCTATTTTCAAAGTACGCGGTCAGCTCGGTGGAGCCGCAACGATGAATGGCCGAATCCGAAGCTCACGACACGAAGCTAGCTATACATAAATAAACTCACCGCATTTACGCATTCCCTCTTCCTAGTCACTGTGCCTCCTTGCATTTGGGTCCATATCTCAGACTCTACCATAAATCCTTGACGGAGACAGAGTCACCTGCCGCCAAGTCATAAAAGTAGAGTATATACAACAGGTCCTCATGACACAAACAATTTGTTCCGTGAGGCTGTTGAAGCTTTAGAAGCTGAATTGTATTTAAGTCGTTATGGGTAACATGTAAATCTATCATTGCCATTTGAGGTAATTAAAAAAATAGTTTTTTTTTTAGAGTAAAGTAAATGTCCAATGTAACTGTAGATGGTGTAGGAGGAGAAGTTATTGTTGTGAGAGACAGAGTTGTTAGAGTTGCTGGAAATTTCTATGGTGACATGTAAAGTGGAGCGTTTTGCAGATAATTAAACGGTTTTGTCCACTAAGAGTGCAAGTTCATGTGAGGCTGCTGAAGTTGGAAATTGTTGGAAAGGCAAACGATTCAAAACATACCATCAGTAAATCATCATCGTCATATCTGCTTATGCCTATCAGGGACTAACAAACAGTAACTTACTGACCTTATCCTAACTTGTCGCCAACTAATAAAGATTTCCAGAGTGAGGTAACCACCACGGGCTGTTTTTTCCGCAAGCTGCCATCATATCTACATTTTGATGGTGTATGTTGCCACGCGAGACTGGGGAGTTGTGGTGCCAAAAAAAAGGTCCTGATCCCCCTCCATGTGCAGGCTCGTTCACTGTGTATTTAGCCAGGTTTTCTCTGTTAGTCAAACGAAACCTGGCGCTCATGAACAAAAATGAAATGTTGTTTCAAAAGCCAGAATGAGTGCATTCACAAAAATGTTCATCAGATAGAAATACAAAATTTCCTCCAATGGGAACTTTCGTTCGTTGTACTTGTTCGGCTACAACATCGGTCGCGGGCATAAGCCAATATACTGTACTTGTCACCTCGATAATAAGCCACAACTTTGCCTATGAAGGTCTAATGTTATGTTAATAAGGACATTAACATGAATCTCACTGATTTGTGGAACATTAATTTTGACTGTGTTTCGGGTCTGTTGCGGTTTCACCCTGGACCTTTTTGACGGAGAACAAGGTACAACTAATTACGCGCCAACGGTGGACGCCTTGCGTTTTAATCTGGAATTCACCCACATTTCAGTTGGTGAACCTTTGGCCAGAACCAAAGTAGATCGTCCAGGAGTTTTTCAAAAAAAATGATGCAATTCCCACAATCAAACCTGATGGAAAGGCCAGAGCTGCAAGTAAATCAAACCGCTAGCTACGGGACATAACACTGACATTAACGTTAGCTTCATTGTCAAGCATGATATGTCAGATGTTTTTTTTTTGTTATAAATAAACTTACTTGTATCACACAATACCATTTTGCTTCACTCTGTATGAGGACGTGAGGCTCCACAATATGTTCTTCGATATTTACTTTTTTCGTGGGTGGTGCAGGCAGCAGCCGACTTTAGGATAACATCATGAAAGGGGCGCAAGCATCCGCATGATGATAGACGGGGTTTTATTGAGTCCGCCATCTTACTTCCGGGTTAGAATTATAGCCACCAAAATAACTCAACATTTCATAAGAAATTACATCGCCATTATGCAATATAAGATTATGTATGCCAATAGTTTAGTGTGGAAGGGCTTAAAATAGTGTAATTTGGGTCCTTTTAACAAATAATATATTTGTTGTGTTTACACTTTGCCTGAATGAGTTTAAAGCTGTAGGAATGATCTTCATCGTACTGTGAAATTACTTGTACGCAAATTAAATATCAATCAAACGACTGGAATTACACAAATAAACGTTTTTGTTCACTTGAATGGGTTCAGTAAACATGAAATAAGTGACAACTCTGATTGTGCAGCTCAACTGATGGAATGTGAAATGAGTGCAACTAAAGACATCACAGGCTGACAACATCTATAGATATATGAAACATAAATGATAGCAGAAAATCATGAGTTTAAGTTTATATACAAAAAAAATATTATATTTCTTTATTAATTCTGTGTGTGGATGGCGTGGTTACAAAGAGCTTTTTTTTTTTTTTTTCCCCCTCATAACACATCCTAAAGTTAGCTCCAATTAAGCACCAAACTAGGCAGCATGATTAAACACAATCAATCAGGTGCCATTTTTAATTTTATGCTTTATTTGGACCAGAAAATCAAATAATAGTTTTGAAACTGGTCACAGTAAAATCAATTGCATTACAAATTTTGCTTCTTCTGTCACGTACACAATTTTGAAGTTTTCAAATACAATTTGAAAGGTACAAATTTGAAAGTTAAAATCAAATTGACTGCTCCACTCTTTTTTTCTTTTTTTTTTGAAGGCAGAAACGGAGCGACAGAATGGCACGTCAGACAGCAAAGTTCAAGGAAACCAATCATTTCCTCTCCGTGCTTACAGGCAACTCAAATCAAACCAAATACAGGTGCAAACATGAGTTGACAATTCTCTTTCACCAACATTGATTTTTTTTTCTCTTCTTTTTTTTGTGCGTCGTAGTCTGTTTCGTCAATAGCTTCAGCAGCTTTTGTGAGGCATCCAGAAGGTCAGATGTGATGAATCTGAGATGGAGCCGTTATAAAGAGCAGCTATCACCTATGCTGCTGAAAGAGGTTAGTCACTCTACTAAGAGGGGGGAGAGGATGATAAATGGGGGGGGCAGAAACAGACTATAACTGTAGACAAAATTATGGAGGAGAAGAAATAAAATTCAAGTAAGAAGAGGGAAGGAGCTCACAACACCTCGGAGACGAGTCACTGTGAATTGCTGATAGATGATCGGTGACAAAACTCCCTTACCCACTTAAAGTTGACACCTCAGTGCAACTGTCTCTCCCCTGAGCGTGCAGGTGGGGATGATATCAGTGTACCTGAGAGAAGTTCGAGTAGTCCCAGCCCAGTTAGAGCTGACACTGGAAAACAGTCCTCACTCCTCCGCTCCCTTCCTCCTCAGTTCAATGGGGTTTTTTTTGTTTTTTTTTCTCAGCAGAGATGTCCTCTGACAGAATTCAGTGGTGAGATGATTGTAGGAGGCTGTAAGTCACAGATATTCCCTCAGGCTGGAATTTATGGAGGGAAGTGCCTGCTGGTTTGAGTGAATTCAAATGAAGATGCTCCATAAGCTTATCACGAAAGCAATTTGCAAATAACCCGAAAACATGAGGACAATATTTCATGGCATCATCCATGAACTTACAGTCAAACCTTGGTTTTCGAACGCTTCTGTTCTCGACCAAATCGGTTTTCGACCAGAAAATTCGAGAATTTTATGTCTCAGAACTCGTCCAAAAAAATCGTCTCTTGAAATGAAAAAAGCCGAGCGTACCTGAACGCAACTCACTCGCTGAGTGTAGAAAAGGCTACAAAACTGTCCTTAAATCTGATATTTTCAACTTTAACTGCGTAACTGAGACGAATCCAAATTTGCATAATTTGTAGTCTGTTCATTGGAAAGTGAGTTCACGTGACACAATTTACCCTCGCGTTCGTTCGTGTGGCCACTTGAACAGAATCAGTCTTCGCCAGCAGCGATAGCAGCAGGAAGTCTGGCGCAAGCTAGCGTGTGCGTCAATGACTGGTGGGTCCTGTTGTCCTTATTTCTTGTCTGTAACCTTCTTGCCAGAATCAGCTATAGCTTGTTCCTTCTAAAATGTTTGTTACGAACGTTTGGGCGGTGTTTCCTCATCCGCACGTTACCACATAGCACTCGTCAGTTGATGTTGCACTGCTAAGCCCGGAACCGGAAGTGTCACCATTTAGTTTCATAATAAGAGCGCATACCGGAAGTGATTTTCTAAATGACGCTAGCTTAACTGCGCTAATTTAATTTGTGCAAATTGTTTCGGATTCGAACAATTCGCTTTTGGAACGGCCTTCTAGAACGGATTGTGTTCAAAAACCGAGGTTTGACTGAATATGCAAAAGTGGGGCAAGAAGCGCTGAGCTCAGCCAGCCAGCCTAGATGATGATATCCCTTCCTAATTGTGGTCTTCTTGTACCCTTAGTCCATCTTCGTCTGTCTGCTCCTCTCTACAGGCTCCGGATGAAGTGCTCTGCACCTGCAGGATAGTGCATGCCATGCATGATAAAGAGCAAGAAGAGTGTGGGGGAAGCCTGCGGAAGGTAGTGCAACACAGCTGCAGGTACGCTACAAGGCAGAATGCACATTGTTGCCATACAGAGAATCAATATTTGAAACGGCCATTGAAAAACGGATGCAAATAGGTTTGTACGTAAACAAAGTCGCATGCATGAAATGAGCTATATAAACAATCCTAAGTACCTGTATGTATCTCCAGACACAAAGTCAAGGCTAATTAATGCATTTCTGCACTTGCGTACGTTTGTAGATATGCATACACTCATTTAAAAACAAAAACACCAAAAAAAAAACTGCACAATTCACAAGGTTGACTAAGTAATCATCACTTCCATCTGAAACGTATTTTATTGATATTTCAACAATATTTAAGATAAGGGCCAAAACCATTTTTGGAACTAGACTAAGTGCAATTTCTGGAGAAATTGCGTAGGAATGCTGAAAGCTGAATGCTAAGATTTTGAATGCATGTGGACTGCTTTTGAAGTAAATTCAGAGATAAATTATGAAATTCTGACCTCCTGGTTACTGGACAATGCACTTTACCAACTGTGCCACCGAGCAGTAGCAGACACCTGGTAATGATGCTAAGTTGTATGTATACAAGTGGGTGTGGAAAGTGATACTTCGAAAAAGTTCAATATCTGTCCAATTGAAAATGAATGGGAAAAAGTTTATATTAAATGTTAAATTGTGCAAATACTGTAAGTAATGTGGAATCAGACAATATATTCCCCGGGACGCGTGAATTTTTGAAGCTAGTTGAAATTTGAACAATGTCAATTGGAAGTATTATGTGGGAGTTGTGGAGAATAAAAATCACAATAACATATGTGGGAATGCATCAGCATTGCCACAATTAAAGTGACAATAAAATTCAAATATAAACCATCTCAGATTAATATTGTGGAAAATCACACCAATCATCTGTATGAGGTTTTACAGGCTGAACAAAAGGAGGGAGCGCCGTGTGCTTGGAGTGTCAGTACTTCAGTCTCAATGCTCAGAGGATTAAATTAGAGCAGGAGAGACTTCTTGCTTGTAAAAGAGGCGACGGATGAACCACTCCATAAGCCATACTTTCAGACTCCAGCAGTTGACGGCACACTGACACAAAGATCTCTAAGGGTACAAGCTGCCCTGAAGTTTCACCTCGGGAGCTTCTTTGTACAGGTCAACTGCACTTCTCAGGTGTGTGATTTTGCAACTAGAAATTGAAATTACCACACAGCAAATTGGTCAGTGTTACATTTCCAAATGTGTTAACACCGTTAGGATAAAAAGTTACATTGGCAGAGTAAATTTCCTTGAGTGTGGTTGATGGTGGGACGATGATGGGTGTAACCTGAATAATCCTGTTAAGGGTTTTTTTTAAAAAAAGAAAGAAAAAAAGATTCGTTCACGTAAGAGAAAGCAACTTTTGAATAGCTGTCCACTGCAGAGAGCACTGTCCCTCAACCTGAACGTTTTTCCTTTATGTAAACGATATGTGTATATCAGAACAAACCATTTTAATTGGTCTCATAGATTTGAAATTGTCATATTGTTGAATTTAATTAAATAATACTGTAAATAAATAAATAAATTTGGAATAATAGGCAGGGGCAATTAGGCAGCTTTATTTATATAGCATATTTCATACAAAAGGTAGCTCAATGTGCTTTACATAATTAAAAGTACAACATTTGAAAGCACTTAAAAACAAAAGAATGAAAAACATTTGAAAAAAAGCACAGAAAATAAGTTCGAACTGCAACAGCCTCAGCCAGGTCCATCCTCTATCCAATTCCCGCTACCTCCTCTATCTGACCCCTACAACCAAACTTCTCCTCTTCACATTTTTCTCCCACAATATACAATACTCGATTATGTGTCCGCCCTCATGTTGGCTTGGCGCACATTTCAGGTAACCAAGTGAAAACAGCACAACACAGCGAATTAAAGGCTTTCCATATGGCACTGTATGTTTGAATACCATGATTTTTTTTTTTTTAAAGTCATATAGAATGCAACTATACTCTTCAAAAGCACGATATAGGGCTGTTCCAGCGACATATGATCACAAAACCGTGTTTGTAACAGGGATGCTAGTTTGTGAATGCACTTTTAATGATTTAATGGCTCATACAGGGCACATATTTGCATCGCTGCTCGTTTTTAAGCAATGGAATTTGCATATTTGGAAACATTATTTTGGCAGGCACATCTATTTGCATTTTTATTAACTTTCTGCACATGTTGAACTGACCTATAATTTATGCTGTTTTAATTAGGATTTTGTTAGGATTTTGTATTATCGGTTGCACCTATAATACAAAGTCACTTCTTTAATTAAAAAAAAAAAAAAAAAAAAAGATGTAGAAAATTTTGCCCAGAATAGAGGAGCCAAATCTATTTTTCTTATGTGTGTCCTTTGTTCCTTCTTACTTTGCTCTTCAATCCAAATAACACTTCTATTCCACTCATCTGATAATATTTTCATTTGAAATATTACACTGCTTGACAGAGGACATGATCCTATCAAGTATTTATAGTGGCATCATTCTATTGAAACTGTGGTATGAACAACATTGCTGTATCGTAGACATCCGTTTGGACAGCTGTTGATAAAGCAGGCGCTGTCAATCATGCCTTCTGCGAGGCCCCCTTCCTCGTCATTTCACAAGAGATGGAGAGAGATAAGAGTTCATCACAGTAGCAGTCTTGCAACTAAGTGAAAGAATGTGTTATAGCAATTGTCAATTGTCAAGTCAGTGGGGGTTCTGTTTTTGTAGACAGACGCACGTGTGCTCGGTGGAAAAACGTATCTTCATTTTGATGACGGTCTATTAGAATACATCACATCATATTAACACATTCGATTGCACGGTCAATGGCAGCCTTTGCAGACTCTTACATTTTTTTTTTTTTTTTACATTTGAGTTACATTGAAGTTTTATTTTGAGGAGAAACATGCAGTCTGCCAACTGTATAAGTTTGCTAATTTTATGTTTTGTGTTAAATACCCCTCCATCACGGTTATAAGGATTACATTCAGACTAGATCATCTTTCTCACTGAATAATTCCAAGAAGCTTCTATCCAGCTAAGGTAATTTGTTGTAATGGGAGACTTATCCACATGTAACCCGGGCATGGCCTTGGTGTGTGATCGCATGTTTAAGTCGAATATTGATGTAATCCTCCAAAGGTTTTGCCCGTAGCGCCCTACCCATGGATAAACATCATAGGGCTGTTAAATCTGCACCAAATCAACCACAATCTTTTTCCTGCAGGTTTTTTTCACCAAACGGCTACGATTTAGCACACTTCTCCTGATGGGCTTCTGCTCCATCCTCCGGCTGCAGTTGGACATCTGACCCTCTTGCCAAGGTGCTTCCTCTAATCGCTCTCAATGTTTAATTCATGGCACCTGCAGAACACAGGTAAACTGCCAGACCACGGTCAAAACAAACGGCCCCAGTCCCCTCGGAAGAACCACTTTGCCCGCCTCACATCTCAACACTGCTGTGATACCCCCGTAATAAGCAATCGTCATGCTGTGATAGTCTCATCTTTGTCTCACTGTGGATGCTGCATGCTTTATTTAAGCACTCTGTTTTTACTCAGAAGGTATTCAAATATTTATTCAAAGATTACGCCGTGGAATTAAATGTTCCTGTCATCCACAATGAGATGCCATCTGATGCATTTTGTCTTTGTTTACTTTAGCCTAAAAATAGTGACAATTTATTATTCACCCTGTTGAATAAAGTCAACGATTACAATCTGTCCGTCGTAGCTTAGCATTGATTTGCTCATTTGTTGAGATGATATTTATATTGTTATTGGAATCTTAAGTCGATGCTACACGGCACAATTTTGGCTGTCTGACACGTCAGATGTTTGGATCACGCAGTGAAATAGAAACATGTAAACTAGAACTAACAGAAGAAATTCACAAATCACTGCCACAAATCCGAGATTGCAATTCAATTACTGACGTGCCTGTCACACATTGACCTCTGTTGGTAACTTGTGTACGACATAGTTTCATGAAATATAACTAATACAAGTATTTTTTTTAAATGTTTGTGTTAAAACAAATCAAAACATTTCCACACTGATCAACCAACTAACCTATTAGGAGCCTTTTATTGGCCAATTATACAGATTTTGTGATGTCAGTTCAGACACAAATATTTATTTCTCAGTTGAAACTCTTAAAGTGGCTGATTGGCTGGCAACCAGTCCAGGGTGTAACCCCGCCTACTGCCCAAAGCCAGCTGAGATAGGCTCCACCCCCCGACCCTTGTGAGGAGCAAGCGGTTCAGGAAATGAATAGTTGGATAAAAGACCGTAGGAAAAAAAAAAAAAAAGATTTAAAAGCATTTACGTAGCTGACTTCACTTCTGTTGGCAGCTTATTCTATTTGTGTGCAGCATAACAGTTAAATGCAGCTTCACCATGTTTACTTTGAGGGCGTGAGTATCGATAACTTGAAATAAAGACAGATATCATCCCAATACTGCAGTAGTAGTAGTAATTGTAAGTGAACATGGAAAGCACACGACAACTGCATCTTTTACAGCTTCTTTTTTTTTTAACCACTGAATGGGAGAAGAGGACAGAACCAAACCTGTCTCACTTCCAAAAGCGAACCTTCAAGGCAATCAGTCAATTTAAGCCAGAGACCCTCTTGATCACAAAATGCCTTTTCAACCTCATGAAAAATGCAAGAATTGTCCCTCATGATCAATAAAACGCGTACCAGAGTGATCACAGCGCGCAAAGCACCTGCGAGGCGACAGCCAATCGCGGGAGGACTGAAATTGATAACGTGTCGACGTTCAGTCGTCACAGGGTTCTCCGTCTCCTCCCTTTGATCGTTCACAATGAATCGGTGTCAGTCTTTGATCAGTCCGCGGCGCCCCATCCAAGGGCTGAGAAAAAGAGGCAGGAAGCGGGACAGAAACTGTCACGTATTTACCCCAGCATTTCAATTCCTCTAATCATTATTCACCTCCAGTCACTTAATAACAGCTCGGAGAAGGCCAAGAGCTGGGCTAAAGCCTTTATTATCAAAGATCTGAGTGAACATTATTGCTTTTACTGCACGAAGCAAACACTTTGAGCAATTATAATCATTATCATTATCCGCTGAGAGACATGCTCGACGCAAATTGGCTCTACATCAGTAATTATGAGATGCACCCCTTTCTCAAAGGGAGCCGCGTGAAGTTTTTGCGGTGCTTCTAAAATAAAAAATAAAAAGATGGATGCTCTTGTACAGAATTTCAATGGCTTTTTTTTTTTTTTTCCCTAAAGGTTCCGCATTTGTGTCATTAGTATTCAGAAAGTCTAATTGCATGCTAAAAGGAACGTTAGCAGCTCAATTAGATTTTCTTTTGTTATACAGCCAACTCACAGGGCAAAAAAAGGGTGCTGACAACAGTCAGGGTGGACTTCGATATTAAAATAATCTGCATCATAACATGTCTGATCATTTATTCGTGTGCTAATCTGTGCTTGCATACAAATTTGAGGAATATTGCTGCTCACAAAACATTTGTGTGATCCTATCAGTGGCATGTCCACGATACAAATTTGTAGCGCTCTGTGTCGATTCAGATTTTCAAAAATTGATTTGATTCACGTTGACTATAGATTCAGTCAAGGATTTCATGCATTATCAATTTTAACTTTCATATGGAAGACATTCTCGGAAGTACCAATGCTGGAAACAGTAGAAACTTCTTGCTCTAACTCGGAGCATGAGCAAAAATAAATGTAGTTACATTAAGAATAGAATCCAATGCACTTACATCAATCGTGTTTTATTGAACACGATCTGACCAAAACAATAAATAATTACAGATAGATAGATAGATAGATAGATAGATACAAACACACGATAATTATGAAGTGATGATGCGTGATGTCAAGCACACAAAAAACACATATCCCAGTGGCAAGTTTAGCCATTTTTATTGTTAATGCGGTGTTTCAATAGTAAAAGCTGTGGGTGGTTTGTGATGGGAGAGTAAAACTTGACTTACGTTAGCGGTGCAGCGGCTGCCAGCGTCACCATACGTAGCAGTTTTCCAAATGACAGAAATCTGTCAGGGCGACAGAGAAGTCTTGAGTATTAATATATGGTTTTATGAATTGATAAGCTATGAAAAGCTATGAAAAGGAAAATGGATTTGATATCGATCTATCTTTTTTTTTTAACCCAGCCCTATAAATTTGTGCAAAATGTTTTCATAACTGTTATTGATGGATGCCAGCCTTCAACCTTTCTGCAGCGCAGAAATTGTTACTCTGTGTCAAGCTAACAAAAATAGCTGAGTTAAAGCAATGTAACCAACCATGATCGATGGCCTTTGCAATGCAGAACAACCAGTCAATCCTTTACCCGGGTGAGAGTTTATGCACGCAGTAAAAGGCACATTAATATACTACTTATTAATTTGATGTTTTATCACTTCCCAAAGCTCTCACTGTGATGCTGCTGAAGGAGAAAAGGGCTTTGGAGCAGCAAGACTAAACAAATGTCTGCACTAAAAAAAAACAACAAAAAGCAATATGAGAGCCAAACACCAGATGCTGTCATAGCGACCATGATGTGTTTACTTCTTGCACCTTCTCCAAAGTTTGCCATTGTCTCACAACTTTTGAGATTGTTTCATGCATGATAGAGCTTTGGCATCCACACACATAGATGCATTGCAATTTGCTTACTATGAGAGAAAAATAAAAAATAAAAAAAACGCACATTGAGAAAATGCCAATAGCACTGTCAGTGTCTGGTTTGGATGTTTCTTGTGTGCTTTTAATGCTATCCAAACCATCACTTCTCTTCTCCAAACTCCAAGTCATGATATTTTCATATTGCCATGAAAACATAGATGTCTGTCAGCTAGACCAATTCTGTTTGTTATGTCCTAACCAATAGGTGGCACACAACTTTGGTCTGAGCTTTAGTTTAGTCTGCACTGTAACGATGCATTCGAGGAAGGTGGGAAGTCGAACATATCCCACTTGGAATCTCACAGTTCCAACCTCAAAGCGTTCAAAGTGAATGTAAACAACAAACGTGGCTGATTCCAATAAATTGTTTGTTCTGGTCAACACAGTCAGTCAAAATAACTAATAACTAAATTAATATTATAATGAATCCATAGATAAATATGCTTATAATGAGATGATAATGATTTAGCTTTGTTTGTGATTTTTCTGACAAATCAAATATTTTGTAATCCATTCGTTGTAAAAAAAAAATCCTATTTTCACTCTTTCTTCAATAGTGTCATGCCCGTTCAAATGTGAGCCCTCTGCAGACGATGTTGTAAAAGTTGAAGTTGCGCGCCTTCGGTGCAGGCGGCGTGGGTTTGCTTCCCCGCCCGGGAGACCGTGTTTGTGTGCGTGTGCATGTTTGTGTGAGTGGGTGAGTGGAAAAAAAAAAAAAAAAAAAAAAAAAGTTTTGGAGATTTTTATTTTTATTTATTTTTTTGCCCAATGCCATTGCGGAAGACTTACTGCACTTAACAGCACTTCTCCAGTTAGGTTGAATAACTTACATTTGGCCGATGCCAAGTTGAGGGGGATTTTCAGATGTCACATTTCTACATCAATCTGAACAATTTGGTATGTCGCCTATATCGATTTTTGTGCCGGTGCGTCGTAACAGTCACGGTGGTCACGTATTACATATTAAGCCACTACTTATTTGATGTCATAACTAGTGCAGTTCACCAATGTGGGATCAATACTTTTCTTCTACAAATTTTTCTTCTTCTTTAACTGTCAATAGTTAAGTACAATTCATGCATTCAGAGATGTTTTTGGAATGTTGGAAGAAGCCGAAGCACCGGAGAAAACATAGTGAGAAAATGTGAACTCCAGTCAGGAATCAGATTGAACACCCAATAAGTGCTAAGTAACCACTCGTTCACCATGTCATGCCCCTCTTCCAATCCTAGAAAGGCTTAGGTTGCCAACAGAATACAATTGTTCTGCAGCAATGTATTTCAAAGCAAAAGAGTGCAAAAAACATTATTGACTCAACAGTAAACAAAAATTGAACAGAAGTCTGTCACCTCTCTGCCCTGACCTTCTCCGAGCTTTACGACCACATAATCAGTTGTCCTCATTTATACTTGTAGAAATGCATTGCTTTTCTAGGGAAAGCGGAGATTGCTTTTTTGTCATACAGGAATGTCGATAAGACAGGGATGGCTTGTGACTGATAAGACAGTGAAGCTGCATACATACGAAACTATGTTCAGTTCAATATCACTCTTTATTTATTTAGAGTACCATTTTTACCACGTCAAAGGGACAGTGTTGTCCATACTATATTTTAGACTACAATTGTTCATACTGCTCATATTCATCATTATTATTTTATTAGATGTTTGCTGATCCAAGGAAGTAAATTGTTGTTAAGCCACAGAATGGGAAAGTCAGGAAGAGGAAGATGCACAACTGCGTTGCACCCCAGTCTTGCTCACAGGCACTTCGGACCCTCGGTGGCCATTCCCAATTTCTATATTTTCCATGAACCTTCAGTCCAAAACACTGCTTATAATTCTAAGCTAAAAAAAAAAAAAAAAATAAAAAAGAGCCTATGCAAAAGGCCACAAGACAAGTTAGACAGCAAACGCGTCACAACACAGAGGGCAATGAGACAAAAGTTGAGGAAGAAAAGATTGATGTGAGCTTGGAGGAGAGAAGAACAGGAGTTAGTTGCTTGCATGTGGCCATGGGAGAGAAAGTGTGAATCTATGGGATATTGGATGTCCGGACCAGGCCAGTGGAGGGCACCAGGATGGATTGGCCACTACGGACCGACACAGAAAAGCCAGAACAAGAGAGGGAAAGATGGGATGATGGCGGTGTTGGGGAAAACAGGAGAGTCAGGAGAATATCAATGGCCAGACAGCGACGCATATGGATTTCTCTTCAGTCTCTTCAGTGCAGAACTTTACAGCCGCACGGGAGTGGATCGAATTAGAAAGGGAGAAAAAGAGGGCTTCTTGATCCTCCTCGGAGAAATCAACACTTATGCATGAAAAGCTTCTTTGACGGTTTAACTTCGTCTCCCTGCTCATTTTTGAATAATAAAAAAAAAATCACCGTTTCTTTTTCATGCCCCTAAGTTTACAAGTTGACACAATAAAAGAAACATTGTGGTGAGAAAATAAAGACGCATCGCATAAATTATCTATAACAAAAGAGAAAAGCAAGACCATGTGTAAGATTGATCTGATGATTAAAAAGAAGAAACTTTTGAATAAGTATACTATTGTTATTACAAAGTGCAACCTTGTTATTATTTGCATAATTCCAATTATTCCACGTTGACACATTTCCTTCCCGATGTGATTTGTGCTGACTGTTAATACCATCAGCACAAACAAAAGAATCTCATGTTGATTCTCAGTCTGACGATTTATGTGTGCAATATTTTTGATGAAATGAAAAAATGTAAAATGATTGAACAGTAAAGAAGGGAATAGTAGAGAAGGTTTAGCCCAAGGGCTTGTCAATCAAATTAGTCTTGGGCATCCTAATGGACACTGGAGACATTCTAATACGATTTCCAGCTAAATGCTAGCATGCTTACTAAGACATAATGACTTGTATGCACCAACGATGATAGTTGTGGAACATCTTGCGTCTCCATGGACATATGCTATACAATAGTGCTAAAGCACACTGAGACCGATATAATGCTAGCATGCTAATGGTAAGTAGGCTAGCATAATTACAAAATAGCACCACAAAAAGAGAAAGTACAAAGGCAGATTGATAAGGATTTTTACATCTTGCCATGTAGACTGGTACTATTTCTAATAATGAGAAATTATCAGATGCTAACATGCTAAGCGTTCTTGTGCTAACATGTAGCAAGATAGCAACCTAGAGGAAGATGTAAGTAGAAAGAAGTAGGTAAAGTATTTAAATGTGTGTGTATAATATTATCAACATATTATGTTGATAATATATTTGATGGAGAAATTGCCTACAGTGATTCTTATTCTTATCAGTTGCAAAATGAATGAAAGCAGCAAAGCCCCCAGAACTGAACTCTGTGGAACGCCACACTTTCCGTTACAAATGTGAATTCATACTGCACATATTCTGCCGGCCGCTTTCTTTTTTTTTTTGGCTCGACAAGGTATGAAGAGATTACAATAATAAAGAAATCAGAAATAAGAAATCACGTGACATACTATCACAACAACAACAACAAGTTGACGACTGAGCACACCAAATTCCCTGCAGCACAGATAGGCCAAGCAATGTGGCGTAAACGCATGATCACTTGCAGCCAAGGCTGGCTAAGCAGGACGTATCATCATAAATCATTTGAGCTGGGTGCGTGTCGTGACCTCTGCCGAACCCCTGAGACTGACTCACCGAACGCCTGGGGTTCGATTGAACCTAGATTAAGAACCACTGGACTAAAAGAACGACACGTGTGGCTCGCATGATCAGACACCCTGCTGTGTTTAATGGTGATCCTCATTATATTTGACTATGTTTATAGACGTTTTGAGGGTTCTGAACATGTCAAGTGGTAAAATGTAAATGATCTATCCAGCTCAACTGGACCACTTGTGATCGTTTGTAAGGTTTACTGTGATCAAGAACTCTTTTTGCAACAGAAAAGAAAAGAGTAAAGTGATGTCCTGTGATTCCCAACAGAAATATCGCCTGTGAAGAAGTTAATGAGTAAATCAATGAGACTGGTTGTAAGACTCGGGCGAAGTCATGCCTGCTCGGTTGGGGGTAAGCTGCGTCTTACTATCAAGCCTCCAGCATCATCTGAAACTAAACGTCTTCCACGCTTTAGAGTGTTGCACGTGGCGTTTCTCCGCTTGCGTTCGGCGTGTGAATCCAAATGTGTATATTTCCAGCAAGCGATTTGCAAGGCGCTCGTATGAAAAGAACGACAATGGGTGAATGCTTCACCGGCCATATTCCTGCTGAAAAACATGGCCACTTCTGTGACGGGTACAAAAAGTGGGATTACATTATTGTGCCGTTTGTTTGGGTCATATTTACACTCCTTTACCAAAATCATAGCAGGTATGCTTCAGTTTATTTCAGTAAAATATTGTTTTATTGACTGATGATAGGCTGGGATTGGAGTTTTTCCTATGATGTCAAACAAGCTGGAAACACCACAAATTAAAACAATGTAATAACAGCATTCTATTCTTTAGTTTTTGTAGTATGTGCAAAGCCAAAACATTAAAAAAACAAAAAAACAACCTAAATGTACACTCACATCTTCAGCTATAACAAACACGCTATTATTACATGCACTGATAATCATTTTTGTCTCCTTGGTACAGAGGGATGCAGTTGGTAACCATTTAATGCTGCTTAGTTTACACCAAAAATGATCAATAAGTTTCAATTAATCTTTATACCAGGGGTGTCCAAACTTTTTCATTTGAGGGCCACATACAGAAAATCAGAAGGACGCAAGGGCCACATAATGTTATGAAGAGAAATTGTGTTTTAGTCCTAAAAATTGTACAAATAATTTTGTGCTTTTGCATATTTAGAAAAATGCTACCATTTTGTTTGTAATATGGCAGTAGGGTTATTATAGTTTTGAAATTTTTCATTTTAGTTAGTTTTTAGTAGTTTTCAGGGTGGTTCTGTTTTTATTAGTTTTAGTTCTTTAATAAATGCTTAGTTTTAGTTAGTTTCAGTATTAGTATTAGTTTTTCTTTATGTTTATTACTTGTGTGCAATATTTAAAAAAACACCGTGGGAGCAACGTCATCTGAAGGTGCTTTTCTATTGGCTGCTGCTCGATGACGTCACTTCTGTGTGACATACTTTCAAATCTCATTATTCCGGTTTTGATATCAAAATAAATCTAATAAATATCACACCAAAGACTAAAACAAAGGACATTTTTGCGATAATTATAGTTTTAGTTTTGTAAACATGAAATGTCATTTCAGTTAGTTTTTGTTTTTTAAAAAGCATTTTTATTTTTTCATTCACAAATTTTTTTTGAATTTCATTCATCATAACTATGAGTGAGTGCTGTCGCTGTGTTGTCCATACATGACCGAGAGAAAATCATTTCATAGGCATTGGTTTTGTGTTTGCATGTGTGCGTGTAGCAAAGCTGAAGATTTTCAGGCTGCTTTAACTGAGCCTCCCAAACCCCCCCGGCTAATTTCAATTCGTGCTTGTGTGATGTCTCCCATCAGTTAGTGAGGTGATGAATGTTTCAATCAATACCTCTGGCAACCTTTTTCTAACCTAGTCTAAATATAGTTGGTGGGTGTACCCGTGTTTATTAAAGTGGATAAATCAGATGGTGTTGCAGTTTACAGTAAGTCAAACATTAGGTTGTCTCAAACTGCCTGGATGTGAAATTAATTTAATATGAACCTGCCAGCTCCGCATGTAAAATCAATGTAATACCTGACTGGGCTCATTTGAATCTAGTCGGCTAATTTCTGGAGAATTTGTGTTAAGTGAATAGGTCTGCTTGACATTTTAATCATGCGACTGCCAGAAAGTCAGAAGAAAACATCGCATTCATATACACAAATGAAAATGTATGTAAATTACAGCCTTGTCTGTCTGAAAAGTGCTAATTTCAAAATCAACAACAATTTTAGGTGTCAGAGAGTTCATTTGCAAAATTAAGAACTTTCTACATTGTAGTTTTATACTTTGTGACTCTTTTATCCACGCATAAACATTTACAGCAATTACTAATGAATGTCCAGCTAATTTGTAAGCTTCATTTCCTTGACTAAAGGGAATGTAAAGATTCACACCTTATCACACATTTTATTGTGCAGGCTACACAAATCTTTGTCCCACAGCAAGAGGTTAATAAGTATCATTCATCATTTCTGAAATAAAAGACTGATTTTTTTTTTTTTTTTTTAAATGTTTTGTCACAGGAAAAATTAAAATAGAAACAGTCCAATACAAGGTCAAACACTTGCCATCATAAAACTTTGAATTAAGTGTTTTGCATGATGTCTTCTTACAATTGTTTGCAGTGCAAACAGCACAATTACATTTTTTTTTTTTTTCAAATGCGACCCGGGTCTTTTTCTTATGTGGATTCAAATTGTATATGTGATGTATCTGCAGTATAAACGTTTATCCGCACATTAAATAGGTAATAAGTGGCGTATTGTATGATAATGTATTTTTTTCTCTCTCTCTCTAAATCTAAATACATTCTAAATTGTAAATCTGGTATACGGAAATAAACGGCTACTGTATATCTACTTTTGCACCTCCCTGTTTAATCTTTTGGCCAATGAACACAATAGTCAACTGATTCAACTCTATATTGCACTATTCGTCATGAGCCCTATTACTCATGTCATCTGGGTTCTCTACACGGGTAAAGCAATGATTGTCTTTGTTAAGCTCCTAATTACCAGCAAACAAGAGGACCTATCACATTAAAATTCATAGACAAAAAAAAAAAAAAGGCTGCAAATGATGAGACACGCTACATGGCAGAAACTTAAATTGACAGTGCAGGGTAAAAAAAAAATCACTCCTGCATTACAATAATAACTTTATGCTGTTTGATCAATTTTGCTGTTTGATATAGCAGTCATAATTAATACATTAATATATGTGAAATGTATTTCATGATAGTCTTTGTTAAGCATTCTCAGAATTGCGTCTCCAGAATGTAAACGTCCAAATGGACAAAAGATACAATTTTTCAGTACACTCACAACAACTAAAAAATGCAGCAGAGACTACCGTTCACAATGAAACCTATATTTTCATGCCCAGTGCAGGTCTGACGTGAGCTGATCAGGGATAGACGGCGCAGCTGGAGCGCAAAAACTGGAGAACAACAAAGCGACTGGACGTCCACAGGCTTACTTTATTAAAAGGAAACAAAAACAGCGGGCTTCTCGGCGCTAGCACGCGTTACGACAAGCGTGCACGTCCACAGCGTCAAATACATTGATGGCCGAAAATGAAAAGGTGCTGCAAAAGCAAGGAGGCGCCACCTTGTGGCGCGGTGCCACACTGTGGATTGTTACACGGTGTAAATCTGTGCAGGGGCGGGCTAGATAAAGTTTTGATATTTTCGATACGTCTCAAAAACCACTTCATGAGAGCGCAAAAACTTTTTTGCGATATTTGAGGGTTTTTTTTTTTTTTTTTTCGCAAATCCAGTGTTTCCATTACCAGCTTACTTTTGCAAAACATGCCTTTTGCGCAAAACTGAGGGTAATGGAAACGCACCTATTGTCCTTGACATGGCAGAAGAAGATAGCGATTTGCCTCAGTCTGTGGTAGGGCGAAGCACACAAAATACTTTTATAAGGAACTGTAACCAGACCAATTTAGGATTTCGCTAAAAGTCTCAATTTTTGAGTAAATAATTTTGTTGTATTGTAGTCACACACAACAAAACAAACACGAGGAAAATCACTTAAAAGTTCAGTGTCCTATGATTTATTTAAAGTGTGATAATTACAATACAAATGAGTGAAATTCTCATTAGTAAGGTGAAAGTTCTCAAAATCAGAATTGGAAAGTGAATCGTATTCCTTTTTCATTTCGTTTTTTGTAAGGAATATTTTGAAAAGTCATTATTTCTTTTTTCTTTCTTTTTTTTTTTAGTTTTTTAATTCACAGATTTGCCTTCCACCAAGGTTGTCCATATGTGGGAATTAACATTATATAATAATAATAATAATAATAATAATAATAATAATAATAATAATAATAATAATAATAATAATGTGTGAAATTAATTGATTTCTGCAGTAATTGAGAGGGTTCAGAGCAGGCTGTTTTGACATCCGCCACACATATCTGTGAACTTCAGAATCTGTCTGTCAAATCTGATCAAATTCACCAAAATCTCGTTAAAATCTCGGTTCCATAGTTTGTAAAGTTTAGTCAGTCATTCAGAACCTTTCACTACGTTTGAGCGTCCAACTTGCCAGGAAATGCTCTCGGTACGCTAGAACATCCCAGCATTGTGCAGAGAAATTAACCAAAGATAATTAAAAATATATTTTTTTTAAAAAGCGCATTTAAACTTTTGTTGGCACAAAAATCAGGATACACCAGTATTTGCACTCGAGCGCAGCTACGCTGTCTCCGAATATAAGCCATTAATGTCAAGTATGTATGTATGTGAAGATCCCCCCCCCCCCCAAACTCTATTATTTCTTTAGTACAGAGAAGAAAAGAGAAGAGGACATTGGTTTGGTTATATATTCAGGACGGCGCCTTGTTGTAATCCACATACACTCCAGCTCGGTCCCTCTTGTGTGCCCTGCCCTTAAGAAGGCAAACAATGGATATTCTTCAGTCTCCTTCAGATCACCTCTTTCAACACATTACCTTTCATCAGTTGTGCCACAGTCAATCTCCTTCTCTCTCTCTCTCCTTTGCTATGTAATCTGTGAATTATAATGTAAAACAAAGAGAACCATCAATACTAAAACATGTACTTTGAAAAAAATAAATAAAATCCCATATAAAATAGATTTTATGCAAAAGAAAATGGATCACGTTGTGTTTGTATCGAAAGGGATTTTTTTTGTTAAGCCCAATTTAACACTCAGTGAGTTTAAGCAAGGTGCTCCACACTTTTTATTCTGCAGCATAAACACTCAATATATGCTAAGCCTCATTCTCTTGGTACGCATAATGCTGCCCGGATCTCACCAAGCATCCCATGGACCCGCACGCTGGGCTCCGTCCTCCTTACTCCTTCTGCCAATAGCTGCCAAGGAAAATCAATATTGTCAATTCGCATCGCAAATGTTGGGTCTTGACTTTGCAAGGTGACGTCTTCTTGCCTCTGCAATGTTGCTCTCAACTCAATTCAATTTTATTTATGTCACCCGTTGTCATAAATCACACGCTATAGGGGTTGCACACTCTAAACAGTATATGACACCCAGAACCTTTTGCGAGACGTGATTTCATGATTGAAAATGTATTGCAAACCAGAATGTCGATATTTCCCAAAAGATTTGTATGTGTGAATGCACGTCACTACGGGAAAATATAGACACAATCGGCCCAATATTTTTGAATTCATGGACATATCACCCACTAATCCAAAATATTGTGCCGATCGCTTTTATATTTTAATTATTTTGGACATGAGTAGAGATGTGCATATGAATTTGTGTGATGATTGGACAGATTTTTCCAACATACCAGTGACCTTAACGTGTCTTTAATTGTTGAACAGTAATACATGAAGATAACATTATTAACTCTTTTCCTGCCAAGAACGGTAATTCACGTTAATGGAAATCCCAACGAGGTCCGCCAATAACGTTAATTGTCGTCAACTGTTTTTGTGTAGTTGTTTTTTCCCCAATGGGGCACCGCAGCTCTGGTTTCATGAATGAGTTGAAAACTTTTTTTTTTTTCTTTTTCTTTTTTAAATCAACCACCATGGCCAACAGATGGCAGCAAATCAGCAGCAATCAAATTACATGAAAACATGGCTGATCTTAGGAAATACGTTCACAGAGCGTCACTAAACCAAAAATATTAAGTGTCAAAGTCACTGTTGTGCAGAAAACAAATGTATCATTTCACAAAAAGCTTTTTTTGGTTTTTTTTTGTCATTTTTTTTTCCATTATAACTTGCTACCTTTTCGAATGGTGATTACTAAAGAACGGAATAAGGTAGAATCATACTTTTTTTTTTTTTTTTCTAATGGGAGAATAGAATCCAGTCCTTTATATGGAATCAACCATGATTACGTAGTCCTAGCACACAATATTCCGTTTGCCTTGAAAGATGAGTGAAAATGCTTGAAATCGTCTGATACTCTTGGTGGTTGTCTTTTTGGATAACGTTCGGTAGTAAAAGGGTTAAATAAAAGAAAGATGAGGTAGATTTAATTGTAACACTTCGCACCCCCGGAAGACTTTGCAGACTGGCAGTTCTAATCAAGTGGGCGGAGCTTACTTTGATTAACTCTGCGAAGTTGGTTTAACACTAAATAAATCAAGTGTCAACGTCAACACTGACCACCATTTCAATCAGACAGTGTGAGAAATACACTTTGGGGGTTGAAATCAACTCTGAAACGTTTAACACCAACATTGTAACACTCAACTTTTTTGCTTTAGCGACTGTATATAGTGGAGTGACACTTTTTCTGACAAGGCTTTCAAATTGTGAGTACAAGGACGAACAAATTCATGCAAGAAGGAACACAAATAGCTTGAAGGGTATTTGTGCAAAAATTATTCTTGACTCTTTAGGGTAGGTTTAGCTTTAGGTTTTGCTCGAACAATTTCATGAGTATATGTGCAAGTTGTACTTTTTCTCTCTATGCTCTTTATACCTACGAAAAAGTGGTCGACAAGAAAACTCCTTTTGTTGTATGTTATACAACATTTGAGCTTGTGACGATGAAAAGAGGGAAATGCAAGGACATTTGTATCTATTCATCGAACGCAAAGATTTCTGTGAAACTTTTTTAAGAGGCTTTGAGCTGTCTCTCATTTGGGATAACAACCCAGAAACTTAATTTTCATATCCAAGCTTTATATGACAATATTCAAGCATGGTACAAAAAATAAATAAATAAATAATAAAAAAAAATAAAAATAAAAGCAAAAGGCAGAGGAAGAAAACAGGACTCAGGACAAACTACCTAGAGACCTCTGCCTCTCCGACAGATTGTTGTTAGTCTAAAAACTCTTGCTTTATCCCATCTCAGAGGACCACACACCCACATCCTGTATGTACATTCGAATGTACGCACACAAACACATGCGCAGTTCCATTTTGCACACGCAACCAAAGAGGGAGTATCGCACATAATGACAGCATCTGCAGCAGCATGCTATTCCCCGTGGTAGAATTTGTTCTGATGAGTTCTGGGGCCCATTTAAATGTGAAATGATGATAATTGTCACACATATTTTCTTATTATGCACAAGATCCCACATGTGACCTGCAGCCACATGGGCAAAGGAGCCTAATAAAGCTCACGATGGAAAAAAAAAAAACAAGTGTGCCATTTATTCCTATGAATATGAAAGAGTCATTCTGTGATACAATGGTATAATATTTTCATGTTCAGCCAACTTTAATACAAAATTTAAATATGGTTGAATTTTTAAATTACCCCTCATTTGTGCATGGCAAATAGGCACATGCTGCCTCCGCAATTGCCTGTGCTCAAGAATCAGACAATGAACTCCTCACACAGGCTTCCCAGAGCCTTCTCATATTTTATTTAGCTCTAATTTTCTATCATCAAGCAGAGGAAGCATGAAGGCTAGTTTGAGCTGTCATTTCTGAGAGTTTCATGAATAGAGACATACCAAAGAAGACACTAACAAAGCCTGAAACCTATCAAGGTTGCCGTCTCTCCGGGGAATGTGTCTCAGCCACTCTCACCATCTTGTTCTTGTTTGATCCAGGCTGAACCGTAAAGATCAGTAATTTTGCTGCAATAGGTGACTCATGACGTGGGAGGGGGTGAAAAAAAAAATAATCTTTAATGCCATAACAGTATGTTACCTTTGAAAAAGCAGCGTCTACATTACATACAGTATCACATTTGAAAACTGTCATTTTGATTGACTCTGTAACAAAGCTATTAATGTAATCATATTGTACTGCCCAATGCAGCGCGTTCACTTGTGCGCAGATCGACAGCCAGCTAACAGTTAAATGTCCTCAAATAAACACACAAGGTTTGGTCTTTCTTGTATTTTAGTGAAGTCATTTGCATTTAGTTGTAAAACTGTAACACACAAATAAGCATAAATGAACATACACACATGTCAATAATATACATACGTATCCTAATAGCTAACGCAAGCTACCCTAGCTAGCTATGAGCTAAACAAGATAGCTACAGGTTAAATGGAGCAAATGCCTAATAATCAAAACGTAATGTTCTTCATTATGCTACACATAAGCATTGGACATTTAAAAAGTGATTGGCCATTACTTACAGATATTTAGTCTCCAAGGCTGCAACGTATCACTTAAGTATTCAGCAGCAATAACGTGTCCGTGGGCCAAATGGAGTCGCAAAACAAACTACGTCACAAGCTTATTTCGCTGTATTGTAACGACCACAAGGTGGCAGTAAAACATTGAATTACACTAAAATAACTATTTAATCCCTCCAAATTCAAACTAAAGGCAGCACACATACATATGTTTATTATTGTGTGCGTAGTTTGCAATGTTGTAGCTCCTAGCTCGGAACTCATATTTGATCAAAAATGACATACAATCATGTATGCTGTACAAGCCACTGCATGGAAAGTTGCACAGACGTATGGAGCAGTAGCGTATGAATTTACTGTTCCATTTGATAAGGTGTAATAAAGCTTGAAAAATATTCAGATGGGCTGCCTCAACAAAGGAGGAAAAAAAAAAAAAAAAACTCCTTTTGCTCCAAATTACCATATTCAAGCTTGCCCAGCCGTTCCTACGATACAATATCCTGTTCCTGTCTTTTAATTCAGTCTTACCTCTCTCTCATTAGGGCACTTTAGAATCCAATTTGACAGTACGGCTTGCTCGGGAAATAGAGAGCTGAGAGTTGCAAAGCAGCGAAAGTGTATGAATATCAGAATCAACAAAGGATGTTGCAGGACATAAAGGATGCGTCTCAGCGCTTTTTCTGCTTTCTTAAGCTGAAGTCCAAACATTCATTTTGAACTAAAAATCACTGCCTCGCATATGAAAAGGAAACTTTTTTTTTTTACATACTGTATGTCGTCTTGATGCTGCAATGTCAAAAGCAATGAAGAAAAAAAACAAACACTGCAGATCAATCAAGGGTTATACAATGAGACTACACACTCTCTCTCTCCTTTAGTTTGGTAGAGAGAACTTGTTGAAGATTAGTTGATTCTTTTTGAATGACGATGCTTTATTAGGGTGAGATGTTCAAAGAATGAAACAGAAACAATGAACTATAAATATGCTAGAAGCTACTATTAACAACATATTAAAATAAATAAATAAAAGTGAAATAGTGTATATTAGTCATAGACCAGGAATGGGCAATTTACCGTAAATGGTGGCGGGGGACACAATTTTTCATCAGCGCTAACAACCAATGCACACCACTCAACAACAAAGGGTTAGAAGTAATCAAGAAAATAACCACATACAATGTTTGTTTTTTTTCTTTTTCCTGGTGAAGGGTTCTTGTACATAAAATTGCCATTCAAAAATGGCACAAAACTGCTTAACAGCAAACCAACATTAAGTATCAATAGGCTCCCCGCATCTAATATTATTACCATCATCTTTATTACAGCGAAATGGCCTCAAATCACACCTTTGGCCATCAAAACATGGCTAGTCAACAAAGGATTACGTCAATTCTACACAAACACATCCAGGTCTCTGAAATCCAATGGATGGACTCCAGCACTGCTGTCACACTTAGCTGAGAATGACGGTATATATTGTCACAGAGGAGGAAACCTGACACACAAAAAAACAAAAAACAAACATGCCATATGCAGTTTGGCCATTACAGGCCAAGGATAAATCAACATTTAGTGTACACCAACACTGTGGAAATATTTATTCGGGAGAACAAACAATGTGTGCGACAAAGCTGCCATACTGGGAGAAGCAAATAAGGCAGATTAACTGTTCTGGTGATGTCCTGTTCCCAGACATGTTCTTTTGGGACAGATGGAGGCAATGAGACATGTAAAACTCATTGTTATCACAGAATGGGCATAGACACATAAGAGTTAATCACACAAAATAAGAGTGAGGATCATTACACTTCATGAAGCAATGTTTTGGAAACAATAGGGGTTGGATTACAACCCCTTGTTTGACCTCACATCGTCGGTTTCTTTCTTTCTTTCTTTCTTTCTTTCTTTCTTTCTTTCTTTCTTTCTTTCTTTCTTTCTTTCTTTCTTTCTAATCTGACAGTATAACTGCACAAACTAAGGTCTTTAAAGGCATTCTTGTTGGAGTTTTTCGTGGTTGCGAGTCCAACCCCATCAATCATCTTTGGGATGAACTCGAACAATGATTTTGAGCAAGACATTTTTTGTTCATCTTTTTTGTTTACTACCAAATTACACGCCAATATTCCAAAGACAAAGAGAGAAAAGTGAGCCAGCTGTTATCGCTGGGAAAAGACAATCATTATCTACTTTCAATTCTTATACGTGTAATGGCCAATTTTCAATTTATGCACAGCAAATCTTGTTGATAGTTAAATTGAACAAGAGGAAGCTGAACTGAACAAGGTGACCTTTCAGCGCTATTGTTCACATTTTGCAACCATTATTTTAAACCTTCTATTTACACCGATGGGAGGTGCCGTGTGATGCCAGAGCATGTGAGACTGCAAAGGAAGTAGTTTGTAGTGCTTAATTATGCCAAAGCGCTTTCGTGCATTTAGTATCAGTCGAGTGAGCATCATTCTAGTATTTCTGGGAAAAACTAAAACTTATTGCAAAGACGTTCAGGTCCACATTACATCTCATCTCGGCATCGTTAATGTCCCAAGACTTTATTTGAACCTTTGTGCCAACATGTCCTTTTTATTATCTGATTAGGATCTGTATTTCCTGGACAAAACAGATATTCGTGTCTGTCCACCTCAAAATGTCTAGCCGAGCGAATGAAATAAA